>NC_053027.1:330211706-330521238 GCF_003073215.2 Triticum urartu | reverse complement strand
CCATGTAATATAGATAATAAAAGGGGAGATAACATAGTTGGCTTACACTCGCCACGTCAATCAAGTACATAAATAACATTAAATCATCCAAACACTCATGGCCCAACTACGGCACCAAAAATAAAAGATAACCCAACATGCGACACGGTCCCGATCACCCCCAACTGGGCACCACTACTGATCATCAGGAAAGGAAACATAGTATCGTTGAGAGTCCTCGTCGAACTCCCACTTGAGCTCAAGCGCGTCACCTGGAGCGGAATCATCAGGCCCTGCATCTGGTGTAATAGTAATCTGTGAGCCACAGGGACTTAGCAATCTCGCACCCTCGCGATCAAGACTATTTAAGCTTATAGGTAAGGCAAGGTAAATATGTGGAGCTGCAGCAAGCGACTAGCAAATATGGTGGCTATCCTATTCGCAAAAGAGAGCGAGAAGAGGAGGCAAAGCGCGAGCGAGAAACTAGAGGGCAACCTGCGCAAACATTACTCCAACACCGTGTCCACTTCCCTATAACACCCCGGATGTAACTTTCCCAATTTGTACTCCAACTCTTGCCGTTTCCGGCGTTAAGTTATTTTATTTTCTCAGGTTTGGGTCTTTGTCTCCGTGTGTTTTTGTCGTTGTCATGCATCTCATATCATGTCATCATGTGCATTGCATTTGCATACGTGTTCATCTCATGCACTCAAGCATTTTCCCCGTTGTCCGTTTTGCATTCCGGCGCTTCGTTCTCCTCCGGTGGTCATTTCTAGCTTTCTTTTGTGTGTGGGGATTAAACATTTCCGGATTGGACCGAGACTTGCCAAGCGGCCTTGGTTTACTACCGGTAGACCGCCTGTCAAGTTTTGTATCATTTGGACTTCGTTTGATACTCCAACGGTTAACTGAGGGACCGAAAAGGCCTCGTGTGTTTTGCAGCCCAACACCCCTCCATTTTGGCCCAAAACCCACCTAAGCCTTCTCCATCATCTAGAGCGTTCTTTCACGATCGCGTGGCGGAAAACCGCACCTCATTTGGACTCTCCTAGCTCCCTCTATGGCTATAAATAGACCCCCTCCGAATCCGGATCTTCTCCTTCCCCGAAAACCCTAAAATATCTCCGCGGCCGCCGGACATGTCCGGACGGACCGGACGTGTCTGACCCAGCCGCCACCGCCACGTGTCGCCATGCCATTTGCCCTCGCGCCGCGCCCACATCACACGGCCACCTCTCTCCTCGCCGGCCCGCCGAGCCCAGGGCGGGCCCCCGAGGCCCGGTCGCCGCCGCCCACCGCCCGAGGGGCGCCGCCCTCGTTGTGCCGCCCGTCTCCAGCTGCCCGGCCCGCCCGGCCGGCGCGCGCCGCCCCACTCCTTCGGCCGGAGCCGCACCTCGCCGCCGCCATCCTCGTCGACGCCGCCGCCCGGCCGCCGCGTCCGCTCCCCCTCGCCGTCCCCGCCTCCACATCGACCTCCGGCGAGCTCCTCCCCGCCGGTGAACAGTGCCTCGCCGGCCCCGCCTCAATCTATGTGCCTTGGGTCAAAACCCTAGATCTGGGAGGTTGATTTTTCCTCTAAGTCCCAAAAATTCTCAGATCCAAGTGCCCCTGTTCATAGCTCCGTAACTTTGCACCCGTAGCTCCGATTCATGCATATAGCATATCAAAATGTTCATCTCTGAGAGTACATCATTTCATTACATTGCATCATTTTCATTTGAGCTCATCTTTATGCCCGAAATGCTGTTAGAAGAGGGCTACTTGAGATAATTGTCAGATCTGCTGCTCCATTTAGCTTTTTGTCATTTTTGCCATGATTATTGTGTGCATGATATGCCCTGATGCTCTACATATGTTTTGTTAAGAGTTTTTTCATCTTTCCAGAGGTGCAACCCATGTATTTTTGTGATGTGTGTGGTGACTAGTGCAAGCTTGCAAAGTGGTACACTTGCTATTTCTGTTTTCAGGGACTTAGCAATTCCACTAAGTCCTTGAGCTCTTTATCTCATGTTGTCATATGTTCATGTTGTTTCCTAGTGATCCGTGCCTCTTTTGAGGATGATCAGTAAGGATGTTTTGTTAATATTGTAGTGCTCTATCCATCCATGTATTTGTTTGAAATTATGGAGCACCCTAGCTTGAGTCAATCGAGCTCTACTTTTGCTACTTTGTGAATCTGGGCAGATTGTCAACTTGTTTGCAATTTTGCCGATGATGTTGTAGTTGATCCGTGCATGCTATGTCATTGTTCTTGCCATGTATAGCTTGCATTTTGTGCCTTCTTGATGGGTGTATTCTTAGTTTGCCATGACATGCACCGTAGTGAGTGCATCGAACTCGTAAACATGCCTACTTGAGTTATGTTTTAGCATGTGCCAGTTTTCACAAAGTCTGAAAACTGATTATGTTTTTGCCATGTTCACATGCTTGCAATTGTATTTTCTGATCCCTTTTGGCTCAAGGTCACTAAGGGACTTTTTTAAGCTCTTTGATTAGCTCCATTCCATGCTTTACTTTGCCATTTTCAGATCCTGTAGCATGTAGTTTTGTTGCTCCGAAGAGGGCTACCTGATCTGAGATCTGTTTGCCATATGCATTTTTGCCATGCTTGTTTGAACCTATTAATGGATGAATTGGCCATAGCTCAGTGCTAGACTTTTGTTAAGAATCTTGAATGCATCCCTGCCATGTATTTTGTTGTCATATTTGGGTGCTGTAGCATGTTCATCTCATTGCATTTAGATGGCTACTTGCTGTAAATTGCATACCGGTGTCATTTTTGGATCGCTTGCCATTTCCAAACCGTAACTCCGATTCCGGCGTTCTTTATATCATTTTCAAGCGATTTCATCTCATCTTTCCAGTGGCACACTTGGATTTCCAAGTTGAGGCCAGGTTCATGCTTTTCCGGTCATATCTTGCATTTTGCATCCCGCATCGCATCCCGCATAGCATATCATCATTGCATCATATTGCTTGATCCTTGCACGTGGTTGATTATGTCCTTGTTGCTTGTTTGTCTTGTTTGGGTAGAGCCGGGAGACGAGTTCGCTAACGAGGAGCCCGTTGAGTTTGCTTTTGAGGATCCAGTCAACTCTGACAACTATGCAGACAAGATGATCATACCCTCGAAATCACTACTATCTTTGCTATGCTAGTTTGCTCGCTCTTTTGCTATGCCAATGCTACGATGCCTACCACTTGCTTGCAAGCCTCCCAAATTGCCATGTCAAACCTCTAACCCACCATGTCCTAGCAAACCGTTGATTGGCTATGTTACCGCTTTGCTCAGCCCCTCTTATAGCGTTGCTAGTTGCAGGTGAAGATTGGAGGCTGTTCCTTGTTGGAACCATTTATTTACTTGTTGGGATATCATTATTTTGCTATGTTATCTTAATGCATCTATATACTTGGTAAAGGGTGGAAGGCTCGGCCTCTCGCCTAGTATTTTGTTCCACTCTTGCCGCCCTAGTTTCCATCATATCGGTGTTATGTTCCCGGATTTTGCGTTCCTTACGCGGTTGGGTTATAATGGGAACCCCTTGATAGTTCGCCTTGATTAAAGCTTTTCCAGCAATGCCCAACCTTGGTTTTACCATTTGCCACCCAGCCTTTTCTTTCCCTTGGGTTCTGCAGACTCAAGGGTCATCATTATTTTAACCCCCCCGGGCCAGTGCTCCTCTGAGTGTTGGTCCAAACCGTCAGCCGCCGGTGGCTACCAGGGGCAACTCTGGGCTGGCCTACCAGAAGTTTGGACAATCTGAGTGTGCCCTGAGAAAGAGATATGTGCAGCTCCTATCGGGATTTGTCGGCACATTCGGGCGGTGTTGCTGGTCTTGTTTTAACCTGTCGAAGTGTCTTGAATAACCGAGATACCGAGTCTGATCGGAACGTCTTGGGAGGAGGTCTATTCCTTCGTTGACCGTGAGAGCTTGTCATGGGCTAAGTTGGGACTCCCCTGCAGGGATTTGAACTTTCGAAAGCCGTGCCCGCGGTTATGGGCAGATGGGAATTTGTTAATGTCCGGTTGTAGATAACTTGAACCTTAACTTTATTTAAATGAATCAACTGAGTGTGTTACCGTGATGGCCTCTTCTCGGCGGAGTCCGGGAAGTGGACACGGTGTTGGAGTAATGTTTGCGCAGGTTGTTCTCTAGTTTCTCGCTAGCGCTTTGCCTCCTCTTCTCGCTCTCTTTTGCGAATAAGTTAGCCACCATATACGCTAGTCGCTTGCTGCAGCTCCACATATTTACCTTGCCTTACCTATAAGCTTAAATAGTCTTGATCGTGAGGTGCGAGATTGCTGAGTCCCTGTGGCTCACAGATTACTATTACACCAGATGCAGGGCCTGATGATTCCGCTCCAGGAGACGCACTTGAGCTCAAGTGGGAGTTCGACGAAGACTCTCAACGTTACTATGTTTCCTTTCCCGATGATCAGTAGTGGTTCCCAGTTGGGGGTGATCGGGACCGTGTCGCATGTTGGGTTCTCTTTTATTTTGGTGCCGTAGTCGGGCCATGAGTGTTTGGTTGATGTAATGTTATTTATGTACTTGATTGACGTGGCGAGTGTAAGCCAACTATGTTATCTCCCCTTTATGATTTATATTACATGGGATGTTGTGAAGATTGCCTAACTTGCGACATATGCCTTCAATGCGATTATGCCTCTAAGTTGTGCCTCGATACGTGGGAGATATAGTCTCATCGAGGGTGTTACATTCCCGGACTCCACCGAGAAGAGGCCATCACGGTAACACACTCAGTTGATTCATTTTAATTAAGTTAAGGTTCAAGTTATCTACAACCGGACATTAACAAATTCCCATCTTCCCATAACCGCGGGCACGGCTTTTGAAAGTTCAAATCCCTGCAGGGGAGTCCCAACTTAGCCCATGACAAGCTCTCACGGTCAACGAAGGAATAGACCTCCTCCCGAGACATTCCGATCAGACTCGGTATCTCGGTTCTTCAAGACACTTCGACAGGTTAAAACAAGACCAGCAACACCGCCCGAATGTGCCGACAAATCCCGATAGGAGCTGCACATATCTCTTTCTCAGGGCACACTCAGATTGTCCTAGGTACAGGTAGGCAAGCCCAGAGTTGCCCCTGGTGGCCACCGGCAGCTGACAGGTGGACCAACACTCAGAGGAGCATTGGCCCGGGGGGGGGGGTTTAAAATAAGATGACCCTCGGGCTCCGAAAACCCAACGGAAAAGAGGCTAGGTGGCAAATGGTAAAACCAAGGTTGGGCATTTCTGGAAAAGCTTTAATCAAGTCGAACTATCAAGGGGTTCCCATTATAACCCAACCGCGTAAGGAACGCAAAATCCGGGAACATAACACCGATTTGACGGAAACTAGGGCGACAAGAGTGGAACAAAACACTAGGCGAGAGGCCGAGCCTTCCACCCTTTACCAAGTATATAGATTCATTAAGATAACAAGATAATATAATGATATCCCAACAAGTAAATAAATGTTCCAACAAGGAACGGTCTCCAATCTTCATCTGCAACTAGCAACGCTATAAGAGGGGCTGAGCAAAGCGGTAACATATCCAATCAATGGTTTTCTAGGACATGGTGGGTTAGAGGTTTGACATGGCAATTTGGGAGGCTTGAAAGCAAGTGGTAGGCATCGTAGCATTGGCATAGCAAAAGAGCGAGCATCTAGCAAAGCAAAGATAGTAGTGATTTCGAGGGTATGATCATCTTGCCTGCAAAGTTGTCAGAGTTGACTGGATCCTCGAAAGCAAACTCAACGGGCTCCTTGTTAGCGAACTCGTCTCCCGGCTCTACCCAAACAAGACAAACAAGAAAACGGAACACAATCAACCACGTGCAAAGCTCAAACAATATGATGCAAGGATGGTATGCTATGCGGGATGCGATGCGGGATGCATATGCAGATTTGACAGGGAATGCAAGAATCTGGCCTCAACTTGGCAATCCAAGTGTGCCACTGGAAATATGAGATGAAATCGCTTGAAAACGATATAAAGAACGCCGGAATCGGAGTTACGGTTTGGAAATGGCAAGCGATTCAAATATGACCACGTTCTGCGATTTACAGCAAGTAGTCATCTAAATGCAATGAGATGAACATGCTACAGCATTCAAACATGACAACAAAATACATGGCAGGGATGCATTCATGATACTTAACAAAAGTCTAGCACTGAGCTACGACCAATTCATCCATTAACAGGTTCAAACAAGCATGGCAAAAATGCATATGGTAAACAGATTTCAGACTTAGTGAAATTAACACTTGTCTAGAATTTCCGATCAGGTAGCACACTTCGGAGCAACAAAACTATATGCTATAGGACCTGAACATGGCAAAGTAAAGCATGGCACGGAGCTACTCAAAGAGCTTAACAAAAGTCCCTTAGTGACCTTGAGCATGCTGAAACAGATATCAAGTAGGCATGTTTACGAGCTTGATGCACTCACTACGAGGCAAGTCATGACAAGCTAAGCATACACCCATCAAGAATACACAAAATTCAAGCTATACATGGCAAGAACAATAGCATAGCATGCACGGATCAACTACAACATCCTCGGGAAAATCGCTAACAAGTAGACATCTGCCCAGATTCACGAAGTAGCGAAAGTAGAGCTCGATTGACTCAAGCTAGGGTGCTCCATAATTGCAAACAAAGACATGGATGGATAGAGAACTACAAGATTAACAAAACATCGCTACTGATCATCCTCAAAAGACGCACGGATCACTAGGAAACAACATGAACATATGGCCATATGAGATAAACAGCTCAAGGACTTAGTGGAAATGCTAAGTCCCTGAAATCAGCATTACCAAGTGCCTCACTTTGCAAGCTTGTGCTAGTCACCACACACATCACAAAAATACATGGGATGCACCTCTGCAAAGATGACAAAACCCTTAACAAAACATATGTAGTGCTCATGGGCATATCGTGCACACAATAATCATGGCAAAAATGACAAATAGCTAAATGGAGCAGCAGATCTGACAATTATCTCAAGTAGCCCTCTTCTAACAGCATTTCGGGCATCGAGATGAACTCAATGAAAATGATGCAATGAGATGAAATGATGTGCTCTCTAAGACGAACATTTTGATATGCTATATGCGCGAAACAGAGCTACTGATGCAAAGTTACGGCACGATGAACAAGGGCATATGAATTAGGGTTTCAGGACAAAAAGTCAACCGCGAGTTTTGATCCCAGATCTGGCATGCTTCCCGAGGTCGCCGGAACAGTTCACCGGAGCTGCTGGACCTCGCCGGAGGAAGGAGCCGGCAAGGGGGAGGGACTTGGCGCGCGGTGGAGGAGGCCGGACGGCGCGCGCACGGCGAAGCGGCGGCGGGCTCGGTCGCCAGACTTGGAGCGGCGCCGGTGGAGGAGTTCGCCGGCACGGGCGACGCGGCGGCAACGAGGCAGGCCGGCTCGGGCGGCCGGGCGTGGGGAAGAAGCTGGCGGCGGGGCGTGGCGCCTCTGGCCCAGGCGGGAGCGGCGGAGGGCTGGCTTCGGGCCGGGACGGGCCGACGACGGGAGGAGGCCGGCATGCCACGTGGCGCTGCGTGGTTGGCGGCGGCGGATCGGGCGGACGTGTCCGGCCCGATTCGGACACGTCCGGTGGCGAGGGGATCTTTTTTTAGGGTTTAGAGAGAGGGGATCCGAGATTTGGAATGGGGGAGGTATATATAGGCATAGAGGGAGCTAGGAGTGTCCAAATGAGGTGCGGTTTTCGGCCACGCGATCGTGATCGAACGCTCTAGATGATGGAGAGGGTTTTGGTGGGTTTTGGGCCAACTTGGAGGGGTGTTGGGCTGCAACACACACCAGGCCTTTTCGGTCCCTCGGTTAACCTTTGGAGTATCAAACGAAGTCCAAATGATACGAAACTTGACAGACGGTCTACCGATAGTAAATCAAGGCCGCTTGGCAAGTCTCGGTCCAATCCGGAAATGTTTAATCTCCACACACGAAAGAAAGGTAGAAATGACCACCGGAGGAGAACGAAGCGCCGGAATGCAAAACGGACAACGGGGACAAAGCTCCAATGCATGAGATGAACACGTATGCAAATGCAATGCACATGATGACATGATATGAGATGCATGACAATGACAACAACACATGGAGACAAATACCAGAACCCGAGAAAATAAAATAACTTAAGGTCGGAAACGGCAAGAGTTGAATTACATATTGGGTAAATCATATCCGGGGTGTTACAACACTCCACCACTATGAAAGGATCTCGTCCCGAGATCTAGGACTGAAAGAACGCCGGGTACTCAGAATGGAGGTGATCCTCGCATTCCCAGGTAGCTTCACGGTCGGAATGGTGTGACCACTTGATTTTGAGGACTTTGATTGAATTGTTGCGAGTCTTGTGTTCAGTCTCTTCAAGAATAGCAACTGGGTGCTCACGATAAGAGAGATCTTCTTGGAGCTCAATGTCCTCGAAGTTGACGGTGTGGTCAGGAGTCTTGAAGCACTTTCGAAGCTGAGAGACATGGAACACGTCATGAACATTTGCAAAGTTTGAAGGAAGCTCGAGTTGATAGGCGAGATCGCCTCTCTTGCTGACAATCTTGAAAGGTCCCACGTATCTGGGGGCAAGCTTCCCTTTGATACCGAAGCGACGAGTACCTTTCATAGGAGAGACACGGAGGTAAACATGATCTCCGATCTCGAAAGCCAAATCATGGTGCTTACTGTCATAGTAGCTCTTCTGGCGGGATTGGGCTGCTTTGAGGTTATCTCGAATGACTTTGCACATCTCCTTTGCCTCTGTGATTAAGTCATTACCCAAAAGCTGACGTTCACCGGTTTCAGACCAGTTGAGAGGGGTACGGCACTTCCTGCCATACAGGATTTCAAATGGGGCCTTGCCCGAACTTGCTTGAAAACTGTTGTTGTAGGAGAATTCAGCATAAGGAAGACAATCCTCCCACTTCATGCCGAAGGATATCACACAAGCCCTGAGCATATCTTCAAGAATCTGGTTGACACGCTCGACTTGACCGCTAGTTTGAGGATGGAAAGTTGTGCTGAAGCGGATGTTGGTGCCCATGGCCTTCTAAAAAGAATCCCAAAACTTGGAGGTAAAGATGCTGCCACGGTCTGAAGAGATCACTTGTGGAATGCCATGCAGAGAGACAATTTGAGAAGTATAGAGTTCTGCCAATTGAGCTGCAGTGATTGACTCTTTGATAGGTAGAAAATGAGCCACTTTGGTGAGTTTGTCGATGACAACGAATATAGCATCATTTCCACGCTTGGACTTTGGAAACCCAGTCACGAAGTCCATTTCGATGTGGTCAAACTTCCATTCTGGAATGGCAAGAGGTTGGAGGAGACCAGCTGGCCTTTGGTGTTCTGCCTTCACTCTTCTGCATACATCACATTCATTCACGAATTGAGCAATCTCGCGCTTCATTCGAGTCCACCAATAAGCCTGCTTGAGGTCTTGATACATCTTCGTGCTCCCAGGGTGGATGGAGAGGAGAGAATTGTGAGCCTTGTTCATGATCACTTTACGGAGGTCACCTTTGGGCACAACAATACGATCCTCGAAGAAGAGAGTATCCTTATCGTCAAGGCGGTAGCACTTGTAATTGGGTTGACTCTTGGCAATCCCAATCTTCACCTTTTTCACCATAGCATCAAGAAGCTGGGCTTGGCGAATCTGGTCTTCCAAGGTAGGAGAGACTTGAAGGTTGGCGAGGAAACCTTGAGGAACAACTTGCAGATTAAGTTTGCGGAAAGCTTCACAAAGCTCGGGTTGATAAGGCTTGAGAATTAGACTGTTGCAGTAAGCTTTCCTGCTCAATGCGTCAGCAATCACATTGGCCTTGCCTGGAGTATACTCGATACTCGGATTATAATCTTGAATCATTTCGACCCATCGAGTCTGCCTGAGGTTGAGATTAGGCTAAGTGAAGATGTACTTGAGACTCTTGTGATCAGTGAAAATGTCCACTTTTCTTCCCAATAAGAGATGTCTCCAAGTCAAAAGAGCATGCACAACTACCGCCAACTCGAGATCATGAGTGGGGTAGTTCTTTTCATTGGGCTTCAACTGGCGAGAGGTATAAGCAACAACTCTCTTCTCTTGGATCAAAACTGCGCCAAGACCTTGGAGAGAGGCATCACAAAATACCTCGTACGGCTTGGATTCATCAGGCGGAGTGAGAACTGGAGCAGTGATCAATTTCTCTTTCAAAGTGTTGAAAGCAATGTCACACTCCGGAGACCAAACGTACTTGATGTGCTTCTGGAGAAGATTTGAGAGAGGCTTCGTGATCTTAGAAAAGTTTTCAACGAATCTTCGACAATAGCTTGCGAGACTGAGGAAGCTACAGAGTTGCTTCACGTTCTGAGGAGGTTCCCAATTCACAATTGCAGCACCTTCTCAGGATTCACCGCAATGCCCTTGGCAGAGATGATATGACCAAGATAAAGAACCTCATCGAGCCAAAATTCGCACTTGGAGAACTTGGCGTAGAACTTGTGTTCCCTCAGCTTATCGAGTACCAAACGCAAGTGCTTGGCATGATCTTCCTTGTTCTTCGAGAAAACCAGAATGTCGTCGAGATAGACCAAAACGAAGTCATTGGTGTAGGCGTTGAAGATGAAGTTCATCATGCGAGAGAAAGTCGGAGGAGCGTTGACGAGGCCAAAAGACATGACCGTGTATTCATATGAACCATAGCTTGTCCTGAAAGCCGTCTTGGGAATATCTTGCTCACGGATTCAAATCTGATGATAACCCATACGGAGATGAAGCTTGGAGAATACTTGGGCACCTTTGAGTTGTTCGAACAGCTCGTTGATGTTGGGAAGTGGGTATTTGTTCTTTATGGTCTTCTTGTTCAATGGACAGTAATCAACACAGAGTCAGTCCGTTCCATCCTTCTTCTTCACAAAAAGAACACCACAACCCCACGGAGAAGAACTAGGCCGGATGAGACCCATTCTTTCTTGAATATCGAGTTGCTTCTTCAGCTCCTTCAACTCTTCAGGTCCGAGCTTGTAAGGACGCTTGCACACAGGTTCCGTGCCGGGCTCAAGATCAATGACGAATTCAACTGGCCGGTGCGGAGGCATTCCTGGAAGCTCTTCTGGAAAGACGTCTTGATATTCGCAAACGACTAGAATTTGCGAGATGGCATCGAGTTCACCCTTCTCATTGAGAGAAAACAGACGAATGGTATCATCACGAGCAGCAAAGACAATTACATCCTCAGACGAGTGAGTCAATTGAATCTGCCTGGCTGCACAGTCAAGATGTGCCTTGTTCTTAGAAAGCCAATCCATTCCGAGAATAAGATCAATATCCGAGTCACCAAGAACCGTTGGAGAAGCCAGAAACTTGTAGTCACCCAAGGTGATAGTAACATCCGGAACGATGGAGTTAGCATGCATGCGCTTACCGAGAGAGACAATTGCTAATGGACTAGGAAAAACTTGCGAAACCAATTCATGCCTAGATGTAAACGGTCTCGAGATGAAACAATGCGATGCACCAGTGTCAAAAAGAACTTTAGCTGGAATATCATTAACAGGAAGGTTACCCATGATGACATCTGACGAATCCTCTGCCTGAGCTGCGTTCATCAAATTGACCTTGGCGTGCTTGGGGTTATGCTTGACCACAGCTGTACTTGCCGTTTTGACAGGAGGAGGAGGAGGGAGACGCCTCTGATTGAGACACTTGTTGGCATAGTGACCCTTCTGTTGGCACTTGTCGCACGTGACCTCTGAAAGCGGACGGTGATACGGAGCACTCAATCTTGGAGGTTGGGACGAAGTCTTGTTCTGAAAGCCAGGGTTGGGTGGGTGGAAGAACCACTGCCACCTTTGCTCTTCTGCTGAAACGGCTGATGGAACGGAGGACGAGGAAGCCAATACTTCTGCTGCTTGGCCACTTGAGTAGAGGAAGAAGGAGTAGCATCTCTGACTCGCTTCTTGGAAGCATCACACCTCAGTTGAGCAGCCTCTTGCTTCAATACCATGTTGTAGAACTCATCGTATCTCAAGGGCTCAAAGAGAACAAGAGCTAGCTGAATTTCTTCTCTGAGACCGCCCCTGAACTGGTATATCATGCTCTTCTCATCAGGGATGTCCTGCTTGGCAAAGCGGGCGAGCTTTTGGAACAACTTGTTGTAGTCATAGACAGACAAAGAGGCTTGCTTCAGGTTGCGGAATTCCTCACCCTTGCTTTCAACCATGCTCTGAGGGATATGGTGAGCTCTGAAATCTTGACGGAATTCATCCCAGGTAATAGCACGTCCACCTCTGGAATCCTTGTACTGCTGGAACCATTCTGCAGCTTGATATTTGAGTTGGAAGGAGGCGAACTTGACGAAGTCCTCAGGCCTGACGTTACTGCACTCGAAATGCTTGCACAGATCCACGAGCCAATCGTCAGCATCAGTTGCCTCAACACAATTGCTGAAAGTCTTTGGCCCGTTAACAAGGAACTGGTTGAGTGTAGCAAAGTGATTCTGATTGTTGCCTTGGTTCCTTTGGTTGCCTTGATTGTGCTCTTGAAGAATTTGCATGATCAACTATGTGTTTGCATTGGTTGCGGCCATCACAGCTTGCCATGCCTCCGGAGGAGGTGGAGGTGGTGGCGGATCTTGATTCTGATTCTGACTGGTGCTCTTAGCGGGAGCCATCCTGAAGAGGTTGACCACCGTTAGCACATAGACAGATAAAATGAAGCTGAAACCAACGGAATGAAAATTGCAACATATAGTCTTCACATTCGAACAAAATGAACGAATGCATTCCTCTTGAAATGGTCGCATATCCATAAATTGAGAAGCCACGTAGAATTCAGGTAGAGAAATAAATCAACAAGGTACGGATCAAGAATGAATACTCGGTAAGAAATCCCAATCTCAAACCAAATATCCGTGGAAGAAGAACTAGAGCTACGAGAATTCCCACCTATGAAACTCCCGAACCTTTCCGGTTATGCAATCAGGTGTTGGGGATACAGGGGAAGCATAATATCTCACCCAAATCTAGCAATTCCTACATCCAGCTGTATCCATCCTTCAACACATAACCGAGAAAACTTCGGAAACCATCTACCTCAACCTTCGAAAAGCATCTGTTATACGAGTTATGGCGATACTCCCGAACTCCCGCCCCAGTACTGGGTGGCGTCGAGGTTATCTCACCAACGAACTGCATAAAATAGATTTTTGATGTCGGCGTACTAAACTCAGGTATTCCAGAACTGCAACGATAAAATTATGACGACAACACCTCAGAGCTCAACTCCCCGGGACACTTCCACAAAACCCCTGAGAGGAGGCACCAAGACAATGTTCTCATCATAAAACCATCGGAACGATTCCAAGATACCCGCGTGATCCTAAATTTTTTTTAGTGAAATTTGAGAAGAGAAGAGTCAAAACTCTATGTCAGGATGCCTTACCAGAGCGATGAGGAGACTGGGAAGTAAAAAGAATTCCTAAACTCTCCGATATGTAATTCCTAAATGACTCAAAAAAAATTTCTAGACACAACTCGGCCGCTAAAAACGATCAAGCAATGGGGCTCCTAAGGTCGGGGAAGGCTCTGATTACCAACTTGTAACACCCTCGATGCGACTATATCTCCCACGTGTCGAGGCACGGCTTAGAGGCATAATTGCATTGAAGGCATATGTCGCAAGTTAGGCAATCTTCACAACATCCCATGTAATATAGATAATAAAAGGGGAGATAACATAGTTGGCTTACACTCGCCACGTCAATCAAGTACATAAATAACATTACATCATCCAAACACTCATGGCCCGACTACGGCGCCAAAAATAAAAGATAACCCAACATGCGACACGGTCCCGATCACCCCCAACTGGGCACCACTACTGATCATCAGGAAAGGAAACATAGTATCGTTGAGAGTCCTCATCGAACTCCCACTTGAGCTCAAGCGCGTCACCTGGAGCGGAATCATCAGGCCCTGCATCTGGTATAATAGTAATCTGTGAGCCACAGGGACTCAGCAATCTCGCACCCTCGCAATCAAGACTATTTAAGCTTATAGGTAAGGCAAGGTAAATATGTGGAGCTGCAGCAAGCGACTAGCAAATATGGTGGCTATCCTGTTCGCAAAAGGGAGCGAGAAGAGGAGGTAAAGCGCGAGTGAGAAACTAGAGGGCAACCTACGCAAACATTACTCCAACACGGTGTCCACTTCCTAGACTCCGCCGAGAAGAGGCCATCACGGTAACACACTTAGTTGATTCATTTTAATTAAGTTAAGGTTCAAGTTATCTACAACCGGACATTAACAAATTCCCATCTGCCCATAACCGCGGGCACGGCTTTTGGAAGTTCAAATCCCTGCAGGGGAGTCCCAACTTAGCCCATGACAAGCTCTCACGGTCAACGAAGGAATACACCTCCTCCCGAGACATTCCGATCAGACTCGGTATCTCGGTTCTTCAAGACACTTCGACAGGTTAAAACAAGACCAGCAACACCACCCGAATGGGCCGATAAATCCTGATAGGAGCTGCACATATCTCTTTCTCAGGGCACACTCAGATTGTCCTAGGTACGGGTAGGCCAGCCCAGAGTTGCCCCTGGTGGCCACCGGCAGCTGACAGGTGGACAAACACTCAGAGGAGCACTGGCCCGAGGGGGGGGGTTTAAAATAAGATGACCCTCGGGCTCCGGAAACCCAAGGGAAAATAGGCTAGGTGGCAAATGGTAAAACCAAGGTTGCGCATTTCTGGAAAAGCTTTAATCAAGGCGAACTATCAAGGGGTTCCCATTATAACCCAACCGCGTAAGGAACGCAAAATCTGGGAACATAACACCGATATGACGGAAACTACGGCGGCAAGAGTGGAACAAAACACTAGGCGAGAGGCCGAGCCTTCCACCCTTTACCAAGTATATAGATGCATTAAGATAACATAGCAAAATAATGATATCCCAACAAGTAAATAAATGGTTCCAACAAGGAACAGCCTCCAATCTTCACCTGCAACTAGCAACGCTATAAGAGGGGCTGAGCAAAGCGGTAACATAGCCAATCAACGGTTTGCTAGGACATGGTGGGTTAGAGGTTTGACATGGAAATTTGGGAGGCTTGCAAGCAAGTGGTAGGCATCGTAGCATTGGCATAGCAAAAGAGCGAGCAAACTAGCATAGCAAAGATAGTAGTGATTTCGAGGGTATGATCATCTTGCCTGCACAGTTGTCAGAGTTGACTGGATCCTCGAAAGCAAACTCAACGGGCTCCTCGTTAGCGAACTCGTCTCCCGGCTCTACCCAAACAATACAAACAAGCAACAAGGACACAATCAACCACGTGCAAGGATCAAGCAATATGATGCAATGATGATATGCTATGCGGGATGCGATGCGGGATGCATATGCAAGATTTGACAGGGAATGCAAGAATCTGGCCTCAACTTGGGAATCCAAGTGTGCCACTGTAAAGATGAGATGAAATCGCTTGAAAACAATATAAAGAACGCCGGAATCGGAGTTACGGTTTGGAAATGGCAAGCGATTCAAATATGACCACGTTCTGCGATTTACAGCAAGTAGTCATCTAAATGCAATGAGATGAACATGCTACAGCATTCAAACATGACAAAAAAATACATGGCAGGGATGCATTCATGATGCTTAACAAAAGTCTAGCACTGAGCTACGGCCAATTCATCCATTAACAGGTTCAAACAAGCATGGCAAAAATGCATATGGTAAACAGATTTCAGACTTAGTGAAATTAACACTTGTCTGGAATTTCAGATCAGGTAGCACACTTCGGAGCAAAAAAACTATATGCTAAAGGATCCGAACATGGCAAAGTAAAGCATGGCATGGAGCTACTCAAAGATCTTAACAAAAGTCCCTTAGTGATCTTGAGCCAAAAGGGATCAGAAAATACAATTGCAAGCATGTGAACATGGCAAAAAACATAATCAGCTCTCAGACTTAGTGAAAACTGGAGCATGCTGAAACAGATATCAAGTAGGCATGTTTACGAGCTCGATGCACTCACTACGGGGCAAGTCATGACAAGCTAAGCATATACCCATCAAGAATACACAAAATTCAAGCTAGACATGGCAAGAACAATAGCATAGCATGCACGGATCAACTACAACATCCTCGGGAAAATCGCTAACAAGTAGACAATCTGCCCAGATTCACGAAGTAGCGAAAGTAGAGCTCGATTGACTCAAGCTAGGGTGCTCCATAATTGCAAACAAAGACATGGATGGATAGAGCACTACAAGATTAAAAAAACATCCTTACTGATCATCCTCAAAAGAGGCACGGATCACTAGGAAACAACATGAACATATGGCCATATGAGATAAACAACTCAAGGACTTAGTGGAAATGCTAAGTCCCTGAAATCAGCATTACCAAGTGCCTCACTTTGCAAGCTTGTGGTAGTCACCACACACATCACAAAAATACATGGGTTGCACCTCTGGAAAGATGGCAAAACCCTTAACAAAACATATGTAGAGCTCATGGGCATATCATGCACACAATAATCATGGCAAAAATGACAAATAGCTAAATGGAGCAGCAGATCTGACAATTATCTCAAGTAGCCCTCTTCTAACAGCATTTCGGGCATCAAGATGATCTCAAATGAAAATGACGCAATAAGATGAAATGATGTGCTCTCTTAGACGAACATTTTGATATGCTATATGTGCGAAACAGAGCTACGGATGCAAAGTTACGGCACGATGAACAAGGGCATATGAACTAGGGTTTCAGGACAAAAAGTCAACCGCGAGTTTTGATCTCAGATCTGGCATGCTTCCCGAGGTCGCCGGAAAAGTGCACCGGAGCTTCGAGCTCGCCGGAGCTGCTGGACCTCGCTGGAGGAAGGAGCCGGCGAGGGGGAGGGACTTGGCACGCGGTGGAGGAGGCCGGACGGCGCGCGCACGGCGAGGCGGCGGCGGGCTCGGTCGCCGGACTTGGAGCGGCGCCGGTGGAGGAGTTCGCCGGCACGGGCGACACGGCGGCAACGAGGTAGGCCGGCGCGGGCGGCCGGGCGCGGGGAAGAAGCCGGCGGCGGGCGCGGCGCCTCTGGCCCAGGCGGGAGCGGCGGAGGGCTGGCTTCGGGCCGGGACGAGCCGACGACGGGAGGAGGCCGGCGTGCCACGTGGCACTGCATGGTTGGCGGCGGCGGATAGGGAGGACGTGTCCGGCCCGATTCGGACACGTCCGGCGGCGAGGGGATCTCTTTTTTAGGGTTTAGAGAGAGGGGATCCAAGATTTGGAATGGGGGAGGTATATATAGGCATAGAGGGAGCTAGGAGTGTCCAAATGAGGTGCGGTTTTTGGCCACGCGATCGTGATCGAACGCTCTAGATGATGGAGAGGGTTTTGGTGGGTTTTGGGCCAACTTGGAGGGATGTTGGGCTGCAACACACACGAGGCCTTTTCGGTCCCTCGGTTAACCGTTGGAGTATCAAACGAAGTCCAAATGATACGAAACTTGACAGACGGTCTACCGGTAGTAAACCAAGGCCGCTTGGCAAGTCTCGGTCCAATCCGGAAATGTTTAATCCCCACACACGAAAGAAAGGTAGAAATGACCACCGGAGGAGAACGAAGCGCTGGAATGCAAAACGGATAACGGGGACAAAGCTCGAATGCATGAGATGAACACGTATGCAAATGCAATGCACATGATGACATGATATGAGATGCATGACAACGACAACAACACACGGAGACAAAAACCCAAACCCGAGAAAATAAAATAACTTAAGGCTGGAAACGGCAAGAGTTGAATTACATATTGGGCAAATCATATCCGGGGTGTTACAGAATGACGAGCTGACCGAGGCCCTCGGGAATCCTGAGCACCCTGGACAAACACGAGGCACACCAGACTCCGCTGCGTGGAAGGTTGGGTTTTCCGGTACAGGCAGTTACAAAACCCGGGAGAGGAAGAGGAAACCGGAGCTGAGAAAAATGCAAAAGCTCAATGCAAGAGTACAAAAGCTAGAGGAACAAGTTGAGAGCCAGTGAG
Source organism: Triticum urartu (assembly GCF_003073215.2). Classification (NCBI taxonomy): domain Eukaryota; kingdom Viridiplantae; phylum Streptophyta; class Magnoliopsida; order Poales; family Poaceae; genus Triticum; species Triticum urartu. The sequence goes on along the minus strand of NC_053027.1, from coordinate 330,503,198 downwards.
TCAGGGCACTCCGCCTCCTCCTCCTCCTCCGGCGAGTGATCAAGGCACTCCGCCTCCTTCTACGGCTCCTCCGGCGCGTGAGGCAAGCACTCCGCCTCCTCCTTTGCCTCCTCCGGCGGTGTCCGAGTAGTCTGCCTCCTCCTCCGCCTCGTCAGCAATGGCAGAAGACAGACGCAGCTGCTCCGGCTCCCCCAGCGCGTTGGAGCACTCTGCCTCCTTCTACGCCTCATAAGAAATGATGGAAGAGATAAGCCGCCGCTCTAGCGGCTAGCAGTACAGTCAGAGGCAAGAGGCAATACAGATATGATGCATCTCTCAAGACTCCGTAAAATTTACCATATGAGAGCACCAAGGAGGAAAACACAGAGATCTGTGAAGCCCAAGTGAGGGGATTTTTTGCAAAGAAACCTCCACCTCCGAAGGAGATGATAGATCCGGTGAAATCGAAGCGCACTATCGATGCCCTAAAGTGACCACCACCGCCTCCGCCGGATAGCAACTATGTCCGCGCTCTTAAAAAGACATATGAAGATGCACGCCAGTCGAGAAGTACTTCCACTGATAAAAGGTTAGCAGAACGAAGAAGTGGGAAAGAATTCCCCAGCTCGGCGAACATGCGAACCAATCGTGCCCCCCGCTCAAGGTGTCTAGTGATATCCTCGCTACTCTACCAGGGATGGTGTCGGGTACCAATCCTGATGATTACCTGGGTGATGATGTAGTGTTTGATACAATGGAGGTGGACAGATACCAGTACAGGGAACCTCTCGTCAAAGATGGAAGTCCTCCTCTAACAACGATGATGCAAAGATTCCATGATTGGTACATGAAAACCTACAGCGAGTCTGGGAAGGATGTTTTGACGATGAGAATTAAAGAGGAGCATGAGCTCGTTGGAACTGGTCTGTTCTCTGTTGAATTTGACGAGTTATTCCAGTTCTACAATCAAAAGGCCCTCAACAAAACACTCGTGACTTGCTACTGTCTGTAGGTACTACTTTTGTAATTAAGTCTCTGTATATAGCTCAACTCTTTCATTGCATGTGTATATATAATTATCCTCACTATATTATGCAGATTGAAGATCCTCAAATGCAGAAACGAACAAATCTATGACATTGGGTTCATTTACACAAATATCATACATGAATGGACGGTTAAACACAATGTCACAGAAACCGAGGACAACGTGATACAATCCTTGAACAAAAATCAAAGCAAAGATAAAATACTCTTTCCTTACAACTTCAAGTCAGTGTTACTATCTTGTGCATATTCAGTTTCCCTTATTACTCGAGGTTATAGTAATGTAATTGATGAGTTATGCATGCGTGCGTAGCTTCCACTTTATTCTCCTAGAGATTAAGCTTGAGAGGGGAGTAGTAACCATCTTAGACTCGAGACGAAAAGATCTTGAGGACTATGCAGACATGACTCAAATGCTCTGGAAGTAAGTTCAGTCGATCATTATCGCACCATATCGGCAACTTTGTTCATTTGTTGATATCAAGCAATTATTTTCTTTGTCTGGCAGGGTTTGGAAAGATTTCACCGTAATTTCTCCAGGACTGCCGAGCAAGCTGCGATTTGTACACCTCAAAGTAAGTTCTACTACCTAGTTCCGTATATCTCCCATTGATTCTAGCTAGTTTCATCAATACCACTTAGCATGCTTTTGCTTATTAGTTTGATTGACCTCTATTTCTCGTAAAGTGATTGTGGCAGGAATCCGGGAATGATTTTTGTATATACTACGTTTGGGAGTTCATCTACAACGCGGTGGCCTCTAATAAGCGGGGCTACTCTGAAAACAATACGAAGTGCGTAAGAAAAAATATTTATTACCATCATTTGTGTTGAGTTTCATTCATATACATGTATTGCCCCCATTCAATTTAGATCTGGAAGATGCGGGATGAACTCCTACCACAAGATCGCATACGGGCAATTGAAGAGGAATTGGCGGGATTCTTTCTTGACCACGCCATCGATAAATCCAGAGAATACCATGTGGAAATTGATATAGACATGAGATGTTAGGGATTGTAAGAGATCTTATATTGTATATATGTAGCGTCAGATAGATATACGAAAACTTGTTGTTCGACCAATCTCTCGGTGAAAGAGAGGTCGATCACTCCTCTCTGTATATGTTCATGACATCTTGTGTACTTAATGGTTCCTTCATTTGCTTACTAGCTAGCATGTCGAGTTCTCTATATACGTATAGTAGCTAGTGTCGACCAAGTATAGAGATAAGAGAGGTCACTTCTCCCTATTAGCTAGCTAACACAATATATGAAACCCCTAAATTAACCCTCCAAAACCCCCTAAACCCCCCTTAAAAAAACAAAACCCCAGCTCTTGAGCTGCTGACGCGTGGATGCCTTTTGGTCTCGGTTGGTCTTACCAACCGGGACTAAAGGCCCTTCGGCCTGGGCGCCTCACAGCGGCCATGTGGAGCACCATCTGTCCCGGTTCGTAAGCGAACTGGGACTAAAGGTGTTTGGATTTAGTCCCGACCCTTTAGTCCCGGTTCCAGAACCGGGACTAATCACTACAAAAAAATACACTTCCGTGATGATATGTGTTTGTCACAGTAGGTCGCTTTTTTGTCATGCATGTACATCCATGATAAATTTATGACAGAATCAAGATAGTCATACCTGTGCTGTCGTAGAAGTGTTCCATGACATTACCAAAATTATCATCACGGAAGTGTCCACTTCCATGACGATAAATCGCGCGTCACAGAAGTGCTTTCGTCAAGCGTGACCGACACATGGCATCCACCATAACGGAACGCCGTTAAGCTATCGGGTCGGGTTTTGGATCCGATAACCCGTTAACAGCCCCGACCAATGGGAAATTTCCACGTGTAAAATTCTTAATGGCCGGACGAAACACGTGTCAGCTCGTCAGTGGGTCAGATAGGCGCCTATGATACGTCGACACGTGGCACGGCCCAACAGAGGCCCATTCCTGTGTAAAGGCCGGCCCGTTTGACTTGGTCAAAAGCTGGCGGGCCGGCCCATGGAAAGCCTGTTAACGGCCTGTTCGAGTATAGCCCATTTACAACCCGCTAACCCAAGGCCCATTATGCCCTATCCGAATTAGGCCCAGTAGCGTCATCTGGGCCATCCAATATGATTCCAGCCCATTTTCACTTCTGGCCCATGTATGGCCCATGACGTCTTTCGGCCCATATGAGGCCCTATGTAACTCTTGGCCTACTAACGGCCCGTGGTGAAACTGGCCCGTAATGAACAATGTATCACTTTACACCCATTAACGACCCGTGGTGAAACTGGCCCACTGTTATTCCGTTGGGCCGTTTCCAGCCCATGTTATCTTTCGGCCTTCTCAGAGCCCATTTATTCTTGGGCTCATTTCCAGCATTCGTTTACTTACGGCTCGTTGCTGTCATTTTTTGCTTGTGGGCCTAATTCAGCCCGTGGTTACAGTCGGCCCGTTTGTGGTCCGTTAATACATTACATCGTTTTCATATCATCATCAAATATGGCCTATTAACGATGGCCCATTATGGTCGGCCCATGAACGGATGATTCCAACTCTAGCCCGTTTATGGCCATAATGCGGCCTGTTATTGGCCCATGTTTGGCCATCGATCATACTGCCCGTATAAGGCCCATTGATGATACGGCCCGTAGAAGGCCCATTGTTTCTACGGCCCGTAGAAGGCCCACTATTTCTATGGCCCGTAGGAGGCCCGGTGTCACTACAGTAAATATTAGCCCATGGTTATTGTGGCCTAGTTTTAAAAAATAGGTTAATGCAGCCACTAGCAAACCGCGGAAAAAGAACTGCAATGACTAGAAGCAAACAAATAAACAAGACAAAAAGGAAATAAATAAGCAGGCAACTTACGCTAGGCTATCACGGCTATCACACATATTACATCCACTAGGCATCAAAGTTCGCCACCAGTGCAAATAAACGCGCCGACAAAAGAATATACAAAACTGAGAGCACTTCAGAAGGCACTAGGCCTGGCTAGGTCGCCCCCCCAAACAACTGAAGAAGATGAGTAGACCTCAGTTGTGTCAACGATAGATGCATCAACACTAGATTTAAGGCATGATGGTGCGCACGGCAGTCCTCTGACATCTTCATTGCATCTTTGACTTCAAGTCGGAGCTAAGCTGAAGCAAGCCTTTCCGCTTTAAGTTGAGACTGAAGAAGTCGAACTGATTGAGGCAGTGACTGCATAGAGGTTGTCTCAAACCTGCTAGTGAGTAGCTTCAACTCACTGTCTTCATCAAGACAGGACCCTGGGGTCATCTCGCTGTCCTCAAAATGGTTTGTCTCATTATCTTCCCTAAAGTTCTGTCTGGCGTAAGAGATACGAGTCTGAAAGAGAAACAAGGGGACACGTAACAGGTTTCACAATTATATAAGCAAATAAATGGATCTATTCTGCATAAGGAACATGTTTTTACAACTACAATTTGAAACTGGTAGTTGTTGCAAACATCCAATCAGATGTAAACAGCAAAGCAAACAGCAGTGGAGGAAATTATGCCTATCCTAATCTATACTAGAACAAAGTTTGAAGGCTTGAGAAGGATGAACTTACATTACATGTTAACACGGGCTGGACAAAGCCCTTCTCCATGTTGATGGAAGGATAATTCAATAAATTCCCCAAAGAAAATTCTTTATAAGCGTTGCCATTATTCTACATTTTGCAAAGAGTAAATATAGATCAAATAATATTGGAAGAAACAGAGGATAATGAAGCTCAGGTGCAGACTGATGATACATAATCAAATAGCAATTAATTAAGTACAGTGTCACAAGGCAAAAGGGAGAGAGGTACTGACAAGAGCAATGCAGAGCCCATTATTGTTTTGAGATCATATGATCCTTTGAGCAAGGAGATTCATCTGAAATTAGTTTTCATACAAGAGAGAAGGTAAGGCACAAGCAGAAATTTAGGAGTTCAAATTTTGAATTGATATCATAGACAGTACCTGACGCTGGGCTACCAGCAGTTCTAATAGGGGTTTGGCCACTTGAGTAGGGGTAAAGTGTGGTACAGTTGGGCCTGTGTTTTCTGTGGCTGCTGATCTATCTGATTTAACAAGTATGACTACCTTTTCCAAATACCTAGTTTGTACTCCTTGACGACCTGCACTCACCCTCTTCCGTTTGGACACCTATTACGAAAGAACAACATCTGACTGGAAAAACATAGTGTGACGACAAATGGAATAGGTACAGAAAATGGATAGGTATGGAATATACTCATATATGATGCTTAAACTAAGCAGATGGTGTAACAAAGTAGAAGTAATGCAAGAGGTCAGATGCAAAACATGTGCGACCAATACAACTTTGCAAAGTTAGAGCAAGCACCTTGATGGGTGAATAAGATAGGCCATCCTGCACCATGCCAAGTTTGATAGCCAGTGGATCGTTCCGCAATATTCCTCTCGTGCGCCCATTCTCATATTCATTTTGATGATGTTCAATATCTAACATGCATGAAAACATAAAAACAAGTGAGATTTCTTTGTAATGCAGAAGTGATTCTAATCCAATATTGCCTTCCTGTAAAACCCTTTGTGATATCTCCGCAATTCTTTTAAAAGATGCCATGCATGCTGTAATTTGTTGTGTGCATTAATATAATGTGGCCTACTACTCAAAATATGAGATCTCCAGAAGTGATGACACTTCAGATGATAGCTTCAACATATAGTAAAGAAGAACAAGTCGACCTGACCTGACAGATTCAAAATATACTAAGGGAGAACAACTCGACCTGACCAGTCGACCGCAAGAGAAGAGTATCATCTTAAAGAAGAGCAGAAGAGCAAGCAGATTGAAGATATTACAAGTCTTTTAATACAATGTCAGTTGGCCACCCATGATGAACCAGAGCGCACAGAGAAATACTATTCTTTCCGGTCTCTCCATATGTGGCTCACATGCATTTCGAAACTAAACTAGGAACATTTAGCTAACCAATTAAACATCTCCCAGTTTTACTAATATCAGCAATAATATCATATATGAATTTGTACAACTAAGCTTGTTTAGCTCGATGGGTGGAGCAGTGCTATTACGACACGAACCACGTAGGCTGATTGTGATCATCATAAAATGGGGAAAACATAAGCATGATGAGTACAGTGTTGACCGTGGCAGTGGGATGGCAGATCTGAAGCCGCAAACCACGCAAAGGGTAGTTAGCAACCGATGTTTGCTTTGAAATAACAACTAAGATTTGGTATGGACAAGAAAGTACGGTCAACAAGTGACAAAGAAATGCAATTATGTTGTCTCTCTATATGTCGTGACATGCATTTGGAAACTCAAGTGGGACCTTTAGCTAACCAATTAAATGTGTCAGTTAACTAATATCAGTATCATATCACAACCATATTTGAACAACTAAGCTTTCGAATTCTGAGTGTTGTGTTGTTTAGCTTCAAGGGTGGAGTAATGCTAGTACGACAGAAAGCACCTACGCAGATCATAGTAGAGTATATAAAAGGGGAAAACCCTAAGCATCAAGAGAAAAATCAGGAAAGTGGAACTAGCTGGACCACTGGGTGGCACATATGCTTTTTGAAACGAACATAGGAACATTAGGTGACCAATTAAACGTTCTTTGTTTTAGTGATATTAGCATCATATCAGATTCGTATTTCAACACGTAAGCTTTGGGTTGAGGTCTTAAGGAGCAGTGCTAGCATGACACGAAGCACCTACGATGATGGTAGTGAATATGAAGGGGGGAAACCATAAGCTTTACGAGTATAGTGCCCGTGCCATGGCGGATCTGAAGGTGCAAACTGGACAAAGCTACTTCGCAACGAATGTTTGCTTTCAACTAGCCACTACTATTTGGTACGGACAAGAAAAGTACAGTAAACAAATTACGATCTATTTTCCGGGTGAGATCAATAACTTAAGCACATATGGAAGAGTACCAGCTCTCTTGCGACGCCGTGTAGGCCTATGCTGATATGTTGAGGGTGCTGCGGGTGCGATGGCTGTCGGCGGCGGGGAAGAAGACTTTAGACGGCAGACGGCCGGGTCGGGGGATATATCCTGTTGCCGTGGACGAGGCGGTCGTAGGAGCGGCAACGACAAGGTGGACGACGGTGCCGATGAAGCAAGAGGAGGCGATGAAAGGATACTGGTCTAGCGCCGTGGATGAGAGACGTCCATCTCTTGCATTGGACGACGGGGTAGGGGTAGCGGCTCCAACAAGGTGGAGGATGGGGTGGCGGACGGAGGAGGCTGGCCGCAGTGCGGACGTTGTCGTGCCGCCGATGGTGTATGAATGGGGAAATGGAGGGGAGGGGGGATCTCAAACTTTGGGACGCGCTTCTCTGAAATGCAACTTATCCCCCGTTTAAAATTTCGGACATCGCATCGGTTGGGGATAGGACGGTAATCTCGCATCTCCCAAATATTTGCCGGTAACTATTTCGGGCGAGGAGAGGGTGTTTTGCCGCCCACGGTTGGTGCCCACGGTGTATGAACGGGGCTGATAGGTAGGGCGGTTGTGTCACGTCTGATGGAAGTTACATCGATTTCGGATGAGGAAAGTTTGTTTTGCCGCCCACCGTGTATGAATGGGGAAATGGAGGAAGAGACACATGTCTTCCGGACGAGCTTGAATCAAATGTGTTTTGCCGCCCACGTATGGCGCCCACCGTGTCTGAATGGGCTCAGAGGCCGTTGTGTCATGTCTGATTGAAGTTACTAGTCTACCCCTATCGACAGCAGTGTAAATCTTGTCGATAAGGATGTCGAGTGTCAGGGGTAGACAGTAATTTCCATCTCGCAAACACTTGCTTCGGGCAGCCCACAAATTATAGTGGGTGTTTAGCCGCTTCGTTCAAAACTTGGGAGAATTAGCATTCACGTTTGCCCTGGGACCTGGCAAACTAAATTCAAATCCAATTTGTATTCGATTACGAATATCCACAGATAATTATATGTTTTGTTATTTATTTCTTCAAAACCACAACAAAGATTTATTCCACCTTTATATATGATTATGATTTAGAAATGCCGTGATCTTCGAATTCAGTAGGTTGGATACACTCTGAGTCAAACAGTTATTTCATCCAATACAATATGCTCACACAAAAAACAGTTCACCTTATGTCAATCATACAAGTACTGAGGATTACCTCGCCTAAAAAATTCGGATCATTACAACACATGGACAACATAGGGGGTCTTGCAACATAATCCATTCAGAGACATGACACAACATGCAAGTACAATAATCTAATGAAAATTTCAACTGGTATCTAAAGAAGAACCGGGATAATCTTGGGCTTCAGATAGCAGAAACAGCAGGACCTCCTCCGTCTTCAAATGCAACATTCTTACTTCCTCCAATTCTTGGGTTGCTTGCATAATGCGTGCCGCTAATTCCATAATTTCCAGCCTCAAGATAAAGATTACCTCATTCATGACACCATCTCTTTCTGCCTCTAGTAGAGCCTCAAGCACTATAATATCTGTGCTTAGACTGCTCTCCGGCGGTGTTGCCTCTGAACTGCTACCATCTGGCAACATGGATGGCGCACTGCTTCCACAAATAGATTCTGGGGTTGTACATTATGTCCTAGTGTGAACGTCATCCTGAAAGGTTTCCGCTGGACATCAGTAAGAGATAGTTATCGTATGATCTAGACAGTAAGCTTACATGGTAAACGACGGACGAATTATTGCCGAGCATGGCAAACTATATTTAAATGGTTCGAAGCAGCATCAGCCGAAAATAAATTAAAATGGTAAGATAAAACTAGGGATGTAAGTGGCAAATAAACGAAATCCGCCAGTCCCATCTAGTTAGTTTTTTCTACCTCCCTAGTTCATTTTCCTCAAAAGAAACAAAAACTATTTTGAACTATCATACCACTAGTGGACTATAATCGGGATTAAACTGGACCCAGTTGACATCCCTAGTTGAAAGGGAGTGTACAGCCTCTATATTTAAGTTGCCAAGGCATCTAAGCGGTTGAAATAATCTGAGAAAGCACTTAACAGTGTGGCCTCATATAAACTACGAAGACAGTCTTGTGATGAAGTTGAGAGGAAAAGTTAAGGACTCAAATGAAATAGGCATGCATTTCTTTACGATAGTACGGCAGGCACTACTGACATATTGGCCAACTCAGGTATAGCGTAACAACAAATAAACATTTGAATCAAGCAATACAGCAAAGCAGACAACTGAACTATTTGTAATTCGGTAGGATTACACGTTGAGGGCACAAACCAAGAAATCAGCCCACTCGCATTACATTTCACATGTACTAAAACACACTGCCTTACCATATGTTGATGTGAAGCCTAGCTGCTGTTGCAATGTTCTTTGAAGATATCGTCAGCATCCCGTGGTTGCAAATCTAGTTGTTGTAGTTTATTCTGCACCATCTATTTAGGTAAAATTAATTTTAATCGCATGCACTGGTCCGAATTGATCATCAATGTTTCATCTAAACTAATGAAAGAAGGGTGTGTGCATACACGACAATACTCCCTCCGATTCTTTTTACTTTGCGTATAACTTTTTCTTAGTTTTCTCGTATTAGTCTGCGCGTTGCTGATTCCTAGCACTGGTTTCCTTTTGTGCCCCGCCCCATCCGCCTCTGCCCTAATTAATTGGAAAATTAGTCCAGAAAAATTAAACCAGTGCCCTCCTTGGTATGCGGGTCAAGAGTTATGCGCAGAGTAAATAGAATCGGAGGGAGTATATCTGGTTCCCTATATTTTTATGCTTGTTTGAGGTGCCAGCCCCAAAAGAACAAATATTTTGCTTAATGGGGTTGGCAGCTCCATAATTAATAGAAGCATCAAATTAGTCATGCAACTTGGGAAGATCAAGAACACACAAACAAGTAATGAACAGAGGCTCGGAGCAGTGATGTAATAGCTAGCATCAGAAAATGTAGGGTAAAACGAACAAAAAGTAGTGGAACCACATGCTAGTTTGCTGATGTGTACCTAAGCATGGAGAACATTAAGCAGTCTGATGGAACCAACAGGTGGCATCAGAACAAAACTAAAGCATATTAACTATATGTGCACTGGTATGTAATTTAGCACATGTAACATGTTCACTGCCAGAAGTATGGCCCTACAGGTGCAAGCAAAATAACGCGTCTCATTAAAACTGAATGATACCTTGAATAAATTCAATGGTGCGCTACTTATGCTAGAAAAGAGAACGTAGGCGTCTGCCGTTGGATAATAGTACCTGATTCTCGGCGGCGTATGGGTATCGTTGTCATACTTGATAGCTAAGGATCGTCGATGGTGCTCGTGTTGCGGTTGAGTTTGGGCCGGCTGTCACCATCGCTGAAGCGGCTCCGGTGCAATTGTTGCGGCGCCTGTCGACATACAAGAAAGCTCATCTGTGGTAAGTGAACAGTTGCACGATAAAGAGAAAAACCGAAAGGAGTACAAATCGAAATAACCTGATGAGGCTGCTGCGTCGGTAAAGTAGGGCCGGTGGAGTTGAATATGGCATCCGTGGAGCGGGTCCGGTGCAGTGGACGAAGGCTTCGGCGGGCGCGTTGTATAGTGCTTTCGGTGAGGCGGATCTGTTGCGGCGGACGAGGGCTTGTATGAAGGGCCAGCGAAGGGGCGGACGAGGGAGTCAGTGAAGGGCCTACACTGTGGTGGACGAGGGCGCCGGTTAAGCAGATCCGGTGCGGTGGACCATGATGGCGGTCAAGGAGATCTGGAGCGGTGGACAAGCCAGTCGCTAAAGCGGCTCCGGTGAAGTGGTGAGTTGGCAGTTGGGGGTTCCAAGGTGCGGAAGGTAGATCCGGTGGGGTGTGAGGTCCACCGCTGCGGCGGAGGACTAGATTCGGCAGCTTGCCATGGTTGGGGGGGTCGGGGAGGGGAAGGGGAGGGGCTCTGGGGAAGAATGTTGGGGGCAAAGAGGGGAAAACAATGGAGTTACCAAAGCAGCCCTTTTCCGTTCATGTGGCAGGGGTAAAACAGGAATATCACAGGGCTAAACTTTCAGGCGCGTGATATTTCGATGTGAGCGGGAAGTTTGAAAGCTTTTGGCGCCTAAAATTATAAGAATCATGTTCTCGTACGACCGACTATGATATCATGGCCGACAATTTGTTTGTTTTGCATGCAAAAAAAATGTGCAAGTTTGGAAAATCAATGTCTCCAGCTCGAAACTTAGATTGTCCATTCAATTCAAATATGGATCATTGAGCTACTACAAGCAAATACCATCATACGGTCCAATTCAAATGAAATTCCAAATGTGTTTATCCTAAATATGATGACAAAAGCAAAAATGTGTATGTGTATGAATAAAGTGGATGAGTATAAAGTTTGAACATGACCGTATGTGTATATCTCTAGGTTTGATATATGAATTTGAAATCACGAAATCCTGGCTTAAAAATGTACCTCCGTTTAAATGAATTACAAAAGCTAATGATGGAGTCGAATTCCAAAATTCCAATCTTAGGTTTGTAATTCTGGTACATCAAGGTATATCACGCATGTTCAAAAGTATCGTTATCTCATAGTACAAACTATGAAACAAATTGACCAACCATGAGTGCACAATATCTCAATTACGCTAAAGTCCCTCAAATATAGACACCTCACTCTTTATCTGAAGTCAACCCCCCCCCCACACACACACAGAAGTCATTCTCTCCCCCAAACACCAACACACGAGCACATTAACACCCCTCTCTCTTGTAAAGTCCGGACCCCAACATAGGTCTCTATCACTTGTCTCTCGGGCATGCACACATCTCTTCCTTCACTCTCTAGGTCTCCCGCTATCTCTCTTACCCAAGCACACACACTATGTAGAGTGTTTATTTCCCATACACACAAAACGTCACCCCAAACGTTTATCTCCCTAGTTATGTGGTTCTCGCGCACTCACCTCACACACCACCCCCACTGCAAACAAGCACACTTTGTCTCCTTGTGCACCACTCTCCTCTTTCTATCTCTCCCACATGTGGACCCGCCCCAACTCTTTCCCCGTATACATATATGTCGTGACTCTTTGCATAGCTCCCTAATGTATAATCATTCTCAATTTCGCACATTGTTCTCTACACCATCTATTCTAGATCTCTCATGAAGTCCCTATCACACACACGATGACTTGCTTCTCTTGCGTCTTCGTTCATAGGCCAATTTCGGACAACATCAACATTGTCTCCCTATCTATATGCCATTTATGGACACAAACGACCCCTCTCGCCCCCTCTCTTCCTCTCACTCTCTCTCTCCATCGCTAGCTCTCTCTTTCTCTCGCTCTCACACCCCTCTCCCACACACACTCGATGTCTCTTCCAAATAGTCTGCTCCCCCCGCCCGCACCCGTGCTATCTTGCTACTACACATGTCACACCATCCCCCCTTCCCTTATACTAGGTTTCCATCATCAGTGGTATCTCTACTCCACATAAACTCTCTGCCTCTCACACACAAATGCGTGCACAAACACACACAAACACGCACAAACACCCATTTACCTGGATCCTCATCTCTCCTCATGTCCGCATGTGTATCTCACACACTCACTCTCTAATTATGTATATGTGTCTGCATGTTACACAACACAAATCCCCATGTACATGTCTCTCTCTATCCTCCACACACATAGACACAAAGAATCTGTTATCATTGCCTCAGTCTCTAACATATCACACACGCACACACACACACACACTCTCTCTCTCTCTCTCTCTCTCTCGCAAACACGCTCAACAAGGGTTTCCCCTTGAATAACTTACCGTCTATTCATGAATAGTCGTGGCAGTACGGCGAACACGAGACGTGAAAAAGAATAAATCTACACGTGCTTAGACCACCTAGTATGACTACTAGGACTAGAGCAAGCCAAAAAGCGTGCCGCCGTCACCCCCTCCTTGTCGGTGGCGGGAAAATCTTCATTTTACACAGTCGAGAAGTCATTGTGCTAAGGCCCCACATGTCGAGGCATTGAATAGAATGTAGATGATAGTTTACGGAAGCAAGTATCGATAATACGTTTGTATCTCCATACTTATATTTCTTCTCTTATAAAAAACCGAGTTGGTGATGATGGTACGTGTGCCATCTTGCAATATAGACCGTTCGATCTATATCTGACGGATGGAAATTAAACTAAGAGATACCCGCACCCCTCTCCACATTTGCAGACAAGGCCTTCCCTCGTTCATCCTTATCTCCAACAAACCTCATTGTTGAGCAATTAATAAAGGAAGCCTCTGGAACAAACTGGCCTGGTGGCCGCTGCTGGTGTCGTCAATCCCCATGCCCCCGCTCAGTCTGACCACCAACCACCACCACACCCCACTCCTCTTCACCTTATCTCATATTTCTCGAGATATCATTAGTTTTTACACATGGGATTACTCCCGCAAGGGTCAATCACAACAAGTGTTTTATAAAAAAAATGCATCTTGATGTTCCATGCAATGCACGGATCTTGCTAGTACTCCTACACAAGACTAAGTTGGTGATGCTGGTGTGTCTGCCATCCGTCGTTTCTAACCATTAGATCTACATCTAACGATTGTGAGGTAAGTTTTTGCCTTTTCTCACCAACATCCCACTTGTCTACCAATTTGCAGAAACACCCATAATTAGTATCTTAAAACCAACCACATCCCTCCCTGACCTCACCAAAACAGCCCAAGGAATATATTCTAATTGAAACATAATATATCTCTAGTGACATATGTATATCAAAATTAGAGTGTTTTGTACCAAGTTTGTGAATAAGTATTATTCTAATTGTGATTCGTTGCAATGGACATGAACATTGCTAGTATTTCCAACGATGCATTTCTTCTCCTAGTATTCCATAGTTTCGAGTTTTCCATCAAGATATTAGTCACTCATGGTTGATATTTACTTTCAATCATGTACACATATGCACTATGTAACTAGCCTTGCTTATTGGCTTCCAAAGCTTAACTTTCACTCCTACTTACAATATGTAGAGTATTTAACAAAAAACTACCACTTTCAACCAGCCCTAGGAGGAATCTATTGTACAAAAAATAGCAAAAACATACAAAATTTCTTAATCCACCCCAAAAACTACCTAGTACTCCTACCGATTAGGTTCGTTTTAACCCATTTATGACAGGGTTGGCCCACATGTCCGTGCTGACGAGGCAGCTTAAACCAACACATTTTGTTTGACCGTTGACACGAGGGACCCACATCTGACCTTCTATCCTGTTATTCCCCCTCAAATCATTATTTTTCCTGAACATTACTTCAAACAGTACTGATGCATGTTCGTTGGTGGCACCGGTGATGAGCGAGTTGGCCGCCGCTCCGCCGGACGGGCCGGACGCTGCGTTGGCCTTCGCACGGGTTGGCAGGCTGGCCTGAGCGTGACTCACGAGCGAGCAAGCCGCCGCGCTGGCGTTCGCTTGAGCCAGATGGCTGGCCTTAGCGCGGCGCGCGCGAGCAAGCCGCCGCGCTGCCGTGCCAATCTAGCTAGCAAACCTTGCAGACAAGCAGCTGGACGGAGCTATCTTGGATAGCTAGCGGCCGCGAGCGCCGGACGGAGCTGGCATCCGGGCTGCCGCAACATGGGCTCCGCACCGCCGGCGGTTTTGACCTTGCCTTCTGCCAGCGGCGGTAGCTGCGTCCCATGGCCGAGGATGACTAGGTGGACGGGCCGGAGGTAGGAGGTCACTCGAGGATTTTTGTTGGTAAGAGGAGTACAATGGTTGATAAGGTAGTCTTATCTTAAGTCTGCCACGTATGCAAGTGGTAGTAGTTTCTTAGCATTTTAGTGGTTTCTTGCATTATTAGAGCAAGTACAATAGAGCTGAGTCAGCGGGCTATAAGAAATAAACTACTACTACATGTTGGCTATAAGATGGGTTGTAGATGACATGGCACTGGCTTATAGCCAACAGCTGGCTATACTATTAACCATGCTCTTAGGGGTTTCTTGTAAGGAACAATGTACGTACTACTAGCGACAAAAGGTGATTCTAGGTTGCGTTGTACTCCAACGAGTACTACTAGTGGTCGTGGGAGTGTATACCTCATTTTGTGGGTTTGATCCCGGCCGAACGCACATCGGCCTTTTTTTAAATAGTATACTATCTAGATACATCGCAGAAATGGATGTATCTAGAACTAAAATACATCTAGATACATCCATACCCGCGACAAGTAATTCGGAACGGAGGGACTACTACACTTCGCTGCGAGCCAATATTTTACACAGGTAGTTTGAGTTTTGAAGTCAAACCGACGTGCGGCCCCACAATCTGGGTGCACTGGAGTCTGGACAGCCTAGCCACGTGAACGAGTTTTCCTTTGCAGCATCCCGTGGCTCACGTGCTCGCCCTAGCCGCACCTCGCTTGCAGCTTCCAGCTAGTAGCATATTTAAACTAGCGCCTCCCAATTAAGCCCGAGGAGCCGGAAAAGCCTGGCGGGGCATTGGGAACTGTGCAATATGGCTATGTATGTAAAGTGCTCTACTACTACTCTGTAGCTTGTGGCGTTGCATGCATGGACTTCACTCCATTATCGGCTCTACTATAAAAGAAATTCCTCTTGACGTGTTTTTTTAAACGGAGGCAAAAGCTTTGCTTCATCTCATTCATAAAGAAGGAACTACTAACAAAGTTTGACGAGATCCATTACACCTCCACAAATGGAAGCGAAAAGCCTAGTCTCGCTGTATCAAATAACTCAAATGTTCTGCCCCTGTTGTAACCGTCACTGATAAACAGGCTGCTAGTGTGTGCGTGAGAGGAGCGGCTGAGTAGGCCATCTACGTGAGAGGAGCGGCTGAATAGAGCACCGAGAGTACCCACTAGGCCGCTACGCAGGTGTACTTCCCCTGCATTGATAGTACAGCGATGGTTCTAGAGAACAGTAGTGCCCTCCACTTCCAACTGTAGCTCCTTGGCCCTGAGATTCAAGAGTTCAAAACTGGTGCACTATACAAGACTAGACTAGAAGTACAATACTCCCTCCTTTCCGGTTTATAGGGCTCATCTCAAAATTTTAGTTTTTCCATTTTATAAGGCTCAATTTGGTTGTTTCCCATCACATGTTCAGATTCCAAGGTGCATTAAATCATTACATGCAAGTATTAAGAGAAAATTGACCAATGAATGTAATTTATGCATGCATGCATTGCAATTAATGCATTGGTAAACATACTTTTTTGAGGAAAACAAGAGCATTAATTGGGTGCTTTTTTGAGGAGTAGTTGAGAAAAGTAGTACTAGTACTGCTACAGTACAAGTACGTACTCCTCCGTCACATAATGTATGACGTTTTTTGACACTAGTTGGCGTGTATAAAAAATGGCAAAAACATACCCAAAATTTCTTAATCCACGCCAAAAACTACTAGCTAGTGCCAAAAATTTCTTACTAGTGCTACTATTTACAGTATAATGCAATCCCATAACGTTCCATAATGCTAGTACTAGTACTCCATGGTACCAAAAACTACTACCTAGTGCCAAAAATTTCTTACTAGTCCTATTATTTGCTAGTGCTATTATTTAGAGTACTAAATAATAGCATCACCCCTTCGCTGAGGAACGATATACAGTTGGAAGGGACGAGGCCCTGCGGTTACTACGCTCTTATCTCCTCCTCGCCAGTTCCCCTCCCCGCGAAGATAAGGCAGTTTGCCGCTGCTCCCATTGATTCGCCAGGCGGTTCTCCTCCTCGTCGGGGCTGGGAGACCTTGGACGACGATTCTCTGGGAGAAATCGCACGTCGCTCCGACGTCCTCACCGCCGCAAGACTCGGGGCTTCCTGCACCAACTTTTTCAAGACGCTGCTTAAACAGGCTTGGGAAAAGGCCATGCTTGTCGGTCTTCCATGCGTCCTCGAGGAGAAGGTTCTTCTATGGGACAATTCTTCGAAACAGTCCACCACCCCCTGGCCATGGTTGCACGTTGACTCCGCTAGAGTTGACGACGTTGAGAGGTAGTCGGATTTTGTCCGATGAGCAGGTCAGTAATGGAGTTTGATCATGTAGTAGTTAGTTATTCCATTTCCATCCCGTAATTTCTCCGCTGCCCACCGTCTTATATATAGGTCTGGGTCGGTGCCAACAAAGATTGGCTTGCATACCTCCGGCCGGATACCACCATGATTTTGCACAACATCCATAGCAGTGCGGCCGTTCTGGTAGACCCCTTCTCCACCATTGGGATCGGCCTTTCGGACTGGCTGGGCAAGAATACGTATGATGATGCCTACATGAGATTGAAGAAGATAGCAATTGCGGACCCGCCGACAAAGCGACGCGGCTACGACGATTACTATCTCATCACGGTGTTCGACATAAGGATTGACATCAATGCAGGAGGCAGTAACGGCAGAGGCTGGCGCATGTTGGCGGCGGCAGATTTGTACCCCTACACGTTCGAAGACGCCGTGCGCGGCCGCATCTTCGCGGTGACAAGCTAGGGGACATGTTTCATCTGGTTGACATCCTACGGTATGGGAGATTACAAACGGAATGCACAAACCATCATTTGCATCCCTAACAGTACTCCATTATTTTGCAGGGACCAGTCATCCCCCGATCAAAATAAGATCGCCAATCCTGGATGTGCATTTGCATCCGCGATTTGGTCTAACATGGAACCTTGTAGCTGACTTTGGCATATTGGGATCAACTATCTTAGCAGTCGTTACCCATGGTACCACTGATGTGCAACATGGTCACATAATCTACCACGATCGGACCGTCACCATCTACCCAGGTATTCCATTTTTTAACCCTCTCGCCTTCTCTTTCATTGTTGTACTAGTAGTATACTTTGTAGTACTAGTAGGAGTACTTTTTACCTTGGAGGACGCGTATAGCTAGCTAGGCCCTTGAAGACTTGAACCCACTAGCTGCCACCATTTTTGTTTTTCCATGTCTTACTATCTCATCCATGTAGCCAAGAGTGGCTATATATAATAAGCCGGTTATTTTACTTCCTCTATACTGGAGTAGTACTATTTGCTGCACAGTATTACTGACCGCCACATTTGAGCACAACATTATTATGCATGGACCTTGACTATGTACGTCACCATGTGTCCAGATCTGGGATGCCACGTGTACCAGATGAATGGCACCGAGTTCGACCCCCGTGATGCTACGTGGGTGCCGAGGAACACTCTTGGAGAGTACACGCTTTTCATCGGGGACAGCTACCCCATTGTGAAGCGGATGCCACCTTCCGTGCACGACACGGAAGGCCTGCCGTTCATGAAGCATGGTTGTGTCTTCAGTGCGCACCGTCGGATGAACGACATGCTGGGACACACTATCCCTGATTTATGCCGCTTCAGCTTGGACGAGTCTCCATCGTGTGGAACCGGACTAGAAAGCTGCGACAATGATTCCTGTTGCCCACCGCTATGGATCATGCCATCTATGAAGAACACCTGGGACTGGAACCTGGAGGAGGACATGTAGCCCATCTATAACGTGTAAGTGGAGTACGGTAATTGTGGACGGTAGCGCTGTGAATATATGTAGACTAGTCGTGCACAAATTTTTCACATGAGTTGGAGATGAACTTGTGTGGCATACTTGCATTTGTCCTTTAGAATTTATTACTAGTAAATGTGTCATGTCTACATGCAACTTGTGTGGTTGTTGCATGGGCTCCAACACGCTCTTTGAGAAAAAAGGTGGCACATCTTTGGATATACGTGACGTGGCGGCATCATACAGTAGCATCATTCACTATAGTTGTACTAGTACACTCCTACTAGGACGACAACTCCTATAAAACCTTGCGCTTTGCTCTTTGCCTCTTTGGGAGGTTCAACAGTTCGTACTCGTGTGAACCTTGCACTTGGCTCTTCGCCTCTTCGAAAGGTCCAACAATGATGATACTACAATACAATATGCTTCTGGCAATCTGACACCGATTGAACTGCTGCACGTCCACCGCGAGGGCGAGGGCGAGGGAGAGGGAGAGGGCGCTGTAGTCAAAACCCTCTCCTCGTCTTGCGAACCACCGCGCGCGTGGGCGAGGGAGAGGCGTAGTAAGCAAGCTTCTCCTCGTTCGGCGAGTTGACAAGACACATCAAAGCAGTACTAGTACTAGTAGTAGTAGTCCATACTGCGTCCTTTACGATTAATATGGCTTAATTTGAAACGAGAAAAATACACTGGCGGTCAACGTATGTAACAGTACGCTCTTTACGGTCACTATATATAGTTTTGCGGCGATTATGCGATCACTAGCTCATCGTAGAGCAGCGTATTGCACCCTACTGACCAGCCACATAGTCGACGTGGCACTTTGTTGACTGGTTAAATTGTCACTTGGTTTCTGGGTCCCACCTGTCAGTTGGCAGAGCAAAAAATCAGTTAAACAAAACTTTACGCAGGCGCGACATGAGTCCAACCCTTGCACGCGAAACGCCCTGGCTATGTATGTGAGTGCATGCACGTGTCCTCCCTCGGTCTTCCAACAAAGAGTGTACTACATGATCTACATCTACACTTCCAATGCATTTAGCCTTTAATCTACTAAATCGATGTTGATTGACTAATGCACCAACTTGTGCTGTAGGTATAGGCTACATGTCTATCCTTAATTACAGCATGCAACGGCCTTCATTTAATCTTCTTATCTCAATGGTCGCATGCACACATAAGTCTGCTACTTTTGGGCGTTAATTATGCCCTGGTCAATGTGTAAATCTCTAAATGTACAGTCTTTCACGGACGTAGGGAGTAGGTTGAGCACTTGAGCGTGAGCGTGTGTGTTGCGTCGTGTGCTGTGTGCCGCATGGGTGCGTGAGTGTTGCGTGCGTCCATGTGTACGTGTGAGTGTTGCATGTTGCATGCATGCATGCATGCATGGGGCTTACTCCCTCCCATTGACATGTTCATATTTCAAGCTTCCTCTGTTCCCTCCATATGGTGATACTCCCTCTATTCCCAAATATAGTACAAAGTTGAGTCATCTATTTTGGAACGGAGGGAGTAGTACGGAGTAAAAGCCTCCCTCTGTTCTCAAATACGGAGTATTTGTCTTTCTACAGATTTCAACAAGTGATTAGGTATAGAGCAAAATGAGTGAAGTGAGCGTAGAGGCATAGGGATACTGTAGAAAGGAAGTCCTCGCGGTCCATTTATTCCCCATCTCGGTCAGAGAGAACTATTCAACTAGTCTTCGCAGTGAAGTGACAATACACGCTGCAGCAGATGGGACACGTAATTAATAAGCTGAACCAGCGTGTTGGTGTTACTAAATCAGCCTTACCCAGTACTGCCATCATGTTTGCCAGTAGAGCATGCTTCAATACGCCTACTCACCTCTGTCCTCCATTAACTGACATATGGGCCCTGTTGTGGTAGACCCACATGTCATCGGTGTAACTATTTACACTCTGAAGGACGGTATATCCTGGTAGTAGTACTAGTAGAATTGAGATTGAATGCACTTTCTTCCCTGTCTTCCACTCTTCTTCCTCCTCTCTTCCACATTGTCGGCCGCACACCATTTACCCCCGCTCACTGCTCGCCCGCCCGCGCCATCTTCCTTGGTAGCTCGCGCGTACCATATCCCCCCGCTCAATGCTCGGCCACATGAGGAGAAGCTTCTTCGCTCGCTCGCCCGAATCCACTTCCCCACTAGCTCGCAAGCACCGAAAACCCAATGGCAGAACCAACTGACACGCAGAGCCGCGATTAGAATTCCCTCCCCGATGTTCTCTTGGAGCAGATCTGTAGTCGTATGGACCTACTCAGCACCGTCCGTCTGGCCGCATGCTCGGTGTCTTTGTACCGTCCACTCGTCTGCAACCGGCCGGCTCTTTTCAAGACACCCTGCTTGCTGATGCCCGATCCTCGCAGGTGGCCCGGACACCGACTTGAAGATCCTACGGAGGTTGCCGTGGTGCCCCTCGACATGTTATTGCTTAGAGTTGATATGAGAACAGTAGTAGTAAGTGCTATGGTAGAATATGAGTAGGCGCTGTCATAGCTGTTTTCCTCTCATTGTTACATGATGTTTGAACCATGACATATTGCTAGAATATGAAAGCCATTGGCTTATTTTTTTAACTTGGGGTATGATTATGACCACGTCATTGCAATTCTCTATCTATGATATGTGTCACTGTTATAATAATCTTAATTCCACACATACTCTGAACATGATTGTTTATTTTTGTCCTTTTGGTCTCCAATTTGAATTGTTGCAGCAGACACAAATGCGCTGGCCTTCATGATTCCAGGACCTGGAATCATACCAGCCGATGGGTGGTGGTTTATCGCTCGTTCAGTTGACGGCGGTCATTTGATGCTCATTCGCACGTACCAAATTGACCAAACCATTACACCAAACCACATACAGTACAATGCGTGGGGCGTTCGTGACATTGATGGCTATGGCTGCTTCGTGTTCGAGAAAGATCCTAGCTCCGTTGGGCCAGGCGTATTCAACTGGAGGCGGGTTTACAGCCTCGGCAACCACTCCTTGTTCCTCAGGCTCAATTATCAGATCATCCAACCAATCATCGATCATATCACCGGCGATGATTACTGTGCTATGCAACTTCCATTCGCGAGGGGGGGCTGTGTTTACACATCATACCATGGGTTTCATGAATCACCATATCCAGAGATTCGTCAACACAGCTTGTTGACAGATAATCTTTAGTGTGTGAAAGGCATCAAGCTTCCATGCGATGGATGGCTTTTGCAAACCCGACATGCGGCGATGTGGTTCATGCCAACAACAAATATGCACAACTTGATTCGTGCTGATATCTAGACTGCCATGTATTCTGCTGCTGTAGCACGACCCTCTTTTGTTGGATATTATGTACTGTTGTTAGTTTGAAGCACTCCTCTGGTTTGAAGGATAGATACCTTCCTGGGATCAAGTGCATCCTAACTCACCTGCGTAGGATGTACTGATAATGATGATGGAGATGTTGTGCAGAAGCCATATATATATACATATATCAGTAGGCTTCAAGTGCGTACTTGTTAGTTAAACCTATGTATAAATTGTGACACTAAATACGACTAGTAAGTAGTACAGTAGCAGTACTAGTATACATCGGTCAAATTATTCATCATGTCCACACACTGAATTGACGTGACAACACGCTGCGCATGAGGTGACACAAGAATCCCGGCAGCGTGTTCGAGTATTCTGGAATTACCGATGCAAGTCGAAGAAGGATTGGCCCAACCTGAGAAACTTGAGGCCAAAGTGAGTGCTGACAGCGCGAGATTTCAGTCTCTCATCGATTTGTTCATACCAACCAATGACAGCGAGCATGGCATATGTTACACCCAACTTGAGAAACTTCCAGGTAAGACACCGATCGGCCGTCTACTTGCACAAACATATTCCTTTGTTTATAGCTCTATTTTTCTTTTTACATGCAGACCTGGTGAAGCAATTACAATTTCACAGTTAATAAAAAGTGAAACAAGTGGCTGCAACATGCCAAAGATGTTATGAAAATGCCAACTAGGTAAACTAAAACCTGTATTCCACAATACTACAGGTATCACACTGAGTGGCCTAAGGAAGCATTTCTTCCAGCGCAATTCCAGGGCGTTCAAAAGGGGCGCGTGGACACGTCGCAAGATAAAGTCGGAGTGCGGCATGCACGCGATGTGGCACAAGACCGGCAATACCTTGCCGGTGATGGTCAACGTCCGGAAGACGGGCGGCAAAAAAGGTTCTGGTGCTACACACCAACAAGAACTTCGACCAGCAGAGGACCAACTGGGTGATGCACCAGTACCACCTCGGGGACCTGGAGCAAGAGAAGGAGCGGGAGCTGGTCCTCTGCAAGACTTTCTACCAGACAAACACTAGGGCCAGGAGTAAAAAGATTATAAGTTAGTTTGGTATTGGTAGTTGTACTACCTTTTCGTCTGCAAGTTGGTATTGTTGTTAACGATCTTTTGGTATGAACTTGCATTTGCTTCCAACCATCATGCCGAGGGTCGACGTGGATATAAAGCTGAATCATTTTTTTCGAAACTAATTTTCAGGCACCTGATTTTTATTTGATGCGTAGCATAAGCACCCGCCATTCGAATTCCCAGTTCTCCAATTTTTTCGAAACAAGTGCATGCACTTCTTATCATGATAAAAAACAATATCCGTGCTACATCCTTGTTATCAGTCTGTACTTGCATAATTCTCTCGTTTATTGAGCACGTATATTGTTTTTTCAGGTCGAGCAAGTTTCAACTGGGCTGTAGATTGCCAGGGTTGTTTTGTTTTTAACAGGCCCAGCCCATGACGACAACGGGGCACAAAGATCCAGCAAGTATCTACTAGACTCTGGCCCACCAACGTTAGTTATATTTTGTCTTACAACATCCGCTAGCAGTTTTTTTACTGAATCAAACACACAGCCCAGTTCTATTTTCCTCTTGAAACGCATGTCCTACATCCGTTTTCTAAGCTCTACCTATAGTTTTACTAGTTCGTATACACGTATCATTATATTGAAAACACATAAAATTCCCTTTTCATATTTACATCCTTATTTTTGTTGTTTTTTCCCACCCAAAACTGATTTTTTTACCACTGGTTTTCCCTTAAACCAACTAAATTTGTCCCGCGTCTTATTTGCTTACAAAAACAAAATGATTTTTTGGCAAATCAATAAGTTCTTAAAAAATGTTTATCATTTTGGGATTACAACAGTTCGGACTCCACCAAAATATGCAAAATAAGGTTGCACTTTTTGACCGTGGTCCTAGGCAGAAAATGGGCTGTAATAAATTACTTAAGAATTAGCAAATGGGCTGCAAATTATAAAAAATAGCAAATGGGCTTTATGTTGTCTGCCACAGATTTGGAGGCTGACTTGTGGGCCTACTAAGTTCATGCGCACACAAGGTTTCTCAAAAAAGAAACTTAGTCAACAATCGACTCTACCAGCGTAAGACCGTTAGATGTCAATCTAACGGCAATCTTGCTTCTTCAGTCTCTGATCCTCCTGCCCCAGCCGCCCAAGCCAGCGCCGTCGGAACCGCCTGCTCCCGCCTCCCGTGGCCGGCAGTGCTGCCGGGAAGGCCTCACGGCCCCATCATACTCGCATCCCTGGCCTGTCTATCCCTCTACTCACTCACACCTCCTGTTATTTTCCGGCGACGGCAGCCGAACCAGCCAACCCTCATACTCTCCACCGCGTGGGCAGCCACTGCCGTGTCTTCCCCGGCTCCGTGTCGTTCCCTTTGTAGGCCTCGTCGTCATCCACCGCCCTGGTGCTCTCGGCGTGGCGTGGTCAACGATGTCCACCCAACGGCCGTAGTGCTTCTTCAACCTCTGGTCTTCTTGCCCCAGCCGCCCAAAGCAGCGCCGGTCGTGCCGCATGCTCTTGCCTCCCGTGGCCGGCTGTGCTGCCGCGGAGGCCTCACCGCCCCTACTATTTCCACCGCTGGCCAGGCCCTGCGGCGACGGCAGCCTCACACCGCAGCCAAACCAGTGAACCCTCGTACTCCTCTCTGCGCGGGCTTCCACTGCCGCGTCGTCCCCTTCCTAGGCCTCACCGTCGTCCACCGCCGTGGTGCTCTCCGCGCGGTGTGGTCAATGTGGTCAAGGAACGACTTCCATCGGAAGAGTACTGTACGTGGAGAGGCTGACAGCTGGGTCCATGGCCACACCCCAGTTTTTTTGTGATTTGCCAAGCAAGTCGCTTTGTGAGGCCTGTTGGGCTGCAAATCTTTCAAGACGAGGAGAGCTTTCATTCGGCTGGCCGAGAAAATGGCCCATCAGTAGTGAGAAACGGGCTGTACATTTTTAAAACACATCAAACCGGCAATTAGTTTCAAATATCTTTTTTTTCGTTTCGAGATTTTAAATTACATTAATTTTTATGCATGGAGAATTTGTTGGATTTTATATTGATATACATTTATTTTTAAAATCAGTTTGAATGTGAGTTGAAATTTTGGGATTAAAAACAGTTCGGACCGCACCGAAATATGCAAAATTTCGTATAATTTTTTAACCGTGGCCACAATATGGGCTGTAATGCTAACAAAAAGAATATGGGCTCCAAAAAAAACCTTAATAATTAGCAAATGGGCTGTAAATTATTAGAAATAATGGCAGATGGGATGTATGCTGTTTCTCATAGATTGGAGGCTTTCCTAAAAAAAGGTTGATGCACAAGCAGTGACTGTTGGATGGCCATCCAACGGCCGTCGTGCTTCTTCAATCTCTGCTCTTCCAACTCCAGCCGCTCAAACAGGCGCCGGCGGGACTGCCTGCTCCCTCCTCCCCGCGGCCGGCTCTGCTGCCGCGCAGGCCTCACCGCCCCACTGTACTCCCATCACTGGCCTAGCCATCCCTCTACTCACCCACACTTGCTGTTATGCT
Organism: Triticum urartu; assembly: GCF_003073215.2. Lineage (NCBI taxonomy): Eukaryota > Viridiplantae > Streptophyta > Magnoliopsida > Poales > Poaceae > Triticum > Triticum urartu. The sequence goes on along the minus strand of NC_053027.1, from coordinate 330,477,804 downwards.
CCGGCGACGGCAGACGAACCAGTAAACCCTCCTACAGTCGTACTCCCCTCCGTGTGGGAAACAACTGCTGAGTCTTCCCTGCCTCCGTGTCGTTCCCTTCCTAGGCCTCGCCGTCGTCCACTGCCCTGGTGCTCTCGGCGCGGCCTGGTCAACGTTGTCAACGACCGACATGCATCTGAAGTGGACTTTAGGTGGAGAGGCCGACAGCTGGGTCTACGGCCACAGGCAAGGAAATGCCTCCTTATTACGTGCAAAATAATGATTCCTCCACCTAACATCTGGGGCCCACCGAAAGGGCCTCTGTATTTCGCGAAAAAAACATTACCGCCGCTGACAGCTCGGACCCACCAGCTATATCTTCGCACGCAAGGAAGTGCCTCCTTATTACACACAAAAAAATGAATACTCCCCCTGTTAGCTGGGACCCAGTATAGTGGCAGGCTGACTTGTGGGCCTACTAACTTGACGGGGACGGAGCGCTCTGTCAACTTAGTCAATATGCACGATTCTAGCTCTAGTGACCGTACGATGTCCATCCAACGGCCGTAGTGCTTCTTCAACCTCTGGTCTTCTTGCTCCAGCCGCCCAAACCAGCGCCAGTCGCTCCTGCCTCCTGTGGCCGGCTGCGATGCGGCGGAGGCCTCACCGCCCCCTACTACTCCCACCGATGGCCAGGCCATCCCTCTACTCACCCACACCCCCTGTTATTCTGCGGCGACGGCAGCCTCACACCACAGCCGAACCAGTGAACCCTCGTACTCCTCTCCGCATGGGCTTCCATTGCTGCGTCTTCCCCGGCTCCGCGTCGTCCCCTTCCTAGGCCTCGCCGTCGTCCAGACCACCGCCCTGGTGCTCTCGGCGCGGCGTGGTCAACATGGTCAACGACTGACTTTCATCAGAAGAGTACTGTACATGGAGAGGCTGACAGCTCGGTCCAGGCGGCCGCAAGGAAGTGCCTCCTTATTACGCGCAAAATAATTATTCCTCCACCTTACAGCAGGGACCCACCGGACGGGCCACCTTATTTCGTGAAAAAAACGTTCCCCCTGACTGCTCGGACCCACCAGACGGGCTACCGTATTTCGCGAAAAAATGTTCCCCCCGCTGTCAGCTCGGACCCACCGGAAGTGCCTCCTTATTACGCACAAAAAAATGAATACATCCCCTGCTAGCCGGGACCCACCATGGTGGGAGGCTGACTTGTGGGCCTACTAAGTTGACTGGGATGGGGGCCTTTGTCGACTTTAGTCAATATGAACGATTCTAGCTCCACTGACCGTACGATGTCCATCCAACGGCCATAGTGCTTCTTCAACCTCTGGTCTTCTTGCTCAAGCCGCCCAAAGCAGCGCCGGTCGTGCCGCATGCTCCTGCCTCCCGTGGCCGGCTGTGCTGCCGCAGAGGCCTCACCGCCCCTTACTATTCCCACCGCTGGCCAGGCCCTGCGGCGACGGCAGCCTCACACCGCAGCCGAACCAGTGAACCCTCGTACTCCTCTCCGCGCGCGCGGGCTTCCACTGTCACGTCTTCCCCGGCTCCCCTGCGTCCCCTTCCTAGGCCTCACCGTCGTCTACCGCCCTGGTGCTCTTGGCGCGGTGTGGTCAACGTGATCAAGGAACGACTTCCATCGGACGTGGACTGTACGTGGAGAGGCTGACAGCTGGGTCCATGGCGGCAGCAAGGAAGTGCCTCATTATTACGCGGAAAATAATGATTCCTCCACCTGACAACAGGGACCCACCGGACGGGCCAACGTATTTCGCGAAAAAACATTTCGCCCCTGACTGCTGGGACCCACCAGCTATACCTTCGCATGCAAGGAAGTGCGTCCGGGCAAAAAAATGATTCGCCCCCCTGACTGCTGGGACCCACCAGCTACATCTTCGCATGCAAGGAAGTGCGTCCGGGAAAAAAAAAGAAAACCAAAATGATTCGCCCCCCTGACTGCTGGGACCCACCGGCCCCCCGACTGCTGGGACCCACCAGCTACATCTTCGCATGCAAGGAAGTGCGTCCGAGCAAAAAAATGATCCGCCCCTGACTGCTGGGACCCACCAGCTACATCTTCACAGGCAAGGAAGTGCCTGACAGTCGGGACCCACCTGGTCGAAGCGTACGTAGCGTTGTCATTCTGGTCGCGAACGTGTACGTACATATTGGTCGATGTAGAGGCGCGCACGTGTCGTAGTAGAGGCGCGCACATGTCGTAGTAGAGGCGCGCATGTAGCATGTACACGTACGTACATCGGCTAGGGTGCAAGAAAGAAAATACGGCCACGTATGTGTACATACGGGCGGGGTCTTGAACGCCTACTCACGCATACGTACGGCGAGGGCTCGTGTACATGGCTGGGTCGGAACGGAGAAATAGCGTCGTCATCGTGTTCATGGGTCGGAACGGAATGCGTGGTCGTGCTCATCGGGAGGGCTTGGACGGAAGAGGCGATGGAAACGAGGCTTGGCGTACCGCACAACGGAGGAAACGTACCTCCTACGGTCGAAACGGGGGTCCTGTTGATCGGGAGGGGTGTGGCGTACCACAAAACGGAGGAAACGGACCTCCTATGGTCGAAACAGGGGTCCTGTTGATCGGGAGGGGTGTGGCGTACCGCAAAACGGAGGAAACGGACCTCCTACGGTCGAAACGGGGGTCCTGTTGATCGGGAGGGGTGTGGCGTACCGCAAAACGGAGGAAACGGACTTGTGTTGGAGCGCTACAGTCAAAACGGGGGTCCTGTTCATCGGGAGGGGTGTGGCGTACCGCAAAACGGGACTCCACGGGATACTGTTCATCTCCACCGTCGACCCCTTCCAGCCTCCACGAGCTACTATTCATCCACTGTCGACCTCCTCCAGCCTCCACGGGCTCCTGTTCATCCAGCCTCCACCGCGCGCTACTCCACTGGCTACTGTTCAACCACCCCTCCACCATCTACTACTCATCCAGCCCTCCACACCGTGGGGTCCTGTTCAACCACCCCTCCACGGGCACCCCTCCACTGTCTACTGTTCATCCTGCCCTCCACACCATGGGGTCCTATTCACCCACCCCTCCACGGGCACCCCTCCACCGTCTACTGTTCATCCAGCCCTCCACCACACCACGGGGTCCTGTTCATCCAGAGGCAACGCCACCGCTCACTGTTCATCCAACCCCCCCCCCCCCCCCCCCCCCCCCCCCCCCCCTGTTCCCCCACCCCCCCCCCCCCCGCAACGCTCACCTGATCATCCCATCGATCGGCTTCAGTTAGCAACAGTAGCCAAGGAAATCGCTGATTGGGTTCAGTTAACAGCCATCGATCGATCACTCGGGTTCAGTAACGCGTAGCCTGCAGTGTAATCGCTCGGGTTCAGTTAGAGCCCAACGCCTCGCTCGGGTTCAGTTAGAGCCAACGCCTCGCACACACGCGCATCGCTCGGCCCCCGACCTCCCACCGTAACCGAGAACTCCCCGAAATTTTCCTCCCCCTCGCTTCTACCACGGTTTTTTCCGTCATGGACGGCCCAAAGAATGTCATGCAGCTGCGTCTCCGGCCCGCCCAGGACAAAAAGCCCATTTTTTGTCATGATTTTTTGTCATAGAAGTAGGAGCCCACCACATCTATGATGATACCGGGTTTTGTCACAATTATCGTCATAGAAGTGTCATATGTATGACAGAAAAAAAATTCGTTCGGCCCAAAATGTCACGGATGTGTCTTTTTTTGTAGTGAATGGGCCTCTGGAATCGGGACAAATGGCCCATTTTCTACTAGTGTAGAGGTGAAACCCATAAGATCTTGCAATCAACTCATGGCTCTGTCACATGGATAGCAAGCTTCCACACACCCTGTCCATAGCTAGTTCTTTGGTGATACTCCAATCCTTTGGGTCTCTCTTAATGGACTCCTCCCATGTAAAATTCGGTCTAGCCCGACTTCTCTTGACATTCTCCGCACGCTTTAGCCATCCTCTATACACTGGACCTTCTGGAGGCCTGCGCCAAATATGCCCAAACCATCTTATATGATGTTGGACAAGCTTCTCTTCAATTGGTGCTACCCCAACTCTATCTCGTATATCATCATTCTGGGCTCGATCCTTCCTCATGTGGCCACACATCCATCTCAACATATGCATCTTCGCCACACCTAACTATTGAACATGTCGCCTTTTAGTCGGCCAACACTCAATGCCATACAACATTGCAGGTCGAACCACCATCCTGTAGAACTTGCCTTTTAGCTTTTGTAGCACTCTCTTGTCACAAAGAATGCTAGAAGCTTGGCACCACTTCATCCATCCGACTTTGATTCGATGGTTCACATCTTCATCAATACCTCCATACTCCTGCAACATTGACCCCAAATATCGAAAGGTGTCCTTCTGAGGCACCACCTTCCCATCAAGGCTAACATCCTCCTCCTCACACCTAGTAGTACTGAAGCCGCACATCATGTACTCGGTTTTAGTTCTAGTATGCCTAAGCCCTTTTGATTCCAAGGTTTGTTTCCATAAATCTAACTTCCTATTTACCCCCATCTGACTAGCATCAACTAGCACCACATCATCCGCAAAGAGCATACACCATGGTATATCTCTTTGTATATCCCTTGTGACCTCATCCATCACCAAGGAAAAAAGATAAGGGCTCAAAGTTGACCCCTGATGCAGTCTTATCTTAATCGAGAAGTCATCAGTGTCGAAATCACTTGTTCGAACACTTGTCACAACATTATCGTACATGTCCTTGATGACGGTAATGTACTTTGCTGGGACTTTGTGTTTCTCCAAGGCCCACCACATGACATTCCCTGGTATCTTATCATATGCCTTCTCCAAGTGAATGAACACCATATGCAAGTCTTTCTTTTGCTCCCTGCATCTCTCCATAAGTTGTCATACCAATAAAATGGCTTCCATGGTTGACCTCCCAGGAATGAAACCAAACTGATTTTTGGTCACGCTTGTTATTCTTCTTAAGTGGTGCTCAATGACTCTCTCACATAGCTTCATTGTATGGATCATCAGCTTAATTCCATGGTAATTAGTACACCTCTGAACACCCCCTTGTTCTTGAATATTGATACTAATATACTCTGTCTCCATTCTTCTGGCATCTTGTTTGCCTAGAAAATGAGGTTGAAAAGCTTGGTTAGCCATACTATCGCTATGTCCCCAAGGCCTTTCCACACCTCAATGGGGATACAATCAGGGCCCTTCGTCTTGCCTCCTTTCATCCTTTTTAGAGCCTCCCTGATCTCAAACTCCTGGATTCACCACACAAAACGCATGTTGGTCTCATCAAAGGAGTCGTCTAGTTCAATGGTAGAACTCCGCCTATGTTGTCTCAACATAGCCGGTCCCAAGCCCAGGTAAAGGAGGAGGGTTGTGATAGGCTTGGCGAGCCAACATAAAAACTCAACCACTCTTATGGAGATGAAACCCAAAATATCCAACATATCATAGACATAAAAAATGGACAGGCCATGAAAATGTTGAGCTAGACATACTATGATCATGCAAGGCAAATGAAAACATGTCTCTAATCATTTAATGTAAAAATGATGGCAGTGCATGGCGATATGCTCAGAATGACTATGAAAATTCCATGTAGGCAGGTATGGTGGTTGTTCTGTGGAGATGGGGTGTCTTATGTGTAGGAGAACAAGGGAAAGTCCTCCTACATGTTTGGATGTACCTGCGATGTTTTCTCCAAGTCCCAATGTCATGAGTTTGAACATGCATTTTTTGGTCTGAATTTCCCAAGTTATAGTGGTCATCCACGTCATTGGATATGTCAACATCAGTTGCTAATTTAGGTACAGAAAAGAGCCTATAGCACACAACCCGCACTTAGTTAATCGAGCAAATTCAACAATTAAACAGAGCTATTTGACCTAAACATTACTCTAACAAAAGACCAACGCTCTAAACAAAGACTAATATCCTTCCTGGCGCTCGTCGATCTCCGTTGCCTCCTCCATGTACAACTCGCGCTCGACGACCTCCTGGGGAAGGTGAGGGGGTCCTGGACTAGGGGGTCCTTGGGCTACCAACCTATCTCTTATAGGCCAGACAGGTGGGCCGCGTTGCAGATGCTAGAAGGCCGGACTATGAGGCGACTCCGTATCCGGACAGGAAGTCTTTAATGCCTTGGTGTGTCCTCCAAGTCAAGATAAGAAGAATCTGCATGTTTATCCCTTCCTTGTAACCGACCTTGTGTAACCCTAGTATGGCTGGTGTCTATATAAACCAGAGGGTTTAGTCCATAGAGGCTAGAAGAACAACCATCACCCTACTCGCCTAGGGTTTAGTTCATCCGATCTCATGGTAGATCAACTATGTAATCATCATATACACTTCAATATAATCGAGTAGGACATAGGGTTTTACCTCCTCGAGAGGGCCCAATCCTAGGTAAACATCATGTCCTTCATCCCTTGTTCCCCATTGATCCAAGATCCACAGCTCGGGACCCCCTACCCGAGATCCGCCGGTTTTGACACCGATAGAAGGGGCTCCATGGCTATCCATCACCACGTACTTGGCAAGCATCTCACCGTCTGCGCCCGCCATCTCTTTGGAAAAGGCCGCCACGATCCTAGCATGGATGGCCTCCATCCTAGCTAGGGAGTCCGCCGATGAAAGGATGGCTGCTGGAGCACTCTCGGTGATTACCAACTCTTCGAAAGTGGGTCGCGTCCGGTGTCGAGAAGGCCACTTCAATTTTTTGCAGTGACTGGCACGAGCTGGGAGTGGGCAGCCTCGACATGGGCGTGGGCGGCCTCCATGAGGGCTACCACAGCTGTCGAGGAATAGATGGTTGCTGTGTCGTTCTTGACATTTGCTATCCCCTTCACAGATGTTGCTGCCACCATCTCAGCTGCAGAAGCTGCCCTTTTAGCTGCTGTAGCCACCCTATCAGAGATCACGACCGCGCTGATGAAGGTTGTGAGCGTGCTCATGGTGGATGCGGCCACGCTCGGGCCGGAGTGGGCCACCGAAGTTGCCCTCATGACATGGATCCACGTCCCCATATTTCACTGGCGATGATTGAACAGAAAATGGGATTGGGGAGCAAGTGTGGTTGATGCATCGCGGTGTACTATAGCCAACGAAGCTTCGAGTGTAAGCCATATATGAGGGTGCCCCAAGATATTTTATACTACATCGCACATGATTTTTCCTAATAAACTGTTTGTGGTGTACTTGTTTTTCATTTTGATTTGAAAGAAAAATGGGGTTACATCGGCAAAGGACGGTGTTTGAATTGCTAGAACATTTATCTGCAGTGAACATGCAACTATAGGAGTGTCGTGTTAGAACATGGAATTATTGATGGTTTGTATGACCTTTTTTATACATCGATTGAGTTTTCTAGGCATTTTATGTGCATAATTCAAATTGAAACTACATGCACATGCTCTAGTGCACCCAAATGGGTTGAAATCATATATGTGTCCTACAGTGCATGTTTAGGTTGCATGCAAGAAATGGGAATAAATTTCAAATATCTTAATGTCGTCGCTCGGACGCAAAAATTAAGTATCTTGGTTTTTAAATTCCCATAACTCCAAAGCTTGCCTGAATTTCAGGAAACTAGGCATGGTGTCATGACAGGGCACATATATGCCATGCTAAAATTTTGTCCAATTTCAAACAAGTTTTGGTACAAGCTTATTGCAAAACAGAGCTTCTGACAAGAAGTCTCGTGGTTCCGATAGGGAACATGTCACCTTTGTGGGCAAAACGACATTCGCTGCCTCTTCTCGCCCTGAATTTTTTTTCTAGGGGCAACATAGACCAATAGGAGTGACATGCTAAAAATGGAATTATTCAGGGTTCGTTTGGCATTTTTATACATTAATTGAGTTTTTTAGGCATTTAATGTGCATAACTAAAATTTAACTACATGGACATGCTCTAGTACACCAAAATGGGTTAAAAAATCATGTATGTGTCCTTGGGTGCATGTTTAGATCACATGCAAGAAATGAGAATAAATTTCAAACATCTCGGTGTCGTGGCTCAGTTGCAAACATTGAGAATCTTGGTTTTTAAATTCCCATAAATCCAAAACTCGCCTAAAATTCATGAAACTTGGCATGGTGAAATGACATGGCACATATATGCCATGGTAATTTTTTTGTCCAATTTGGTACTAGTTTTGGTACAAACTTCTTACATACTAGAGCTTCTCATAATAAGTCTCGTGGTTTCGATAAGGAACGTGTCAGCTTTGTGAGAAAAATGACATCCGCTGGTTCTTCTTGCCTTGATATTTTAAGAGGCAACATAGACAAATAGGGATGTTGTGCTAAAATATGGAATTATTCAGGGTTTGTTTGGCCTTTTTATACATTAATTGAGTTTTCTAGGCATTTAATATGCATAATTCAAATTTGAACAACATCCACATGCTCTAGTGCACCAAAATGGGTTGAAAAAAATCATATATGTGTCCTTGGGTGCATGTTTATGTCCCATGCAAGAAATGAGAATGAATTTCAAACATCTCGGTGTTGTGGCTCGGCGCAAACATTGAGAATCTTGGTTTTTAAATTCCCGTAAATCCAAAACTCGCCTCAAATTCATGAAACTTGGCATGGTGTCATGACATGGCAGATTATGTCGTGATTTTTTGTCCAATTTGGGACATGTTTTGGTACAAGCTTCTTACAAACCGGAGCTTCTCACAAGAAGTCTTGTGGTTCCGGTAGGGAAGGTGTCACCTTTATGGGTAAATCGACATTCGCTACCTCTTCTCGCCTTGATTTTTTCTAGAGGTAACATAGATCATTAGGAGTGTCGTGCTAAACTATGGAATTAGTTAGGGCTCGTTTGACCTTCTTTATACATTAATTCAATTTTCTAGGCATTTCATATGCATAATTCAAATTTGAACTACAAGCCATGCTCTAGTGCACTAGAATGGGTTGAAAAAAAATCATATATGTGTCACTGGGTGCATGTAGGCACTATAGGGTTTTGTTTTCCAATTTGAGACAAGTTTTTTGATTTTTTAGAGCCAACATTGAGAATATTGATTTAAATTCTAGTAAATCCAAAACTCACATAAAATTCATGAAATTGGGCATGGTGTCATGATATAGCACAATTATGATGTAGTATTTTTCATGTCCAATTTGACGGAAGGCACGCACATTAAGAACCAAAGCCATTTTGGAACAAATAGCTATCACGTTATCATCACAAACAGTTGTGCCACCACACGTCTCACTTTTTACTGGCTAGGAGGTGCTGTGCGGGTAGCTGTTTGAGCAGACAGGAGGCGTGTGAGCGCAGTTTGCTACGCAGGCTAATAGGGAGGCATGTGAGCAGTCCTCCATTGCATAGGCTCATCGGGAGGCGTGCAAGCAGTATGCTACGTAGGATCACCGGGAAGCGAGCCCTTTAACCTCCATCACTGCCCACCTCGCTCCCAACTTCTCCATTAATGGCGCCCGAGACGCTGTTTAATAGGCGGCCTTACTGCCCGCTAACTCACAATCATGTCTCTTCTACTCCCATTCCACTCGCGCTCCTCCTATCATCCATACCTCCACGCACACCATGGCGCACAAGGATCATATGCCACTAGTCTGTCGGTTTGGTGAAGTAGACCCCAAGACATAGGAGATAGAATATAAGAAGGAATGGACCTCATGAACATGGCCCTGAATGAGCTAGCCGCAACAGATGCTGCCCTCACGCCCGTCATGGCTCGCTCCTGGCCCCCACACTAGCGACCATCCTCTTGGCATTGACGGGTGCTACTTCTTGAGCTTGCGTTGTTTTTTCCCTTGAAGAGGGAAGGGTGATGCAACAAAGTAGAGATAAGTATTTCCCTTAGTTAAGAACCAAGGTATCAATCCAGTAGGAGAAATAAGCAAGTCCCCAATCTATGCACCTGCAGAAACAATCAAACACTTGCACCCAAGGTGATAAAGGGGTTGTCAATCCCTTCACGGTCACTTTCAAAGGTGAGATCTGATAGTGATAGATATAAAAGATTACTAAAATGTAAAACAAAGTAAAAGTAAATAAATTGCAGCGAGATATTTTTGGTGTATAGATATGAAAATATATGATGAAAAATAGGCCTGGTGGCCATAAGTTTCGCTAGGGGCTTCTCTCTTGAAGGCAAATAATATGATGGGTGAACAAATTACCATCGAGCAATTGATAGAAAACTGCAAAGTTATGATGATATCCAAGGCAATGATTATGAATATAGGAAGCACGTTCGTGCCAAGTAGACCGACTTCTGCCTGCATCTACTACTATTACTCCACACATTGACCGCTATCCAGCATGCATCTAGAGTATTAAGTTCATAAGAACGGAGTAACGCCTTAAGCAAGATGACATGATGTAGAGTGATAAACTCAAGCAATATGATGAAAACCCCATCTTTTTACCCTTGATGGCAACAATACAAATACGTGCCTTGCTGCCCCTACTTGTCACTGGGTGAGGACACCGCAAGATTGAACCCAAAACCAAGCACCTCTTCAATTGCAAGAAAAACCAATCTAGTTGGCCAAACCAAGCCGATAATTCAAAGATAAATACAAAGATATAAAATCATGCATATAAGAATTCAGAGAAGATTCTAATAATACTCATAGATATGCTGATCACACAATTCATCGATCTCAACAAACACATGGCAAAACAAGATTACATCAGATAGATCTCCAAGAACATCAAGGAGAACATTGTATTGAAGATCAAAGAGTGAGAGAACAAGCCATCTAGCTACTAGCTACGGACCTGTAGGTCTGTGGTAAACTACTCATGCTTCATCGGAGGGGCAATAGAATTAATGTAGATGCCCTCCGTTATCGAATCCCCCTGCAGTAGGATGCTGGAAAAGACCCCAAGATGGGATCTCATGGGAATAGAGTTTACGGCGGCGGAAAAGTATTTAGGTGGATGCTTCTAGTCGTTTGGGAATATTTGGGAATTTATAGGCCAAGAATTAGGGTCAGAAGAGCTTCGAGGGGCCCACAAGCCAGGGCTGCCCCCTAGGGAGCACCCAGGAGGCTTGTGGCCTCCTCGAGACTCTCCTAACTTCATCTCCAAGTCCTACGTGTGTCTTTTGGTCCATGAAAAATCATCACGAAAGTTTTATTTTGTTTGGACTCCATTTGATATTCCTTTTCTGTAAAACTCAAAAACAAGGAAAAAACAGAAACTGGCACTGGCTCTAGGTTAATAACTTAGTCCCAAAAATTATATAAAATAGCATATTAATGCATATAAAACATCCAAAAATATAATATAATAGCATGGAATGATAAGAAATTATAGATACGTTCGAGAAGTATCAAGCACCCCCAAGCTTAATTCTTGCTTGTCCTCGAGGAGGTAAATGATAAAAACAAAAAATTTGATGTGGAATGCTGGCTAACATATTTATTCATGTAATTTTATTTATCGTGGCATGAATGTTCAAACCCATAAGATTCAAAACAAAAGCTTAATATTGTCATAGAAACAATAATACTTCAAGCATACTAATAAATCAATCACGTGTCTTCTCAAAATAACATGGCGAAAGAAAGTTATCCCTACAAAATCATATATTTTGGCTATGCTCCATCTTCATCACAAAAAGTATTATATCATGCACAACCCTGCTGACAAGCCAAGCAATTGTTTCATACTTTTGATGTTCTCAAACTTTTTCAACTTTCACGCAATACATGAGCGTGAGCCATGATAGGTGGAGTAGAATATGGTCATGGAGAAGACAAAAAGGATATAGTCTCACAACAACTAGGCGTATCAACAGGCTATGGAGATGCCCATCAATAGACATCAATGTGAGTGAGTAGGGATTGCCATGCAACGGATGCACTAGAGCTATAAGTGTATGACAACTCAAAAAGAAACTAAATGGGTGTGCATCCAACTCGCTTGCTTGCGAAGACCTAGGGCAATTTGAGGAAGCCCATTATTGGAATATACAAGCCAAGTTATATAACGAAAACTCCCCCTAGTATATGAAAGTGACAATATAGGAGACTCTCTATCATGAAGATCATGGTGCTACTATGAAGCACAAGTGTGGAAAAAGGATAGTAACATTGTCCCTTCTCTCTTTTCTCTCATTTTTTGGCGGGATTCTTTGGCCTCTTTTATTTTTTATAAAGTTCGGAGACTCATCCCAACTTGTGAGGGAATCATATCTTCCACCATCCTTTCCTCACATGGGACAATGCTCTAATAATGATGACCATCACACTTTTATTTACTTACAACTCAAGAATTACAACTCGATACTTAGAACAAAATATGACTCTATATGAATGCTTCCGGGGGTGTACCGGGATGTGCAATGATCTAGCATAGCAATAACATCAAAACATCAAGCTAGCTATCTTACAATCATGCGAAGCAATATGAAAATGATAGTGTGTGTCATAATAAAACAGAACGGTGGAAGTTGCATGACAGTATATCTCGGAACAGCGATGGAAATGCCATAATAGGTAGGTATGGTGGCTGTTTTGAGGAAGGGTATATGGTGGGTTTAATGCACCAACGGAAGTTGCGCGGTACCGTAGAGGCTAGCAATGGTGGAAGGGTGAGAGTGCGTATAATCCATGGACTCAACATAACTCATAAAGAACTCACATACTTATTGCAAAAATCTATTAGTCATCAAAACAAAGTACTACACGCATGCTCCTAGGGGGATATATTGTTAGGAAAAGACCATCGCTCGTCCCCGACCGCCACTCATAAGGAAGACAATAAATAAATCATGCTCTGACTTCATCACATAACAGTTCACCATACGTGCATGCTATGGGAATCACAAACTTTAACGCAAGTATTTCTATCAATCCACAATTACTCACTAGCATGAATCTAATATCACCATCTCTATCTCAAAACAATCATAAGGAATCAAACTTCACATAGCATTCAACGCTCTTTGTATGAAAGTTTTTATTATATCCCTCTTGGATGCCTATCATATTAGGACTAAATTCATAACCAAAGAAAATTACCATGTTGTTTAGACACTCTCAAAATAATATAAGTGAAGCATGAGCGTTCAACGATTTCTATAAAATAAAGCCACCGCCGTTCTCTAAAAAGATATAAGTGAAGCACTAGAGCAAAATTGCCTAGCTCAAAAGATATAAGTGAAGCACAAAGAGTATTCTAATAAATTCACGATTCATGCGTGTCCCTCTCAAAAGGTGTATACGACAAGGATGATTGTGGCAAACTAAAAAGCAAATACTCATATTATACAAGACGCTATAAGAAAAACACATATCATGTGGTGAATAAAAATATAGCCTCAAGTAAATTTATCGATAAACGAAGACGAAAGAGGGGATGCCATCCGGGGCATCCCCAAGATTAGATGCTTGGTTGTCCTTGAATATTACCTTGGGATGCCTTGCGCATCCCCAAGCTTAGGCTCTCTCCACTCCTTATTCCATAGTCCATCAAATCTTTAACCAAAACTTGAAAACTTCACAACACAAAACTCAACAAGAAAACTCATGACATCCGTTAGTATAAGAAAATAAATCACCACTTTTTGGTACTGTTGTGAAATCATTCTTTATTTATATTGGTGTAATATCTAATGTATTCTAACTTCTCCATGGTTCATACCCCCCGATACTACCCATAGATTCTTCAAAATAAGCAAACAACACAAAGAAAACAGAATGTGCCAAAAACAGAACAGTCTGTAGCAATCTGAAAACTTCGAATACTTCTGTAAGTCCAATTTTTTTGAAAAATTAGTAAAACCAAGGAAATTTGTATAAAATCTTGTGTAAGAAATTCAGAGTTTTTCCACACTTATGTGATTTTCATTAATTCTGGGACTGGGCACAAAAGTTTCTGTTTTTCCGCAAGATCAAATCAACTATCACCATAAACCATCCCAAAGGTCTTGCTTGGCTCAAACACTAAATTAAACACCAAAACACATCTAACTGGAGGCTAGATGACAAAATTATTCAAAAACAAGAACAAAAAAGAAAGAACAAAAATAAAATTAGGTTGCCTCCCAACGAGCGTTATTATTTAACGCCCCTAGCTAGGCATAAAACATAGATCTTGGTATTGTCATCTTCGGTATGCAATTCCATTTTAATCAAATCTTCCAAAACTCTTCTTAGAAAATTTATTATTTCCTTTATTTCCCTTCTAGTAGGTGAACTTAGTTCATGAAAAGGACATTGATTAGTGATTTTGACATTCATAAACCCGTAAGTTGGATCATCACCATATATATCATCATATAAAATACGTATCTGGTTCTTAACGGGTTGCTTAGTCATCCCTTCCAACCAATCATCATTAAACCCTACATAAATTCCCCTTGTTATCCAATCAAATTTATCATAAGTCTCAAGGTACAAGGTTTGAGTAATTTCCAAATAGGGAACTCTCCTCCTAAGATTTCACTATACGATTGATAATCTCTAGATTCCAAACTACGCAAAGTTTCTTTATCATGGAGAATTTCATCAATCGGAGGGTGTCCAATATATTTAGTATAGAAAGCAAAAATCTCCCTAGAATCTTGTATTATAAAATCAAATTCCCGCATAAGGATGATAGTGGCAATCTTTTTAGCCTTAGGATGATTAATATTGGGAAGTTCATAAAATACCTTTTGCAAAGCGGGATGTATGTGCACAAATTTTCTTTCTAGTTTTTTAACATGCATGACAATAGCATCCATATAGCAATTTGTATCAAGAAGAATAGATATCTTATTCATAGGCATTATTCCCGTACAATCAAACAATTCTTGAATAATACTTTTCCCAATAATATTACTGTCTCCCACATAAAAAGTTTTTGCCTTATAATTAGGAGGTGTTTCAATTTCGTGGTCCAAAGAACAAGCATCAAGTTTTTTCTCAAGATTTATGCTAGCAGTATTCTCAAATAGTTTGAACGATAACCGCCCCAGATTCGGACATGGTGGCAACAAACCGATATAGCAAATGAGCAACGAAAAGGCAAACAAAAATACGAACGGAAGAAGGGCGAAGAAAAAGGAAAATATTTTTGTACTTTTCTGAAATTGTTTTAGAAGTGGGGGAGAGGAAAACGAGAGGAAAATGGCAAAAAAAGTAATGTAAGAGATGAGAGTTTATGGTGGGTACTTGGTAGGCTTGATGTAGATCTCCCCCGCAACGGCGCCAGAAATTCTTCCTACTACTTCTTGAGCTTGCGTTGGTTTTTCCCTTGAAGAGGAAAGGGTGATGCAGCAATGTAGAGACAAGTATTTCCCACAGTTAAGAACCAAGGTATCAAACCAGTAGGAGAAACAAGCAAGTCCCCAATCTATGCACCTGCACAAACAATCAAACACTTGCACCCAACACGATAAAGGGGTTGTCAATCCCTTCACGGTCACTTGCAAAGGTGAGATCTGATAGAGATATATATAAAAGATTACTAAAAATTAAAACAAAGTAAAATTAATAAATTACAGCGAGATATTTTTAGTATTTTTGCTGTATAGATCTGAAAATAAATGATGGAAAATAGGCCAGGGGGGCATAGGTTTCACTACAGGCTTCTCTCTTGAAGGCAAATAATATGGTGGGTGAACAAATTACTGTCGAGCAATTCATAGAAAAGCGCAAAGTTATGATGATATCCAAGGCAATGATTATGAATATAGGCATCACGCCCGTGTCAAGTAGACTGTCTCCTGCCAGCATCTACTACTATTACTCCACACATTGACCATTATCCAGCATGTATCTAGAGTATTAAGTTCATAAGAACGGAGTAACGCCTTAAGCAAGATGACATGACGTAGAGGGATAAACTCAAGCAATATGATGAAAACCCCATCTTTTTACCCTTGACGGCAACAATACAAATACGTGCCTCGCTACCCCTACTTTGTCACTGGGTGAGGACACCGCAAGGTTAAACCCAAAACCAAGCACCTCTCCCATTTCATGAAAAACCAATCTAGTTGGCCAAACGAAACCAATAATTCAAAGAGAAATACAAAGATATCAAATCATGCATATAAGAATTCAGAGAAGATTCAAATAATATTCATAGATAAGCTGATCATAAATCCACAATTCATCGATCTCGACAAACACACCGCAAAAGAAGACTACATCGGATAGATCTCCAAGAACATCTAGGAGAACATTGTATTGAAGATCAAAGAGAGAGAAGAAGCTATCTAGCTACTAGCTATGGACCCGTAGGTCTGTGGTAAACTACTCACACTTCATCGGAGGGGCATGAGTTGATGTAGATGGCCTCCGTGCGAAAAAGGCCCCAAGATGGGATCTCATGGGACCAGAAGGTTACGACGGCGGAAAAGTATTTTGGTGGACGCTTCTGGTCATTTGGGAATATTTGGGAATTTATTGGCCAAGAATTAGATTTAGAAGAGCTCTGAGGGGCCCACAAGCTAGGGGCGCCCCCGAGGGCGCACCCTAGAGGCTTGTTACCTCCTCGAGACTCTCCTGACTTCATTTCCAAGTCCTACGTGTGTCTTCTCGTCCAAGAAAAATCATCGCAAAAGTTTTATTACGTTTGGACTCCGCTTGATATTCCTTTTCTGTAAAACTCAAAAACAAGGAAAAAAATAGGAACTGGCACTGGGCTCTAGGTTAATAAGTTAGTCCCAAAAATAATATAAAATATCATATTAATGCATATAAAACATCCAAAATAGATAATATAATAGCATGGAACAATAAAAAATTATAGATACGTTGGAGACGCATCAACGGGCTGGTTGCCGAGCACCATTGTAGAGCCGGAAGCCGCACACATGAGCTTGGTCCCTGCGGACCTGCATGGGCTCGTGTACGTGCCAGCGCCCACCCCTGTATCCACCGCGCCAGTATCCGTGCATGCAGATGCACCCACCGCACCATTGTTAGTGCCATGGGATGCTGCCGCCGACTGCTTCCTGCATCGTCGCAAGTTGTCGCCCCCCCCCCCCCCCCCCCCCCCCCCCCCCCGCCGCCCATCATTCACGTGAGGATCGGCTCTTTGATTTGGACATCTAGACCACTCTGGGATGGATTGAAGACTAGAACAACAGCACCCCGGAGGACGACAACGCACGCGCAGGCCGCCGTTGCAATTAGTTTTTGTTTTTGTTTAATATTGTATCTCGACTGTATGGATGTAAAGTCATAGTGTCACTAAATCAAATCTATGATTTGACCAACTAATTGTTTTTCTCTGAATGTATAGACTTATCAAAGTAATAATAAGAAAACATCAATGTTTTTATCTGAATAAAGCACTCACCGCAAATGTGTCAGATTGAATACCCGTATGCAAAGCGAGAGCTATGGTTTTGGCACCACTAAGCCAAGGAAAATTTGGCACGAAGGATTTGTGCATTGCTTCATCACAAACGATTTTGTATGATGACCCGTTTGCTTACCACGAACAATTTGGTAAGATTTGCATCTGTCATGTGGGGTATATGTTGCCATTTGTCAAATTGAAAACATTGGGATTTGTCAATCTTGTAGCATTGCCATTTTTAACCTTGTAATACTGCCATTTGTCAAAATTTGCTGCTAAAAATCACTAGTACTATTGAGGGGCCCCTATACCCAGAGTACCTGGCGTAAGGGAGCCTGGTCTTGGTCAGTAGACGGGGCCCAACAGGCCCAGGATCAGGAGGAAGCCCTAAAGAGAAAGAGACGATATTCGTGCTCTCCCAGTCAGAGGGGGCGGCGGAACCGATCTCATCTCCCCCCATGTAAACCTTAGACCTCTCCTGTCTATATAAAGGTAGGTCTAGGTCCTCATTCATCTATCAAGTCTCAGATCTAAACTCTCAGTAGACATCCCGTAAACCATTGTACTCCTCTGCACGAGGTATACCCTCACCATGAATAACAAGAAGTAGGATGTAGGGTATTACTCGTCGGAGGCCCGAACCTAGGTAAATTGTGTGTGCATACTCTGTGTGGGTACTTTCGATCTCATCATGAACCCTACTGAGGGATCTGATGGTATTTTGCTCCATTAGTTGGCACTCTAGGCACGGCGACGTTGATCGGAGACCTAATCCGATGCGGAGAATCAAAAAAGGCCAACAAGCTCCCGCCACGCCAATGCCTCACGATCGGCTCTTTTGAGCTGGTCGCTGATGCGCTAGGGCAATTCCTTAACATCTCGCCCTCATACCTCGTCGACCACATGTACGATGAGTAGGGGCAGGCCCTTGGGGTCTACGATCGCCCTGACGACCTCGCGTGGAGATACAATGTACGAGCTCCATGAAGCCATAAGCCCGCTGGAAAGGCCTCCGTGAACATGATATTAATGACAACAGATACACGCTGAAACCAGAAACTCGCACGATGCGTGATCTACGTGGCAAAAAATGCAACCAGTGAAAAGCTTGCGTGGTCCCAGGAAATGGTGACTTTCGATGTCAGGGATCATCCAAAGGACGTCGTCTATCTAGGAAAGCATGCCCTAGTACTAGATCCAATCATGGGAGGCAACTGCCTCTCATGCGTCCTAATGGATGGAGGTAGCGGCCTCAATATTATCTTCACCAATACCCTAGGAAAGATGAAGATCTCACTGTTCAGCTTGTGGAGATGAGACGTGGGTTTTCACATGGTGGGTCCGGGCCACCCAGTCCGCCCCTGGGGCGGATCGATCTCGAGGTTGTCTTCAGATATGAGCACAACTACCAAAGCAAGGCCGTCCAGTTCAAGATTGCTCCCTTCTAGAGCGGATACCATGCGATTTTGGGCAAGCACGCATACGTAAAATTCATCGCTGTCCATCTTACGCCTATCTACAGCTGAACATATCAGGCACGGCCAGCATAATTACTGTAAGGGGGAGCTCGGAAAAGGCCTATACAGCTGAGATGGCCAATGTAGAGCTTGCCGAGGCCACCTCGGCCTCTGCCGAGCTCCCACAGAAGGATGCAGCCAGAGTGATGTCGCTCGCTCTGGGGAGAACCGCGACCCTCTGGCTGGCCCAATTGTGTATGCGACCACAGGGCACGTGCCACCCCTGGAACAAGCTGGCCGAGCTGATGCACCGAACGGAGCTGCCGATCCCCAAGCACATCCACCTCGTCACCATGCCACCCTAGCGACCGGCTCACGACAACGAGAGCACGGCGCTACCACTATCGGCACCGTCAGAAGCCATGCAACATTATGGTCTACATCGTCGTCCATGTCGAGCACTGCTTCGGAGGCCATGGCATGGGCCCAACTCCTGTTGAGATTTCTGCCGGTGACCGATTAGATGGATGAGTGGAGAGCCACCATTCAGAGCTTGATTGGTTTTGCCAAGGCGGGAGGATCACAGCAAGCGGGCCCGTCACGGCCTCCATAGGCGGCGACAATGGCCCGATGCCGCGAAACCCGCCATCAGTCTGATAGGCGCAATGGCCCCAATGTCGATGAGCCCACACTGATACATCTCCGCCGTATCTACTTTTCCAAACACTTTTGCCCTTGTTTTGGACTCTAACTTGCATGATTTGAATGGAACTAACCCGGACTGACGTTGTTTTCAGCAGAATTGCCATGGTGTTATTTATGTGCAGAAACATAACTTCTCGGAATGACCTGAAACTTTACGGAGACTATTTTTGGAAATAATAAAAAATCCTAGCAACAGATCAAGACCAGGGGCCCACACCCTAGCCATGAGGGTGGGGCGCGCCTGCCCCCCTGGGCGCGCCCCCCTACCCCGTGGGCCCCCTGGAGCTCCTCCGACCTCAACTCCAACTCTATATATTCACTTTTGGGGTTCATCACGTTTTATGATACCGAGCCGCCGCCAAGCCCTAAACCTCTCGGGAGGGCTGATCTGGAGTCCGTTCGGGGCTTCAGAGAGGGGAATCTGTCGCCATCGTCATCATCAACCATCCTCCATCACCAATTTCATGATGCTCACCGTCGTGCGTGAGTAATTCCACCGTAGGCTTGCTGGAAGGTGATGGGTTGGATGAGATTTATGATGTAATCGAGTTAGTTTTGTTAGGGTTTGATCCCTAGTATCCACTATGTTCTGAGATTGATGTTGCTATGACTTTGCTATGCTTAATGCTTGTCACTAGGGCCCGAGTGCCATGATTTCAGATCTGAACCTATTATGTTTTCCTGAATATATGTGAGTTCTTGACCCTATCTTGCAAGTCTATAGTCACCTACTATGTGTTATGATCCGGCAACCCCGAAGTGACAATAATCGGGACCACTCCTGGTGATGGCCGTAGTTTGAGGAGTTCATGTATGCACTATGTGTTAATTCTTTGGTATGGTACTCTATTAAAAGGAGGCCTTAATATCCCTTAGTTTCCGCTAGGACACCACTGCCACGGGAGGGTAGGACAAAAGAGGTCATGCAAGTTCTTTTCCATAAGCACGTATGACTATATTCGGAATACATGCCTACATTACATTGATGGATTGGATCTAGTTCTATGTCACCCTAGGTTATGATTGTTACATGCTGAACCACATCCGACATAATTCTATATCACCGATCCATTGCCTATGAGCTTTCCATATATTGTTCTCCGCTTATTTACTTTTCCGTTGCTATTGTTACAATCACTACAAAATACCAAAAACATTACTTTTGTTATCATTACCTTTTGCTACCGTTACCACTACTATCATATTAGTTTGCTACTAAATACTTTGCTGCAGATATTAAGTTTCCAGGTGTGGTTGAATTGACAACTCAGCTGCTAATACTTGAGAATATTCTTTGGCTCCCCTTGTGTCGAATCAATAAATTAGGGTTGAATACTCTACCCTCGAAAACTGTTGCGATCCCCTATACTGGTGGGTTATCAAGACTATTTTCTGGCGCCGTTGCCAGGGAGCATAGCTCTATTTTTTGAGTCACTTGGGATTTATATCTGCTTATCATTATGAAGAACTTGAAAGATCCAAGAACCAAGATTTATCCCTCAACTACGAGGGGACGTAAGGAACCGCCATCTAGCTCCGCACTTGATTCACCTTCTGGTTTGAGTAAGCTTGCGACACCTAAACCTGCTTCTGTTATTAATTCTAATATGTCACATGTTATTGATGATGCGACTTCTGCTATGCATGATACTTATGATGAAACTACTTCTATGCTTGATACTACTATGCCACTTGGTGAATTTCTTGATGAACAACTTGCTAGGGCTAGAGAGAATGAAATTATTGAAACTGATAATATTGATGAAAGTGATGATGAAGACTATCCCTGTCGGGGGTTGGGTGCGACATATGCCAAAGGATGGCTTATCATGGTGGGAGCGAGTAGAACGTCGCCGGTGCCCGGAAGCGAGATTAGGCGTAGACACGAACGCCGGCGTACTTTACCTAGGTTCGAGGCTCTCCTAGGAGATAACACCCCTAGTCCTTCTCTACGGGGTCTCCACATGATCACTATGGCAAAGTGAGTACAAGGGTGCTCCTCGAGCTGTATGCTGGAGGTAGGAGAAGGCAAGGCTAGATTTCTCCTTCCTATATCTCTAGTCTTGTTCTAATGGGTCCGAACCCTTTGCATGGGTGCCCTGGGGGGTTTATATAGGCCTGCCCCCAGGGGTACAAGGGTAATATGACTGGGCGTAGGCCCAGCCGTCAGTCTCTTCGACCGCCGACTTCTCCACCGACTGCTGGGGCCCGCCGATCGGGGGGCCTCGCCGACTGGTCTGGTATGGAGCCGACAGGCTGTACCCGCCGCTTGGGGGTCTCGCCGGCTGCTGATCACTGTGCCGCGCTTCTAATGACGCGGGCTTTGTCGAAGGATCATGACTACAACACCGCCGTCATGGCGGGCGATTACTGTAGCCACCCCCTGTCTAGTCTAGTTAATGGCGCATCGGGCCGGTGGGAGGAGCAGGCCGACTCCTAGGGGCCGACTCCCATCGGGTCCGATTGGTAGGGCTCTTCGCCGTCATCTGGACTCTCGCTAACTGGTGGGGCCCGTCGTCCTTGGGCCATATAGACAGGCCGTCATGGGAGCGGGACTCCACCTGCCCGTGATGACGTCAGGGCTGGCATGGCAACAATGCCGCGCCGGGCGGGTCTCCTCGTTGGTACAACGCACTGTGGCCGCGCCCGCCCTTAGGATGGGGAGGGGATGGGCTGCACTGTACCCATCCCCCGCCCCGTCCCCCTTGATGTGGGTACAGGCTTCGAAGGGGCCGCGGGTCGACTCCTCGGAGCCGGCTTCTCTGGAAGCCGCCTGGCAGGAGTCGGCTCGTCTCGACCTCGCCTTCTAGTATCGGCCGTCTATGGGCAGCCGGCTATTTCTCCAGCCGGCTTCCAGAAGGCGGCTCTTTTCCTTGGCATCCTGAGGGGTGCTGTCAACCCTGATGTCTTGAAAGGTTATGGGCATCGGGTTAGCCTACCCGTGGCCCATTACTCCGACAGTAGTCCCCGAAGCTGGTGAGGCGCCGCGGGCGACTGGTCGAGGAGCCTCGGCAGTTTCCTTTCTCTGAGTGCTTGAGGCGAAACTTCGTTCGGCTTCTTCCGGGCCGACTGGCAGGAGTCAGACTCTCCCAATCTGACTTGTCCAAAATTTTCGAACGCCTCAGCGGGATCCAAGTGGCGTGCTAGCTAAGCTTCCGGGCCACTGCCCATTTCGGGCCTGTCACGTGGCGACGTGCGGCCAGGCTAGTTTGCCCACCCACATGCGCGATGGGACACGCCTATAGGCGGCGCCCACCACTACCACGCCACGGCACACGAGCGGATCCGCTGCGGCCGGGGCAGACGGTTGAGATTCCGGCGGAGTTACTGCGCACAGTAACTTTGTGCGATAAACGTGGGAGGCGTGGGGTAGTGGGCGCAGTAAATCCCTCACCCGCCCCCTCGGCTTCGCATCCCACTGGTCTATAAGTAGGGGGAGGGGGAGCGGCAGAGCAAGCGCGCCCCTCCTCGTCATTGCTTCCTCCTCTTCTTCCTCTCGCCGCCGCGCCTCAAGCCATGCCGAGCGCCGCGGTGACCCGTTCCCGATGAGCTCTTCTTCTGCCGCCACGCCCCCCGCGGTGCACTCCGGCACCTGGGATGGTTCGGAGGTCCACGATGATCACATAGATTACCTCCGCATGACATGGCGGCTGCCCGGCAAGGACTTCGTGAGGGTCCGCCTTGTACCGAAGAAGGAAATCTCGTCGACGCCGGAGGAGGGCGAGCAGGTCGTCTTTCGCTCGCACTGCCTACGTGGCCTTGGCCTTCCGGCGAGCGGCTTCTTCCACGCCTTTCTCAAATTCTACGGTCTCCAGCCGCACCACCTCACCCCCAACACGGTGGTGCCGCTGTCCGCCTTCGTCGCCTTGTGCGAAGGCTTCCTCGGCGTTCTCCCCACCATCGAGCTCTGGGGGGAGTTCTTCTACTCCAAGCTCGGCACCCAAGCCGCAAGCGTGCCGGCTCAGTGCGGCGCATTCATTGCCCATGCGGAGGTCGGGGGCCGACAAACCGTTTCCCCCATCCGGCTGATAAAGTCGGTGAAGATGTGGCAGCGGTCATAATTCTACGTGAAGAGCATCTTCACGGAGGGCGACTGGGTCAATCTGCCGGCCCGCCGGCTGGGAGGCAGCCCAACTATTCGTATCGGGCCAGGACGCTGACGCCCGCTGGAGCCGGCGCCATCGCGCGACTCCGAGTGCTGACGCAGTCGGAGGGCCTGACCGGGCCAAATTTGCTGGCCGCCTTCATGGCATGCCAAGTGCTCCCACTCCAAAGTCGCCCCCACATGATTTTTCCAGATGAGCGGGCATCGGGACCCGAGTTGTCTGTGCACCAAGGAGATGCCGCACGCGGAGGTAGCTCACATGGTGAACTACCTTGCGAACTGTGAGCTCACAGGAGAGTGGCAGTTCGGCAAGGAGCCGTATTCACGCGCCAACCCTCCGCCCATGGTGAGTTGTTTCTTTTCCTTTTTCTTTGACTCCTTTGCCGCCGCGTCCGTCTTGTCCAATCTGACCAATCGGCTTTGGTTAGAACCCTCTCCTCCATCCGGCAGCCGGCACCGTGGGGCCAGCCCACGAATTCCTCCCCAACCGGGCAGACCGATGTCTACGACCCGACTTGAGGGCGGCGGCCCTGGAGGATGACGCCGAGGGAGGAAGCGGCGAAGTGGACGGCCCGAGGTTCGGGGCCAGTTTTAAGGACTGGCCTGACGATGACGCGGAGGAGGTCACCCCACGCCACCAGCAAAGAGCCGGCCAGCCCGGCGCGAGCTCTTCAGCCGCGCCGGACGCCCAAGGCGGCGCGAAGAAGCGCAGGGCCGCGCCGAGCCTGTTCGGCAGCCGGCTGAAGAAGCCCAAGGGCTCGGCCGCGGCGACCAAGTGGGACGAGGCGGCCGCAAAGGCCAACCGCTTCCGCAAGGAACTGAAGAAGCCGCTGCTGGTCTCTGCATAAGTGCTACCTTTCTTGCGGTTTAATTTTTTCTTTCGTAGATGTTGTCTGAGTTTGCTTGCTAGTCGCCCTTGGGTCCAGGGCTCCCCTCTCTCTTGATAAGGTCACTGCCGCCTCCATCGTAGGGTTGGCGGAGACTTCCGCCACCACTCGGCGAATTGACCCTGCCGCCGACCTCCGTGAGGCAACAGAGCGGAACGCACGAGAGGTGCGTGAAGAGCAGGAAGCTGCCCGCCTGAAGAAGGCGGAGGCTGAGAAGGCGGAGGCTGCCGCCAAGAAGAGACTGGCGGAGGCCGAGGCCGCCGACGCGGTGAAGAAGCGAGCTGAAGAAGCCGCGCACCGTTAGTCGGTGGTTTTTGTCGTTCCTCTGAACTCCACACCGCCACCCCCGGAGTTCACGGCGCAGACTGGGGAGGCCGGCGGCGAGAACCCGGTCATGGAGAGGGATGGCGGCGACACCACCACGCCGGACGTGATCGTGCCGCCACCGCTGCCATCTGGGAGCGCGCAAGGCAAGCAGCCGGCGGACCCGCCGGTGCCGCCGACTGAAGACGAGGTGGTGGCGGGCCTAGTTCTCCATGTCGGCACGCTGACGTGTCGCCGTCTCACAAAGGCGGCTTCGGCACCGCTCCCTCTGGGGACCGGCACCGCGAGCTCCACAATCCCGGACACCGAAGCGACGAGCGCCGCGCCCACTGGGTGGGTGCGGGGAGGCGGGACGGGCCCATTGAACCGGTCGCTTCTGGACATCCAAGCCAAGCTCTGAGCTGAGGGCGATGCCATCAAGAACTGCACCAAGGCGTATCTGGCATCTCGAGAAGTCGTCCCGGTACGTTTCCTTCTTCTTTGTCTCTGTTTCTTGTTATTCTCGGTGGGGGCGCGCCAGCGCACCCACTGGGTGTAGTCCTCGAGTTTCAAGGCGGCTGCTGAGCAGGCGGCTCGGAACTCTGATCGGCGAGTTCCAAGTACTAATACTTGTCTGGAATTTTGTCACAGGACCACCACAATCTTCGCGTTACCACCTTCAACACCAACATCGAGGAGCTGGCCAAGCAGACCGCCGACTTGTCGGAAAGTCGGAGTGAGTCCTCTTCCTTCTCTGCGGGGGCGCGCAGGCACACCCGCGGGTTGTAGTCCCCGAGATTCGAGCCGACTGCTGAGCAGTCGGGCCGGATCTCCCCGGCGACTATTCTTTGTTCTGTTGGTGACTAACACCTTGTTCTCTTCTTTATTTTGCAGAGGCCAACGCTGCCCTGCAGCAGCAGCTGGGCGAGGCGAACACTGCCCTGCGCACCAAGGAGGAGGAGTGCGGCCAGCTGGCTGAGGAGCGCGACCGGCTGGACACGCAGCTGGCGGAGCAGAAGGAGCTGCTCAAGAAGGCCCAGAAAGAGGCGGAGGACAAGAAGACCGCCCTCCTTGCCGAATTCGTGTCTGAGCGCTCCTCCTGGACCGACAAGGAGGTGATGCTATCCTCCGGCTTCCATGAGATCGAGGATCTCGTCGACGGTGAGCCTCTCCTCACTTTTCTTCTTTGAGCTGCCGGTTGTTGGTCGAGCCGGCTTCTAATCTCTGACTTGGCTCTTTGCCCTCCTGTCCTGGCAGACTTCTTTCCTGGCCACTCGGACGCTGCCAACTAGGCCATCGAGGCTGATCGTGAAGGGAGGAGGGCGGATGGCACGAAGATCACCGCTGACTCCCCCCAAACCCTTAACGAGCAGATCCTGAGCATTGAGGCTCGTCTTCGGCCGGCCCACCGGATGCTGCGCCGGCTTCAACGTGTCGGCGCCCAGGCGATTTCCACCCTGTGGCCGGACATGCAGGCACCGCGCACCCCATGTCGGGCTGCCGACTGGCTGGAGGTAGCGGCTGGCCGCCTTGAAGTCTGTAAGGGCTCTTCGGCCCGGGCTGGAGCGCGCCGGGCCTTAGAGTTCGTCAAGGCGTGGTATCCTGGGCTGAGTCTAGCCCAGCTAGCCATGTTCCAGCTAGAAGCTCAGGCGGAGTTGGCGGTCGTGGAAGATGACCTCGTCAAAAGCGCGGCGTCGATCGCCGAGTACACCGACACCAGCGTCTTCACCCCAAAGCAGGCTAAGAATGGCGACGAGGCGCAGCCGGAATGGTTCAGGATGAATCCGGCTGACGGCGAGGATTCAGCAGAGGTGATCGACTCCAGTGGCGAGGAAGAAGGTGGGGCAGAGGAGGAAGGCGAAGGGGAGGCGCCGGAAGTCAGAGCAGACGGCCAGCCTCAGCTCGACCGCGCCTCCAACAATGAGCCACACCCAACCGAGCCGGCTACCATTTGAGGCGACCAAGCGGATACTTCCCAGCCGGCCGCTTCACCAGCCGGCGCCGCTGAGTCCGCCGTTCCACCAAGCCCGCCTGCTGCTTCCTAGGCTGCCACTTTACCTTTTTTTATACGTGCTTATCGGTCTCGATGAACTTTGTTAATTTGCACAATTCCACCCACGGGGTGTATCTTGAACTGTTGTTTGAAGATTGGCCAAGGGCCTTGCTATGTAAATATATTTCGAGTTCTATCTCTTCTTGCCTATTGTTCTTTGGCTTTTTTCCTTTGCCGTCTTCCCTTGGTTGCCATCTTGCCAGTCAGTCATCCGCTCTTCGAACTGTTGCTGGATCAAGTACTTAGCTTCTTTTGGGAAGGCAAGTACTTAGCCGTTTAGAGTTCTTTGGCAAGTTAAGTAGAACACGACGAGCCGGCTGCTCAACAGTCGGTCGTAAGAGGCGGGAAGCCGGCTTAGACTATGCCCATACTTGTGTCCTTAGCCATTTTTCATATGGGCACCCTTTCTACCTTACTCCTGCCCACCGTCCAGTCTCTCTGCGAGCTGCGGCTTCTGGCAGGAGACGGCTTAGGTGCCACACATTACTTGCCTGGCTGCAGGAAGCATTTCATAGTGCAAGGCGGCAAGTCCCTGGGCCGACTAGTCAGACCCGGTGCCAAGCGGCATAAAAAATAACACACTTATGGGCATGATTCTTATCATATAGATAAAAGAGGGCAGTCCCCGAGCTCGTCTCGGGGGACCCAGAGTCTTCGTACTTAATACAAAAGGTAGCGTGGTACATACTGCTTTAACTGTAAAATCTTCGGAGGAGGTTTGCGTTCCACGGCCGTTCCGTCTCCTTGCCGGAGTCGTCCCTCTTGCGTGCTCGAGGCTTCTGAGCGTCGATTAGGTAGTAGGAGTCGTTACCTAGCACTTTGCTGATGACGAAGGGGCCTTCCCAAGGCGCTGAGAGCTTGTGTTGACCGACTGTTCGCTGGATCAGCCAGAGCACAAGGTCTCCCTCTTAAAGATCTCGGCTTGACCTTCCGGTTATAATATCGGTGTAGGCTCTGCTGGTAGGTGCTGGACCGACTGAGTGCCAATAGTCGGCCCTCTTCCAGCAGATCGACGCTGTCTTGATGTGCTTCTTCTACCTCCTCTTCGGTGTACATGATGACTCGAGGGGAGTCGAACTCTATGTCCATTTGGATGACGGCCTCGGCACCGTAGACGAGGAAGAAGGGTGTGAAGCCGGTTGACTTGTTTGGAGTTGTGCACAGGCTCCAGAGGACGGCCGGCAGCTCGTCGAGCCAACAGCCAGCCGAACGCTCCAGAGGCTCGACCAGTCGAGGCTTGATGCCAGACAAGATGAGGCCATTTGCTTGCTCTACTTGTCCGTTTGACTGCGGATGGGCAACGGACACTAAGTCCAGTCTGATGCCCTGTTTCGCGCAGAAACGGGCCAAGGCGCCTTTGGCAAAGTTTGTGCCGTTGTCGGTGATAATGCTATGCGGTATACCGTATCTGATGGTGATGTCGGAGATGAAAGTCACAGCAGTCGGACCGTTCAGCTTCTTGATTGGTTTGGCCTCTATCCATTTGGTGAACTTGTCCACCGCGACAAGCAGATGGGTCATGCTGCCTCGCGCTGTTTTGAATGGTGCCACCATGTCTAGGCCCCAGACAGCAAAGGGCCAGGCAATGGGAATAGTCTTGAGCGCGGAAGCCGGCTGATGTGGCTTGGAATGAAACTTCTGGCACCCTTTGCATTTTTGGACCAATTTGTTGGTGTCTTCAAGAGCAGTCGGCCAGAAGAAACCATGGCGGAAGGCTTTGGCGATGAGTGCTCTTGAAGCCGCGTGGTGGCCACATTCGCCTTGATGGATGTCTTTGAGAATCACTTGGCCTTGCTCCGGCTCCACGCAGCGCTGGTAGACACCAGTGACACTCCGCCTCACGAGCTCTTTGTTGACAATGGTGTAGGCTGCTGCCCGACATTGCACTTGCCGGGCTGAGACCTCATCAGTTGGTAGCTCTTTGTTCACCAAAAAACTGAGGATGGGCTGGGCCCATGATGGTGCTGCGACTTCTGCAACTGTCAGGACTGCAAGTTGGACAAGGGCGGCTGGTCCGGGAGGCGGCGGGTTGGAGTCGGCAGCCGCTTGCTATGTCGATGAAGTCTCCGGGCCGATTGGTGCAGTCCTCGGGCCGAATTCTGAAGTCCCCGGGCTAGTCGCTGTAGTACTCGGGCCGGGTTCTGAAGTCCCCGGGCCGGGTGCGACTGCTGCGACCCCCGAGCCGTCCATCAGAACTCCTGTGCCAGCTGATTGAGCTCTCAAGTCAGATCCAACTGCTTCAGGACGAGCCGGCACGAAGATAGATTCTGACTCTGGTGATGGCTTGACAGACGGTTTGAGAAGGCACTGAAGGGCGACGCTGGTTGGTATTGCTTGACGGGTGGAGCCGATTCGTGCCAGGGCGTCTGCTTGGTCGTTGTCGTTTCTTGGCACATGGAGAAACTCACATCCCTCAAAATATCCACTGAATTGCTGTACGAGGAAGCGGTAGCTCGCCATGTTTGCATCTTTGGCGTCCCAGTCGCTGACGACTGCTGGACCACCAAGTCGGAGTCCCCGTCGCATAGGATCCGGCGAATGCCGAGCTCTTTGGCAAGCCGGAGCCCGTGAATAAGTGCCTTGTATTCGGCAAAGTTGTTGGAGGCGGCAAAGTGGATTTGCAGCACATATTTGAGCTTGTCGCCTTTGGGAGAGGTGAGGACGATGTCGGCTCCCAAGCCGGTGCGCATTTTGGAGCCGTAAAAATGCATCCGCCAATGGGTGGAGTCAGCCACTGGCAGCAAGTACTGGGTCTCGGCCCAGTCGACGAGGAAGTTGGCCAGCGCTTATGACTTGATGGCGGTGCGAGGCTGGTAGTAGATGGTGTAGGGTGCCAGATCTATGGCCCATTTGGCCACTCGGCCCGAAGCATCCTGGCTTCCAATGATGTCGGCCAGTGGAGCCGTGCAGACCACAGTGATTGGATGCTCTTCAAAGTACAGTTTCAATTTTTTGGCGGCAAAGTGCACACCATAGCACATCTTCTGGTAGTGGGGGTAGTTTTGCTTAGAGGTCGACAGTACTTCGCTCAAGTAATATACCGGTCTCTGCACTGGTAGGGCTTTGCCTTCCTCCTTGCGCTCTACCACGATGACTGCGCTGGCCACTCGGCTGGTGGCGGCAATGTATAGGAGCATGGGCTCCATAGGAGTCAGAGCAACCAGGACAGGTGGAGTAGTCAACATCTTCTTCAACTAGAGAAAGGCTTTGTCAGCCTTGTGGTTCCACTCGAAAAATGTGGTCTTCTTCATGAGTTGGTATAGGGGGAGAGCCTTCTCGCCCAGCCGACTGATGAATCGGCTGACGGATGCCAAACAGCCGGTGAACTTCTGTACGTCTAGCAGTCGGCTGGGTACTTCCATCCTCTCAATGGCCTTGATCTTCACAGGGTTGCATTCTATGCCGCGTTCAGAGACCAGGAAGCCAAGAAGCTGGCCGGCTGGTACTCCGAAGACGCATTTCTCTGGGTTGAGCTTGATTTGAAATCGACGCAAATTCTCAAAGGTCTCCTTGAGGTCTTCTAGCAGCGTTCCACGCTTCTCCGTCTTCACCACCACATCATCCACGTAAACGTGGGCGTTTCTGCCAAGTTGCTTGAGGAGGCACTTCTGCATGCAACGTTGAAAGGTGGCGCCGGCATTCCTCAAGCCGGACGTCATAGTCAAGTAGCAGAAGGCTCCAAATGGCGTGATGAAGGCGGTCTTCAGTCTGTCAGCCGGGTTCAACTTGATCTGGTGGTATCCTGAATATGCATCCAAAAAACTCAACAACTCGCATCCGGCTGTGGAGTCTATTACTTGGTCAATTCTTGGTAAAGCAAACGGGTCCTTGGGGCATGCTTTGTTGAGGCTGGTGTAATCAATACACATATGCCACTGCTTGTTCTTCTTCAGCACAAGGACCGGGTTGGCCAACCACTCTGGAAAGAACACCTCCATGATGAAGCCGGCTGCCAGTTGCCGGGCAATTTCTTCTGCGACGACTCTTCTCTTCTCTTCTGACAGGCGGCGCAAGGGCTGCCTGACTGGCTTGGCATCGGAACGGACGTGTAGTTTGTGCTCGGCGAAATCCGTCGGGACACCTCGCATGTCTTTGGGGGACCATGCGAAGATGTCCTGATTCTCACGGAGGAAATCGACGAGCTCGCCTTCCTATTTGATGTCGAGGTTTGTACCTATGACAGCGTACCTCTCCGGGTGCTCTGGGTCCAAGGGTATCTTCTTTGTTTCTCTGGCCGGCATGAACGACCCTCAGCTTCTGACTCCTTGGGATCGGGTGACATCTCTGGCTGCTTGCTTGCCATCGCCACAACCTGGTCAAGGAGCCGCTTCTCAGCTGCGATCACGAGTGACTCGGCCAATCGACTGCTCTCTGCTGCGCAGGCGGACGACTTCTAGTAGTCACCAGTTATGGTCAGAATCCCCTTGGAACTTGGCATCTTCATCTTGAGGTAGGCATAGTGGGGAACAGCCATGAACTTGGCCAGGGCAGGCCGGCCAAGTAACGCATGGTATGGGCTCTCAAGGTCCACCACTTCAAACCATACTGACTCTCGGCGGAAATGATCTTTGTCTCCAAAGAGGACGTCTATCAGAATCTTGCCGATTGGTGAGCAGGAAAGGCCAGGAACTATGCCATGGAATACTATCCGGCTGGGCTGAAGCTGCCTCTGTCTGATTCCTAATTTCTCCATGGTATCCTTGTATAGGATGTTAGTGATGTTGCCGCCGTCTATCAGGACTCGGGAGAAGCGAGCTGCTCGCTTATCCATGGCAAAGGTGGCATCCAAAATCAGGGCATAGGATTCGGGCTTAGGCATCACCTCCGGGTGATCAGCTCTGCTCCAGTTGATGAGCTTTTCAGACCAATGCATGAACTCTGGGGTCTCTGATGCTACCGCATTTACTTCTTGCTGCCGCAGCTGCCTGCTACGTCGATCATCAGCCACACTGGTGAAGATGACATAGGCTCCATGCTCTTCTGGGTATTTGTCTTGTATTGCGCCGACTAGTCTGACCACCGGCTGCTGGGGGGAGGAGGAGGCGGCTGCCCAGCAGGCGGTGGTGGCATGAGGCCGTCTCCCTTGACGATCCTGGTGAGCCAGTGGCACTTCCGAGTGGTGTGCTTGGATGGCTTCGCACCACTATGGAATTTGCAGGGAGCATCCAAAGTCTGCTCATATGAGAAAATCGGCAACCAGTTGGGCTTGCCGCCCTTCTGCTGTTTGGGCGGAGGCGGCCCTTCCGGCTGCTGGTCCTTGACTGTTGCCACCTGCCGGCTGATGGAAGCCAGCTGCGTGGCCTTGCGCTTGTGGTCATTCTGTTGTTGACGCCGACTGGTGTCTCCAGCCGGGGTTCGAGGAGCCTGAGGAGCCACCTTGCCAGTCGCACTAACTTGGATTTCCGCCTTCATGTAGGAGTCGACCATGGCATATTTGTCTGCTATGATCAGCAGCTCGTCGAGGGTCTCTAGCTCATCGCATAGGAGCTTGTGCCTGAGGAGGGTGCCCTCTCGGCACCCGGCGGTGAAGTATTTTATGGCCTGCACCTCGTGCACACCCTCACAGGAGTTATGGAGCTTGGCCCAGCACGTGAGGTAGTCGCGAGTTGACTCGTTGGGGCCTTGCACGCATAAGGAAAGCTGGCGAGGTTTGGGAGGCCGCTTGTACGTGCTGGTGAAGTTGCGGATGAAGGCATCGGTGAAGTTGACCCAACTGTTGATGCTGCGGGGCTTCAAGATGTTCAGCCACGTCCGGGCCGTGCCCTGGAGCATGAGCGGAACATACTTCACGGCAACACGCTTGTTGCCGTTTGCTATACTGACTGCTGTGGAGTAGTCAACCAGCCAATCTTCCAGCTTCACAGAGCCGGTGTATTTGGGCTTGTCACTTGGGAGTGTGAACCCTCTGGGGAAAGGCTCGTCTCGAATGCGGGGGTCGAAGCACGGCAGGCCCAGCTCATCTTCTTCTTCAAGCACCAGGGATTGGTGGAGACGGTCGATCCGGTGGCGGGCATCATTCTCTCCGACTCCCTCTCGGCGGCCAAGATGGTCGCCGAGCATGGGGTGGTCAACAGGCGGCGGAGAGACTCGCCTTTCCCTGCAAGAGGGAGGAGGCGTACAGTCGTCCCGTCGTTCCACTCCTCTTGGGCGGCCGTCTTGGTCACACTCTATGGTGATATGAGTCCGACTGCGGCTAGCAGCCGGCTCCTTGTATTTTCTTCCATGGATGCCACCGGTCGGCGTCCGAGATGTCGCGCCGTGGTCTCGGCGGGGGTGCAGGTCGTCATTCTGCCGTCGCAGCGCGTCGGTGCGGCAGCCGGCCTTGTTCTGCTCGGCAGCCGCGTCGAGGAGCCGCTGAACGCGCTCCGCCATCAGGCGACGCTCCTTGCCCTCGAACTTGTCTAGCTCGTCTGCTGCCGCTTGGGCAGCTCGGATGTTTTCTGCCGGCGTGGCATAGACGGGGCAATCTGCCCCGAACAGGTTGGCGATGGCCACGCCGCGCTGCTGGACTATGCCAAGGCGGCTGGGCCCGACGGGAGCCGGTGTGCCGCGCACAGCGCGGTCCATCTCACGCTGATAGGCCTCCGATAGGCGTCTCATGCAGGCCAGCTTCTTGGCACCTTCGACAAGCTGAAGGCGGCGCGCCTCCAGCATCTCGGCATCGGCGTCTTCGGGAATGGGCGCGGTCAGGTCTTGTAGTGCCGCATCAAGCGGGTCGCGAGCACCTCCGTCGGAGTGCTCGCCGTAACTGATGACAAGTACCTCCGTGACGGTGCTTCCGGCGCTCTCCGCGCGAGGGAGTGGCTCGTCATAGACCACCATGTTGGTGGGGAATGCGTCGAGCAACACGGTGTCGGAGTCGACCAGCATCGGGTCGGTGGAGCCTACGGACTCCAAGTCCACAGCAGGCTCGCTGGAACGTGGAGTTGGTCGAGGAGGCCTGCGAGGAGGCTCTCGGGGTCGCCTGTGCCCGCGTCATATGCGGGCTCGTTGGAGAGGCGGACCTCGATCTCGGCAAGGCAACTGGCCGCGCAGGCGATTTCCGCGCCAAGAAGCGCGTCGGCGCAGACTCCGTCTGGCGTGCCAGGCTGGCTGCACTCGCCAGGGAGAAAAATGGTTCCCATCCAGAACAGGTCTCCGAACGATAGTGCACCTTGCCCCGTAGTGGGCGCCAAATGTCGGGGGTTGGGTGCGACATATGCCAAAGGATGGCTTATCATGGTGGGAGCGAGTAGAATGTCGCCGGTGCCCGGAAGCGGGATTAGGTGTAGACACGAACGCCGGTGTACTTTACCTAGGTTTGGGGCTCTCCTAGGAGATAACACCCCTAGTCTTGCTCTACGGGGTCTCCGCATGATCACTAAGGCAAAGTGAGTAAAAGGGTGCTCCTCGAGCTGTATGCTGGAGGTAGGAGAAGGCAAGGCCAGCTTTCTCCTTCCTATATCTCTGGTCTAGTTCTAATGGGTCTGAACCCTTTGCATGGGTGCCCTGGGGGGTTTATATAGGCCTACCCCCAGGGGTACAAGGGTAATATGACTGGGCGTAGGCTCAGCCGTCAGTCTCTTCGGCCGCCGACTTCTCCGCCGACTGCTGGGGCCCGCCGATCGGGGGGTGCCGCCGACTGGTCTGGTACGGAGCCGACAAGCCATACCCGCCGCTTGGGGGTCTTGCCGGCTGCTGATCACTGTGCCGTGCTTCTAATGACGTGGGCTTGGTCGAAGGATCATGGCTACAACACCACCGTCATGACGGGCGATTACTATAGCCACTCCCCGTCTAGTCTGGTTAATGGCGTGTGGGGCCCGTGGGAGGAGCAGGCCGACTCCTAAGGGCCGACTCCCATTGGGTCCGATTGGTAGGGCTCTTCGCCATCTTCTGGACTCTCGCTGACTGGTGGGGCCCGTCGTCCTTGGGCCATACAGACAGGCCGTCGTGGGAGCAGGACTCTGCGCTGCCCGTGGTGATGTCAGGGCTGGCATGGCAACAGTGCGGCGCCGGGCGGGGCTCCTCATTGGTACAACACACTGTGGCCGTGCCAGCCCTTAGGAAGGGGAGGGGATGGGCTGCACTATAGCCATCCCCCGCCCCGTCCCCCTTGATGTGGGTACGGGCTTCGAAGGGGCTGCGGGATGACTCCTCGGAGCCGGCTTGTCTGGAAGCCGCCTGGCAGGAGTCGGCTCATCTCGACCTCGCCTTCTGGACTCGGCCGTCTACGGGCCAGAAGGCGGCTCTTTTCCTTGGCATCCTGAGGGGCGCGGTCAGCCCCGATGTCTTGAAAGGTTATGGGTGTCGGGTTAGCCTACCCGTGGCCCATTACTCCGACACTCCCCCTAATAAATATGAATTGCTGTTGTTCCTGAGGGTTATGTTATGGATGAAGAAGCTACTAGAGCTATTTTAGCTTGCAATGATAGATATGATCTAAAGAGGTTATTAGCTAAATGGAAGCAGCAATCCCTTAATGCTAGAATGAAACCTGACCCTGCTTTTGCTACTTCACCAATCTGTGTTACCGATAAGGATTATGAATTCTCTGTTGATCCTGATATAATTACTTTGGTTGAATCTGATCCTTTTTATGGCTATGAATCTGAAACTGTTGTGGCACATTGACGCGGAGCATCCTATGGACGTCACCATGTCAAGAGTCCGTTTGGCGAGTGACACGTGCAACATCTACTTCACATATATAAAGGTGAATCATCTCCTTTACACGTGCTCACTTGACCCCTTCGAGGATGGTATACTACTTGACACTTCTCCCCGTGTGCATGCATAGGTATTGTTGGAGCTTCACAGATGTTGAGGAGGAGTGCAAGCGCCAAGGAACAACTACACCATCCGCGAGGGAAGCCTGGAAGCGACGGCAGAAGAAGACGGAGCTGCTGAAGCATCAGCGGCCGGACATCCGGCCCGTGTGCCCGGACATCTGGCGCCTCAGCAACGCCCGGACATCCGGCATCCCTCCCAGAAGTCCGGCATCCCCTATCCAAAGAAGGACTCGAACTGCCACTTCAGCCCGGACATCCGGCCCGTGCCCCGTACATCCGGCCTCCCGCGGATGGCCAGACATCCGGCCCACAGCCCGGACATCCGGCGCCTGCCTGCGCGCAGAGTCGGGCTAGAGGCCCATGTATCCCTTTCCCACTTACCCCTTCGAGGCTTAGACTATATATACTACTCCCCCTCCTCCTAGTTAGGGTTAGCATTGTGATAGCTCATTTAAGAGATAGAGCTACGCTCATCCATATCGGATCTACTCCACGAGAGAGACCGCGGCCTCTACGGAGAAGATCCCTTTGGATTCAAGCCCCCTTTCTAAGGGAAGACCCCCCCGTGGATTCAAGACCTCCTCACGGAGAAGACCGGTTACCGTGTATCGTCCCTAGTTGATCATGTACCGTATATCGTTCCATGTACTCAAGGATCTAGCATATGTGTGACTATTTCTTGTTGGTTTAGTGTTTCCTCCCGTGTTTCCACTTGTGTTTTCCCCCGTTTTCCCCTCGTGTTCCTCGTGTTCTTCGCGGGATCTGCTCCTTTCGTGAAAGATCGGGCGATTAGGGTTCTACCCTATATCATCTTGGAATCATGAGCCACGTTGATCACGATTTCGGAGCCTCCCCGATGTGTTGCTAGCCTAATTTTGTTGGTTTGACGAAGTTTTGTTGGATTTGATCCATGGATTTGCTTGGTTTCGAGTGGATCTAGCATATCCCCAATTTTCCCCACTTTCGATCCACAAAATCCATCAAATTTTGCCCTTGGAATCATCAATTTCCGCCCCCAATTTGAAAATTTCCGCCCCAAACGAGATCAGGATTCATTGGGCCGGATATCCGGGCCATCGGGCCGGACATCCGGCTCCTGGAGCACCAAATCTGCTCGGTTCTGGACATCAGGTCCCGGATTTCCGGCCCCGAGCCCGGATGTCCGGCCCCTGACATCTCAGCCATCCCTGTTTCACCGTTTTGTCCATAACTAATTCATCCGGAGTCCAATTTTCGTGTTCTTTAGCTCGTTGAAAAGCTCTTGACATCCACCTTCCAGCAAAAATACTACCAAAACCATTGGACTCCATCAAAGTTTTGGACCTTTGGCATCTTTGCCTAGGGCTTCCACCACATCCTCCACTACTCCACCACCGACTTCCGCAACCTAACCAATTTTGTTCCCCATCGCATTAGTGGTTTCTTGAGGAGTGATTTGAGTCTCCTAAGGTGTCTAGGCTACTTAGGGACGGTTGCTTCTTCATCAGCCACCACCACCACCATAACTTCCGCATAGGCTTACCAACCATACACTTCTTCCACACCGACTTAACCCATTTTTGTTTGTGTTGTGAGTTGTGTCTCCTAAGGTGTTTCGGCTACTTAGGGACCGTGCTTCCAACTCTGACACTGTGTATAGTCCACCACCTTAACCTGCACTTCCGCATTGCCTACTCGCATATCCCATCATGGCATTTCCGCAATCCCATTGAGTTTCCGCAACCACCACCGCATCCCGCTATCACCATTTGACATTTGAGAGTTTGAGTTCGCGGTTTTTCCATTTCCTAAGGTGTTTTGGCTACTTAGGGATGAGTCTCCATCATCTTGGTATCTCCATCAAGATCACCGCCACTCATCATGGACACGGACGGTAACCTCCATATCATCTTGTTATCATGGTATCCCTCCATTGTATATTCCCTTGCCATTGCATTGATAACCCCTAGCCCATTTTGTGTCACTTGCCTATAGAGACTAGCCATTTGAGTATTGTCGGCAATGTTACTTGTGCACATTAGTGATCTACACCGTACATTGCATACCATACCATATCATATTGGTATCATAGCATCTCGTGTGCCTCAAGTTTGTTCCCGCATATACACAATAGCTATCTTGGTTTGTGCATTGTGCAAAAGTGGCCATACAAAGAAAAAAAGAATAAACTTTTAAGCAAAAGAGAGCAAAGAGCTTGTAAGCAGTAGCCGTAGCATCATACCACATTGTCATATCCGATCATCTTGGATCATACCACCGGAACATCATATACATAGCATACTTGGGATAGAAGTCATTGCATTTTTGTCTCCTATAGGTTGTGCACAAGTGTCGTATCCGCCTATTGAGAAATCGTGCTAGCGTCTCTCTAGAGTTGTGCAACAAGAGCATTTTCCGTGGATTCCACATTTTGAGCTCATTCCTTGGTTGCACGACCCCATTTATCTATTCGTGTGTGTGTTTCCGTGTGCCACATATTGCTATTGGTCTACTTGTTTCACTTGCGAATTTGTGAATCTCTTTCAACATTATTGACTCTTGCTAACATTTTGCATCAAATTTTTGTGCCACTATCCTCACCGAGCTCCACCATAAGCCTTATTTGTGTAGGTGTGAGAAACCGACAAGAATTGGTACCAATTGTGCTATTTCCTTGTCCACATTGGAGTGATCATTGATCCACTTTCAACTTTGGTCAAGGTACATTTGGTATTCGTTCTTCTCTTTTTACCACTCACATTTTTCTCTTGGAGTGATGAATAGGCAAGGCATTTCATCTTCGGTCTACAACAACAACGACGAGTTCGATGCCACGAACAACTCCAACGACACCAAGATGCAAGCTCAAATGGAGGAGATCAAAGCCCTAATCAAGTCCTACAAGCGGTCTTCCTCATCTTCGAGAAGACGCTCAAGAGCACATGCCTCCGAGCTACCATCTCCGGCAAGATCACATCGGCATCGACACCATCACCACCACAAATGTGAAGGTCAAGAGCTCAACACCAACAACCGATCAACGACTTCACCATCTCCCTTGGCATCTTCACCAAGAAACTTCAAGGCATCTTCGCCTATGGACATACGGCATCTTCTCCCACAAGCACTTCAAGAGAAGCGCCCCAAGCTCAAGTCTGCGACTTCCACGAGCTACTATGACCTCGACATGGACCACGCAATTCCTTCCCATGGGACTCAAGAACCCGAGGAGTATCTCGAGTGGGAGCGTTTGATGGACGACTACCTCAAGCTACATCAAGTTCCTCCCGAAGATCAAGTGAAGTGCGCCACAAGGAACTTCCACGACTACGCGTCCACATGGTGGCTTCACACACCTTCGGAGACCTACGACATGAGTTGGCCCAAGACGAAGAGAGCTTTGCGGCATGAGTTCGTGCCCCCAACCTACACGGAACAACTTCAACGCCAATTGGAGAACACCATCCAAGGATCCAAGTCCATCGACAAGTACTTCAAGGAGATGAAGAAAGCCTTGCGACAAGCCGGCGTGGACGACCCCATTTTGATGAAGTTCCACTTCATGATGGGATTACACAATGACATCTCCAAGACAATCTTCCTCGAGAACTACAAGTCCCTCGACGACAACTACATTGGTGGTCTCAAGGCAGAACAAGAACTCATGAAGGCCAAAGCTTCTCCACCCCAAGCTCACTTCACAACGACCAAGCTCCATGAGAACGAGCATGAGGCTAGTACCACCAAGATGTCCAAGCCCGACGATGCTCCCAAGTTCGACTTCACTGCCATCCCTCTTTGTGGAATTGATGATGCCAAGTGCTCCATGACTCTTTTTCAAGACGGTGCAGCGACGAGTACGACTATGGAGACCCTCAAGGACCAAGCTTTGGAGGCGAGCGACAAGGTGGCGAGCAAGGATGATGCTTCCATCTTAGGAGGCGAGAGTGATGATGTGCCATCTTCGGCCTTCATCCATGGCGACGGCGATGAGATGGTTGAGCATGGGATTTTCCCTTCGACCACGACGACGTATGATGACTTCAGTGACTTTTGCCACCATATTGAGAGTGAGAGTGACTTCACCACTAGCCCCATATATGATGTGTTACCCCAATTCCCATGTGAGGAGAGCCACAACCCCCACCACTTGAGTGAGATGAGTGACTCCACCATACGTGAGATTGAGTGCACCTACTTTGAGGGAGTGAGTGAACCACCACATAGAGAGAGTGTGATAGTTGATAGGTCTCTTGAGGCTCTAACAACTTGACCTCTACTTCTATTGTGTCTTCTCATTTGGTGCTAGGTCCCATCTATGATGACGCGCCGATTCGTGATGACTTTGTCCACCCTTTGGACAAGACGATGGCCATGGTGGAATATGATGCACCCCCACATGGTTCCATCAAGATGAAGATGACCACCATTTGGTCTTTCCCACCTCACCTACACCACATGAGTGGAATGACAAAGGTAACATAGGTGAAGGTGATGCTCTAGTCCCACTAGTGGACATTCTTGACGTTGATTGCTTTCATGATGTTGATCAACCTATTTCCATGCTTCATGCTAGTGTGACTTCCCCATGCGATGATTTACCCATTTATGATGAGTATGATGATTGCCATGTGGAGTCTATTAGTTGTGATGCCATGTTACATAGGATTTCTTGTGCTAATTCTCTCGGTCACATCATGTTTGCCAATCCGCTTGAATTATCATATGCTATGCATGAGATCAATCATATGTCATATTTGCAATCTCTTCATTGTGACTATGCATATGCCATTAAAATTAACCCAATTTGCACATATGGCATAGATGACAAGCCCATGGTTATTGGCATTTGTTTTTCTTGTTATGATATTGATATGCTCCCTTTGCATTATTTATCTCATATGCCATGCCATGACTACCTAGCTTCGGATATGCATTGTTTTGGATGTTGTCCATTTTCTCCATATGATGTTTCCAATATTGCTCATGAGGAGACCCCCATAGTTTCCTCATACATTTTAGGATATTTTGATTCATCCCATTCATTGCATGATCCCAATACTTGTGTGCACCATATGCTTCCCATGAATAAACATGCTATTGATGTGCCATATGCTTGCATTCTCAATTTGTGTCCCCATCGTGTTATACACAATAACTATTCTTTCATGATGGATGACATGTTCTTATACCATGCATCAAATTTCTTTGAGCAATGCTTATCTTGTGCTAACTCTCACGTGCACATACACATCATGATGGATGATGTGTACATTTACCACACACACAATCTCTTTCGTTTGTGTCTCCTTTGTGTAGGTACCCACGAATTCTTGTCAACCTCGCAATCCCACGAGTTGACAAAATGAGCTCTAGAGAGCAATGATGACTTGGGATCCCATGGAGTGTCTTTCCCACCGCTCTCTTCGCGCAAAGACTTCGCGCATTTCTTCTACATGACCCTCACTTGGCTATGGGTTATTGTCCATTACATATTATATGCCCATCTTGGCATGTTCACTTTGCATGATATGCTCATTACTATGCCTTTGCCATGCATTCGTGACCCACGCTTTGCATTACACATGATGATTGATTCTCATACTTGTATGTGTATATGCAAGCTTGGTGGAGATATCACTTGTTATTGCCATGTTTGCTTTGTGCCCCATGCCTATGATGATACTATGATCTTGCTTTGTGTTCGTGCTTGCGATATGTCATGTGCATTGTCTATGCCTATTATTTTCTCACATGACATGATTGCAATGATTTCCTCTAGTATGTTGCATCTTCGCACTACTAGCTTGCACAACTTGATTACTACGATTGCTTATGTTGCATCACCGATGATTCATACTTGCTCATTTAATGCGGTTGATGACAACCATCTACATGCTTATCACATGATTGTTATTGCTTGTCGTCATATATCACCATATGTTGCCTCTCTAATGCTAGATGATTTGCCATGTATTGAGTGCAATTATGCCTTTAGTCTTGATAATGAGTTTGCCCCCATAGCATTCTCGCATATATTTGGAGATTTTGACATTTCTCTTGTGAAGCATGCTTGTCTTACCTCTTTGCACCATATACCTAGTGCCATGAATATTGCCATTGTTGAATCATATTATTCATGTACTTGTGCTTCTAATGGTTATGTGCAAGAGAAAAGAACCATCATGATGGATGATGTGTTTATCTACCATGCGCATACGTTCTTTCTTATGTTGTGTGCATGTGTAGGATACTTGAACTTCGTGTCAACTTCCACGTCACGTGAGTTGACAATCCGAGCTCTTGAGAGCGAACCACCTTCTACCACGACTATTCTACATCGCACTTGCTTGTACTTCGGCATTGTGAAGGACGCACAAGGACACGCCTACAAGGTGACATCTTTCTTGAGCATGGATATGATGGATCATACAAATTGTGTTGCTTGCACCATGAGACTTATTGTTCATCTTGGACCACTTGATTGCACACATGTTAGAGATCTTGCTTCGACTTATCATTTTCACCGTTCCATGCATCATGATATATATGCCTTGTGTGTTGCATCCAATTCTAGGATTACTTGCTCCTCCCATATGTTTGGTTGCAACAATGTCATCACTTCACATATGCCATGTATCATTGATTGCTACATGCTTGCCTTGATTGCCTCACACATGATGAACAATTTCTCTTTCTATTGTGTTGAGTGCCACACTATATTCACTACACCCTATGCACATTATGCTTGGATTGTCTTGCACTTGACCCATGTGTTTAGACACTTCATTTCTTTTGGTGTTGTGAATGATTCCTATGCCTACCATAGACCTTTCATTGAGCGCTTTGCCCATGCTTGCTATGACTTTGAGGTAGATGCTTATTCTATTGTCATACATATTTGCATCTCTACCTCACATTTACATGCTTGTCCCCATGACATCTTTGATTGTGCTCGATTGATATGCTTAGATGCCATGTCACAATCCTTTGTCACACCATATGCTTTGCATGATGACGAGACTTGTTTGGTGACTCACCTCTTGAATGCTTGGTTTTGCACTAACGCTAACCACATTTGTTTTTCCAAGTGTTTGTTGTCCTTACTCCTTTTGAAGGAATCACAAGACGGTGCGACATTGGAGAGTGCCCATTTCAAGCTTCAAGATGACAACTACTTGGTGAACGTGCACTTCTACATGGAGAAGC
The DNA here is from genome assembly GCF_003073215.2 of Triticum urartu. Taxonomy (NCBI): domain Eukaryota; kingdom Viridiplantae; phylum Streptophyta; class Magnoliopsida; order Poales; family Poaceae; genus Triticum; species Triticum urartu. The sequence goes on along the minus strand of NC_053027.1, from coordinate 330,435,052 downwards.
CATCTCTTTCCCATGGTGATTTGGTTTTCGATCCGAGGTCAGATCTTTCCCAAGGGAGGGGAGATGGTGCGGAGCATCCTATGGACGTCACCATGTCAATAGCCCGTTTGGCGAGTGACACATGCGACATCTACTTCACATACATAAAGGTGAATCATCTCCATTACACGTGCTCACTTAACCCCTTCGAGGATGGTATACTACTTGACACTTCTCCCGTGTGCATGCATAGGTATTGTCGGAGCTTCACGGATGTTGAGGAGGAGTGCAAGCGCCAAGGAACAACTACACCATCCGCGAGGGAAGCCTGGAAGCGACGACAGAAGAAGATGGAGCTGCTGAAGCATCAGCGACCGGACATCCGGCCCGTGTGCCAGGATATCCGGCGCCTTAGCAACGCCTGGACATCCGGCATCCCTCCTGGAAATCCAGCATACCCTATCCAGAGGACTCAAACTGCCACTTCAGCCCGGACATCCAGCCCGTGCCCCGGACATCCGGCCTCCTGCGAACGGCCAGATATCCGGCCCCCAGCCCGGACATCTGGCGCCTGCCTGTGCGCAGAGTCGGGCCAGAGGCCCATGTATCCCTTTCCCACTTACCCCTTCGAGGCTTAGACTATATATATTACTCCCCCTCCTCCTAGTTAGGGTTAGCATTGTGATAGCTCATTTGAGAGATGGAGCTACGCTCATCCATATCGGATCTACTCCACGAGAGAGACCGCGACCTCTACAAAGAAGATCCCTTTGGATTCAAGCCCCCTTTCTAAGGGAAGACCCCCCGTGGATTCAAGACCTCCTCACAGAGATGACCGGTTACCATGTATCGTCCCTAGTTGATCGTGTACCGTGTATCATTCCATGTACTCGAGGATCTAACATATGTGTGACTATTTCTTGTTGGTTTAGTGTTTCCTCCCATGTTTCCACTTGTGTTTTCCCCTCTTGTTCCTCGTGTTCTTCGCGGGATCCGCTCCTTTCATGAAAGATCGGGCGATTAGGGTACTACCCTATATCACACATCTTACTAAATTAAATGATATAGCTACCCTGTTCACTAATGATGAGAGAACTCGTTACTTTTATATCCTTAAAATATTCCCGTTCTCATTAAAGGGTGATGCTAAGATATGGTTTAATTCTCTTGATCCTGGTTGTGTGCGTAGTCCCCAGGATATGATTTATTACTTCTCTTCTAAATATTTCCCTGCTCATAAGAAACAAGCTACCTTAAGGTATATATATATATATATAATTTTGTGCAAATTGAAGAAGAGAGTCTCCCACAAGCTTGGGGGAGGCTTCTCCAATTACTTAATGCTTTGCCTGATCATCCTCTTAAGAAAAATGAAATACTTGATCTCTTTTATAATGGACTAACCAATGCTTCTAGAGATTACCTAGATAGTTGTGTTGGTTCTGTTTTCAGGGAAAGAACGCCGGATGAAGCTGAAATTCTATTAAATAATATGTTGACTAATGAAAATAATTGGACACTTCATGAGCCTATTCCAAAACCAACTCCGAAGAAGAGAGGTGTTCTATTTCTTAGTCCTGAAGATATGCAAGAGGCAAAGAAATCCATGAAAGAAAAGGGTATTAAAGCTGAAGATGTTAAGAATTTACCTCCTATTGAAGAAATACATGGTCTTAATTTACTGCCTATCGAAAAAATGCATAATTTTAATCCATCTCCTATTGAAGAAATACATGGTCTTGATAACCCGACACAGGTGGTAAAGGCACATTCTCTCTATAGATATGATAAAGCTGAAATCCCATTTACTAAGTTTGCTAGCCCATGCTTAGATGAGTTTGATAAATTTATGGTTAAGCAAGAAGACTTCAATGCTTATTTTGGTAGAAAATTAAAATGCAGTGCTGATATGCTTGAACACTTGGGTGATTATATGGCTAATGTCAAAGGTGAACTTAAATTTATTAGTAAACATGCTTCTATGGTTACCACTCAAGTAGAACAAGTACTCAAAGCTCAAAATGATTTGCTCAATGAATTGAATAGTAAGAATAATGATTTTGCTGTTAGAGTGGCTACTAGAACTGGTAAAATGACTCAGGAACCTTTGTATCCTGAAGGCCACCCTAAGAGAATTGAGCAAGATTCTCAGAGAAATAATATAGATGCACCTAGTCCTTCTAAAAGGAAGAAAAAGAAGAATGATAGGACTTTGCATGATTCTAGTGAACCTATTACTGAAACACATGAGAATCCAAATGATATTTCTATTTCTGATGCTGAAACATAATCTAGTAATGAACCTGAAACTAGTGATAATGTTAATGATAATGTTCATGTTGATGCCCAACCTAGCAATGATAATGATATAGAAATTGAACCTGCTGTTGATCTTGATAACCCACAATCAAAGAATCAACGTTATGATAAGAGAGACTTTGTTGCTAGGAAACATGGTAAAGAAAGAGAACCATGGGTTCAGAAACCCATGCCTTTTCCTCCCAAACCATCCAAGAAAAAGGATGATGAGGATTTTGAGCACTTCGCTGAAATGATTAGACCTATCTTTTTGCGTATGCGATTAACTGATATGCTTAAAATGAATCCTTATGCTAAGTACATGAAAGAAATTGTTACTAATAAAAGGAAGATACCAGAAGCTAAAATTTCCACCATGCTTGCTAATTATACTTTTAAGGGTGGAATAACAAAGAAACTTGGAGATCCAGGAGTACCCACTATACCATGCTCCATTGAAAGAAACTATGTTAAAACTTCTTTATGTGATCCTGGAGCCGGTGTTAGTGTTATGCCTCTCTCTTTATATCGTAGACTTGATTTGAATAAGTTGACACCTACAAAAATATCTTTGCAAATGGCTGATAAATCAACTGCTATACCTATCGGTATTTGTGAGATGTTCCTGTTGTGGTTGCAAACGTTACTATTTTAACAAAATTTGTTATTCTTGATATTCCCGAGGACCATATTATGTCTATTATTCTTGGAAGACCCTTCTTGAATACTGCAGGTGCTGTTATTGATTGCAACAAAGTCAATGTCACTTTTCATGTTAATGGTAATGAGCATACGGTACACTTTCCGAGGAAACAACCTCAAGTCCACATTATCAATTCTATTGGAAAAATCCCATCAATTATTTTTGGAGGTTTTGAATTTCCTCTTCCTACTGTCAAGAAGAAATATAATATTCTTATTGTTGGGGATGTGCATATCCCCGTTGATGTAACCTAGTGTTATTCAAAAATTCTCCGGTTCCATTTTATTCGGAATGAGTTTGTTAACAAGACTTGATCAACCTTGTAATGGATTCCTTTTGATGATAATGAGATGGATGAAGTTAGAAAGCACAACCCCCTGTACCCTCCTTTTACTTTCTATTATTCATATTAAATAAAGTAAAAATAGTATTTTCTATCTGTTATCTGAATTATCCGTGCAATATAAAAATACCCCGAAAATAAAAGTTCTCCAAATGCCCTGAAATTTAAATATGAATTTTTCTAGAATATTTGAGAATATCTGGTACTGAGAACACAACAGGGGAGCATCCACCTGGCCACGAGGGTGGAGGGCGCGCCCCCTATCTCGTGGGCCCACGGTGGCCCTCCTCCACTTATTCCTGCACCCACACACTCCTTCTTCCTTCGGCAAACACCATTATCCAGCTCAAGCACGAGTTCTAGCTCATTTTGCTGCGATTTTCGATCTCCTTGCTCAAAGCACCTCTCACAAAACTGCTTTGGGGGATTGTTCCTTGGTATGTGACACCTCCATTGGTCCATTTAGTTTTTGTTCTAGTGCTTTATTCATTGCAAATTTGTGCTTCCTAGGTGACCATGTTCTTGAGCTTGCATGTCAAATTTATATGGTTCCAAGTAGTTTTGATGCATGATATAGGCTCTGGCACTTGTAGGAGTAGTTGCTATCAATTTTTTTGAGTTTGATTCACTTTTATAAAGAAGTTACTAAAAATTTCAGAAATTTTTCAGGGGAATAAATATGTTTAAGAAAATGTACCAAGGTGGTTCTTCAAGGAAACAAGGACCCAGGCTTGCAATGCGTGATGCTGATCATGAGCCACCAAGGGATGCTCCAGTGCGGCCTTGTGAATGGCCTTCAGAGGACTTCATGGATCGAGCAGGAATTAAGGAAGAATTTAACGCATATTTGCGTAACGCTTATCTTGTGAGCTTCGAGGAAGAAAAATGCCGTCAGTACCACTATCTCCCTAGCTCCTTTGTGAGGAGGTTTGAATTTTCATCTTCACGTAATTCTCAAACTGTCCTGTTTGATCTTTATGAAAATTCTTACACTATGGACTTAGCGGACTTTACCACTGCTTGCAAACTTCCACAATGGGATAATACTAGTGAACCTCACAAATCTGAATTTAGAGATTTTCTTAGTAGTATAACTGTGGGGGAATCTAGAGATATAGCACAAGCTACCATAGGGAGCATTCACTTTCCTACTATACATTATTTTTCTCTCTTCCTAGGTAGATGCATTAACGGTAAAGATGAAGCATGTCACATGTGTGTCCCTGTCCTTAGTGTTCTTAGGAGTGCTGTGTTAGGAGATAAATCTTATAATTTGGGAGCCATTGTTGCACGTAGGTTGCATCTTAATAAATATAATGGAGATTTCTTTGGTGGAATTTATGCAACCCGCATAGCTAATTTTCTTGGTATAACTATACGTGAGGATGATATTGAGTTGCCCCCTGCTTATTTGGATTATGAGGCTATGGTTCGTCATCAGTTTGCTGAGAGGAACGATCAGTTCCTCCAGTACCGACTAATCTTTGACAGACGATGCACCTATCACGTCGCTCTCCCTGCTTCTACTTTCTTTGATTTTCAGGAAAAGGGGAGATATTCTATAACCAGAGAGGAGGCAGAAGAGTATAAGAGGAGGGCTGAGATAGCTCGCCTCCAAGCTATAGCCCACGATGCAATGACTGCTGCATCTCAGTACGACCCCAACTACAACTTTGGATATCCGCCAGGCCATCCGTGGCATTAGACCAACTTAGGCCAAAAGCCTAAGCTTGGGGGAGTACGTATTTCTCACCGACGTTATATTCATGTTCACACCCTCATTGCTAGATGTCGGTGCTCATACTTTTTCATTGTATCATCCATGCTAGTTTATTTTCTCTTTTTATGCTTTCTTCTTTTGTGTTTAATAAACCTTAAGAAAAACCAAAAAAAATAGTTGTAGCTTTTAGCTAGTTTTAATTTCCATGCTTGTAGTAGTAATTAAAAAGAAAACCCAAAAAGATTTCTTGTTCTTCTTTTGCTTGTTGGAAGCTTTCCCGTGTAAATAGTTTTATTTATTTTATTTTCTTTTCTTTGGGGGTCGATAGGAGAGGACCATAATTAAATTGTTGAAGTGGCTCTTATATGCATTATTGTTGATCTGACAAAAGAGCCCATATTGCCTTGTCTCCTGTTTATTGAATGCTTGCAGATTCCAGGTTAGTCCAATGCACGTGCACTACTATTATTATCCACATCGTTCGGTCGTGCAAGTGAAAGGCAATTATGATGATATATGAAGGACTGACTGAGATGAGAAAAGCTGGTATGAACTCGACCTCTCTTGTTTTTTGTAAATATGATTAGTTCATCGTTCCTAATTCAGCCTATTATGAATAAACATGTTTGCAATGACAACTAGAGATCATAGTTTCTTATGCCATGCTTAATTAGCTAGGAGCTTCTAAACCTTGCGTGCCAACATGCTATTAAAATGGTTGTGATGTGGTATGATAGGGTGGTATCCTCTTTTAAACGATTCGAGTGGCTTGACTTGGCACATGTTCACGCATGTAGTTGAAACAAAATCAACATAGCCTCTAGTATATTTATGTTCATGGTGCATTATATCCTACTCATGCTTGCATTCGGTGTTGATTAATTTTAATGCATGTTCATGACTGTTGTCGCTCTCTAGCTGGTCGCTTCCCAGTCTTTTTCTAGCCTTCACCTGTACTAAGCGGGAATACTGCTTGTGCATCCAACTCCATAAACCCCAAAGTTATTCCATATGAGTCCACCATACCTACCTATATATGGTATCTACCTACTGTTCCAAGTAAATTTGTATGTGCCAAACTCTAAACCTTCAAATAAGCATTCTGTTTGGTATGCTCGAATAGCTCATGTATCAACTAGGGTTGTCCGTATCTTCCATGTTAGGCGGGTTATTCTAAAGAGGAGTAGATGCCCAGTCCCATGCTTTATGCAAACTAAATCAAAATAATTGCAAACAAACCCCCCCTGGGACTCTTGTTAGTTGGAGGCACTCGTTGTTTCGAGCAAGCCATGTATTGATGCTTGTTGGTGGAGGGGGAGTATAAACTTTACCATTCTGTTTGGGAACCGCCTATAATGTGTGTAGCATGGAAGATATCGCCATCTCTTGGTTGTTATGTTGACAATGAAAGTATACCGCTCAAAATATTATTCATCTCTATTTTAAAACTGAGCTCTGGCACCTCTACAAATCCCTGCTTCCCTCTGCGAAGGGCCTATCTATTTACTTTTATGTTGAGTCATCCTCCTCTTATTAAAAAGCACCCGCTGGAGAGCACCTCTGTCATTTGCATTCATTACTGATTAATTTACATTGAGTATGACTTGACTGGATCTCTTTTACCATGAATTACAATGTTTAGTCAGTCCTTGATCTTTAAAGGTGTTCTACATTTATGTTTTGCGAGATACCATCTTGTTATATCATATTATGATTGTTTTGAGAAAGTGTTGTCATCCTGTTGGCTTTACATATTTACAACAACAAGAGCAAATAGAGTTCGTAAAAGTTTTTCTTTATCACTTTCAGTTTATCAACTGAATTGCTTGAGGACAAGCGAAGTTTATGCATGGGAGAGTTGATACGTCTTCGTCGTATCTACTTTTCCAAACACTTTTGCCCTTGTTTTGGACTCTAACTTGAATCATTTAAATGGAACTAACCCGGACTGACGTTGTTTTCAGCAGAATTGCCATGGTGTTATTTATGTGCAGAAACAAAAGTGATCGGAATAACCTGAAACTTTACAGAGACTATTTTTGGAAATAATAAAAAATCCTGGCAAAAGATCAAGACCATGGGGAACAAACCCTAGCCACGAGGGTGGGGGGCGCGCCTGCCCCCTTGGGCGCGCCCCCTACCTCGTGGGCCCCCTGGAGCTCCTCTGACCTCAACTCCAACTCTATATATTCACTTTTGGGGAGAAAAAAACAGAGAGAAGGATTCATCGCGTTTTACGATACGGAGCCGCCGCCAAGCCCTAAAACCTCTTGGGAGGGCTGATCTGGAGTCCGTTCGGGGCTCCGGATAGGGGAATCCGTCGCCATCTTCATCATCAACCATCCTCCATCACCAATTTCATGATGCTCACCGCCGTGTGTCAGTAATTCCATCGTAGGCTTGCTGGACGGTGATGGGTTGGATGAGATTTATGATGTAATCGAGAGTTTTGTTAGGGTTTGATCCCTAGTATCCACTATGTTCTGAGATTGATGTTGCTATGACTTTGCTATGCTTAATGCTTGTCACTAGGGCCTGAGTGCCATGATTTCAGATCTGAACCTATTATGTTTTCCTGAATATATGTGAGTTCTTGACCCTATCTTGCAAGTCTATAGTCACCTACTATGTGTTATGATCCGGCAACCCCGAAGTGACAATAATCGGGACCACTTCTGGTGATGACCGTAGTTTGAGGAGTTCATGTATTCACTATGTGTTAATGCTTTGGTCCGGTACTCTATTAAAAGGAGGCCTTAATATCCCTTAGTTTCTGCTAGGACCCTGCTGCCACGGGAGGGTAGGCCAAAAGATGTCATGCAAGTTCTTTTCCATAAGCACGTATGACTATATTCGGAATACATGCCTACATTACATTGATGAATCAGAGCTAGTTCTGTGTCACCCTAGGTTATGACTGTTACATGATGAACCACATCCGACATAATTCTCTATCACCGATCCATTGCCTACGAGCTTTCCATATATTGTTCCCCTCTTATTTACTTTTCCGTTGCTATTGTTACAATCACTACAAAATACCAAAAACATTACTTTTGTTATCATTACCTTTTGCTACCGTTACCACTACTATCATATTACTTTGCTACTAAATACTTTGTTGCAGATATTATGTTTCCAGGTGTGGTTGAATTGACAACTTAGCTGCTAATACTTGAGAATATTCTTTGGCTCCCCTTGTGTCGAATCAATAAATTTGGGTTGAATACTCTACCCTCGAAAACTGTTGCGATCCCCTATACTTGTGGGTTAACACACACCTGGTGAAGGTGGGTACTTACCTTCCGAGGTTGGGTGCCCTGCCTTCACTCGCGAGCTGCGGCAAGTCCGTTGGCCATCTACTCGCATGTTCAAGCCAGAGATACCAGAGAAGTATGATGGAAGATTGAACTCGGCAGAGTTCTTGAGCATCTACACCATCGCTGTTCAAGCTGCCGGGGGAAGAGACGAGAAGGTATTCGCCAAATACTTCCCTTGGGCACTCAAGCCAAATGTGAGGTCTTGGCTGATGCACTTTCCAGAGAACTATATCTCGACCTAGGCTGAACTGTGCCATGAGTTTGTTGGCGCCTTTACGGGCGGCCATCAAGAACTAGGGCGACCTAGTGACTTGCAGCTCCTCACGCAGAAGGAGGGAGAAAGTTCACGGAAGTACATGCAGAGGTTCAGCCGGGTGCACAGGAACATTCCAGACATCCACCCGGTAGCTGTGATAGCTACATTCCAGTACAACGTGCGCAACCGCCAGATATGTTCTAAAATGAACGTTCGGTTGCCCAATACTGTGAATTAGCTGTACACTCTGGTGGATAAGTGTGCCCAAGTAGAAGAAGGGAGGTGACTCCCCGGAGAAGAAGATAAGATCAATTGACTCAGAGGACGACGACGACGCCACCAACCAGAAGAAGAAGAACAAGAAGCGCAAGGATAAGGAAGTGATGACCATGGAAGGATCAAGTGCACCTACTACCGGCAAGAAGGCTTAGACCGAGGCTCCTAGGAAGGAAGCTGCTTCATGCACTGATTGTCGGGAAGCCACGGCTGCCGAGAAGACCAAGGCTCTGATCGAAGATTAATTGCGACCTTTTCTTAGAGCGACAACATCATATACAACAAATAAATTACAACATCATGACGAAGAATAAACCTAGACTATATATCTAACAAAGAAATTACAGCATATTGCATCCCCTGGGCATCAAGTTTCTCTACCAGTGATAATAAAGGGCAACCAGACAGCAGATTCCATACAGTGGGCAGGTCGCCATTAGTGGAAGTAAACACACCGACAAAATAATAAACAGAGCCGACATCACTTCCACATAGTTCAAGAAAGGTTAGCCCTCCCCAGGAGCTGCAACGCAAGCAGCTTAGCAACCTGATGAGACTACGCTTGTTTGATGCTTATATCCACCAACTCAAGCTGCATAGCATCAATAGATGTCCTGTACTTATGGTTAATCTTGTATAGATATTGGAGTTCCATCCGGATTTGAGCGAAAGCATGTCTTTCTGCTTGAATTTTATACTGAAGAAGTTGAATAGATTCAGGCGGCGACTTCATTGAGCTTGTGTCACTGCTATTAGTGAGTAAGTTCGTCACTACATCAAGACATGACTTTGGGGTTGTATCGCTATCCTCAAGATGTGTTGCCTTGTTCTCTGGAATATATGTCAGAGGGACAAGCAATGGGTTCGTCTGACTATCATTGTGGGAGTTCCTCCTAGCAACAGTGATGTCACCCTGAAAGAGAAACAAGTAGGTAGATAATAGGTTTTGCACATATAAGCACTAGTGCTGCGAATTCATCTCATTTCTTAGTCAAGAATAAAGAGACATGGTTTAAAATAGCATTAGTATAATAGGCATTGTTCATAGTTAAGACGACAGGAGATGGCATTGTGCAGGAGTTGCTAGCTTCACCACACCACTAGATTACAAATCAAGAACACAAGCATATTGATGTCTACTACGCAACTTTATTCTTGTAGACATGTGTTGAGCATCGAAGCGTAGAGTTTTGTAGGATAGTAGCAATTTTATCTCAAGTGGATGACCTAAGGTTTATCAATTCATGGGAGGCGTAGGATGAAGATGGTCTCTCTCAAACAACCCTGCAACCAAATAATAAAAATTCTCTTGTGTCCCCAACACAACAAATACAATTGTAAATTGTATAGGTGCACTAGTTCGGCGAAGAGATGGTGATACAAGTATAATAACGATAGTAGACATTGGTTTTTGTAATAGGAACAATAAAAAACAGCAAGGTAGCAAGTAACAAAAGTGAGCACAAACGGTATTGCAATGCTTGAAACAAGGCCTAGGGTTCGTATTTTCACTAGTGCAATATCTCAACAATGCTAATATAATTAGATCATATAACCATCCCTCAACGTGAGACGAAGAATCACTCCAAAGTTCTTATCTAGCGGAGAGCATAAGAAGAAAATGTTTGTAGGGTATGAAAGCACCTCAAAGTTATCCTTTCCGATCGTTCTATCAAGCTATCCCTATAAGTGTCACGAGCAGCCCAAGAGCTCGTACTAAAATAACACCATATGATACACCTCAGCCAACTCTAATGTCACCTAGATACTCCAATGTCACCACAAGTATCCTTGAGTTGATTATACGATATGAATCAAACAATTTCAGATTCATAATACTCAATCCAACACAAAGTACCTCAAAGAGTGCCCCAAGATTTCTACCGGAGAAACAAGGACAAAAATGTGCATCAACCCCCATGCACAGATTACCCTAGTGTCACCTTGGGAATCCGCGAGTTGAGTGCCAAAACATATATCAAGTGAATCAATATGATACCCATTGTCACCACGGGTATTCATAGAAAGACATACATGAAGTGCTCTTACATCCATACAAGTATTCAATCCGATAATAACAAAGTCTCAAAGGGAAAACACAATTCATCAAAACAAGATAGAGAGGGAGAAACACCATATGATCCAACTATATTAACAAAGCTCGCGATACATGAAGATCATGCCAACTCAGGAACACGAAAGAGAGAGAGAGAGAGTAAACACATAGCTACTAGTACAAACCCTCGGGCCTGAGGGTGGACTACTCCCTCCTCATCATGGTGGCTGCCGGGAAGATGAGGATGGCATCCGGTGATGATTTCCCCTCTGGCAGGGTGCCGAAACAGGGTCTAGATTGGTTTTTCATGGCTACAGAGGCTTGTAGTGGCGGAACTTCTGAACTAGGGTTATTTCTGGGGGTTTATGTATTTATAGGATTTTTTGGCATCAATCTCACGTTCAGATGGGCTTTGAGGGGCCCACTACCCACCAGCACACGACCAAGGCCTCTATAGCGCCCTGCTGGGTAGTGGCCACCTCCTTCACCTTCTGGTCCTCCCACGAAGCTTCTAGTGCCTATTTTGTTCCAAAAAAAATCATCATAAGTTTCGTTGCATTTGGAGAACTTTTATTTGGACACAAAAAACAACACCACGGTAGTTCTCTGTTAATAGCGTCAGTCCGGGTTAGTTCCATTCAAATCATACCAAAACCATATAGAATTGCTGTAAAGATGGCATGAATACTTCACAAATTATAGATACGTTGGAGACGTATCAGCATCCCAAGCTTTATTCCTACTCATCCTCGAGTAGGTAAATGATAAAAGAAATAATTTATGAAGAGTGAATTCTAGCATAATGCATAAGTTTGATCAATGATAATTTCAATCACTTTCCTAGCATCATAACATGACCTTTTTCTCATAAAACAAAGCATGATAAAGTACCAATTGAAAACGAATTTTTTGTTGTGGAATACTACATATCATCATATACTCTTTCTTTGTGGCATGGGTATTTGGACTTGAATGATTCAAAGAAATAGTCTATAATTTGACATGAAGAAATCAATACACAAGCCTACTAACAAGCAACCATGTCTTGAAAGAAAGCTCAGCATGAAAATTCAATGCGAAAGAAAGCTATCCCTACCCCATTATGCTCAATCATTGATCCATTCATGAAACACACTAAAATATTAGCTACATTCAATGCACAAGTATGAAAATTGATAGAGGCGAGGTTGTCTGATCTTTTGATGAGATGATAACGATCGATTTTGTGGAGTCGACTTTGATGATCTGACTACAAACATGCACGACATTGCGCCTTAGCAACAGCTAAACCAATCTCCCGAGGTTACTGACGATGTGGAAGCACGATCAGCCTCACCACGAAGGTCTATTCCTACAAGCAATCGAAGAACATGCAAGAATATGATAAAGCAATCTGAATATTGCGAATATATATATGAAGTATTGATAATGGTGGGGATCCGAAAGCAGTCTTGATCTGGTCGTTGGACACAAACGAAGTACACGAAGTTGCGTTGTCTAACTTTTAACTAAACAAATCCCAAGGAAAAAGCTACTAGATGGATCTACTTAGAGCAAGGGGTGGCGGCGAAGGAGGTGGGAGGACGTCCCAAGGCAGCCTAAAACTAACCCTAGGTCGTACAAGGCTCATGGGCCCAAGTGGAGGTGATGCAGCACCTTTGGACTTGTAGTTTGACTCGGATTCCGCTGTAGTGTCAGATTGTTTCGTCGATAACTCAATGCTCCGAACAAATTTTAAGGTGAATCCAATTGGTTTGGAAAGTGCACGAAATCTATTTTCCATGAAAAAAAGAATCACCCAATTCAGAATCCAGATGAAAAAAGTTATTGATCTTTTGAGTCAGGTATGTCTGTGCAGTCCGAATCTGAGTCCAGAACGTGAGAGACTTGGACTCTATCTTCTCTTGGGCCAAAAGTGATGTGAGAGAACTTTTTGAACAACAAATAAACATCTCTTTCTCCCTTATCTTCATATGTGGATTGTACAAATGTCCCATACACCTGCAATTAGAAGTTTGTGAAGTATTTTTGTCCTGGATGACATAAATAAATTATTGCATAGTTTGTATTAGAAATCTCCTCACAAATATACATGTATGCAATATTTTTGGTCGTATCCAAGGTAGTCATGTCCTCATCATCCTCCCCTTCTTGAAAACAAAGTCGCCATCGGTGTTGCTTAATCTGAAATGTGGCTAACAAAAGAGACAATGTGTACATGTTGTACATATATATGTTTTCCATTTTTACTTCCCTTGGTTTTTGCACATATGACACATGTATACATGAGTAACTTTCATAGTTCATAAAATCTGAAGCCAAAATATTAACACAAGAAGTAGAAGGCATGAAAATATTGCGACTCAGTTTGCATATATAAGTGAAGCTCTTATTCATTTCAAAAGGTTGACAATGTTCATCATTAAACCGTCCCAACATTGGTGAATAAACCTTACTTGCACCAAATTTACATGCTACAACATGCTTAAATAAGCAAACATGCAATCAGTCATTGGTTCTTTTGCATCAACAGTTAATTCAATGGGTGCACTCAAAATTGTTGGTATTTCAGTTGTTTGATCACACGACGCATTCATGACAGTAACAAGATACTCTAAAATAGGTGGTGTGCTCAAATCAACAGGTAACTCAACACATGATACATTCAAGTTAACTAGGCATGCATCATTCTCATGTGAAGTTATATCATCAATACCTTTACTGTTACCTTGTCGCAAAGACGTAGTTGATGTAGGTACGAACGTTGACAATGTACCATACTCTTGAGATGATGTCGTGCTCACAATCCGAGGTGGGGGCTGCTCTAGTAGGTGCAACGGTGGAGGAACCAACCGGCGGTGGTGAGCATGAACTAGAAGAGTTGTTGTTGTAGTCACCCAATGCATCCTCCTGTATCTATCTCTCAAAGGTACAAGCACGAACATACATATTAGTAATGCAATGAGGAATATACTAAAATCTTGCACGGATATCATGGTTCAAACCACCACAAAATCTTTTCATTGTATCATCCTCGGGTTCTTCTATGTCACAATGATGCATATAAGATTTGAACTCTTGGTAGTAAGCATGAATAGTGTTACTGCCTTGTTTTAATTGTTCCAATTTGAGAAGCAATTCACGACGATAGTAAGGATGAAAAAAATGTTGTCTCATTACAGCTTTTCAAAACATTCCAAGATGTGGGTTGGTTATTAATGTTTTTCTTACAATGTACACTCCACCAAACAGAAGCAAAACCATTAAATGCTTTAGTGGTAGCTCGTACTCTCTCAAGTTCAGAAAATCATGGTGACTAAAACCTATTCTACTTCAAGCTCCTAAGCTAGATAAATAGCACAATTAAATCTACCCTCAAATGATGGGAAAGAGATAAGCTGACCATATGCTTGTGTGTGTTGTCCCACCTCTCGTGATGGTGAAGATGTATCCGTCGTCCAAGAACTTCTATCTTCGAACCCTGTAATGATTAGTAGAAACAAGAAACAAAATTCAAGAATAATGTTCCTGTGAACTACTAGGGTGTGGTGGTAAAGCGCTCACAGTAAAGCAAATATCAATATCATACAAGTTCTTAGCAAGTAGTAGGTGGTGACAGGCAACCAGCGGTGTCAAATAACTCCGAAGATTGAGTAAAGCGATTGCCAGGGGAATGTATGTATACATAGTGTAGAAATATGTTGATCTTGGATGGCTTAAGTATATGATAGCAAAAGATTAGCAATAATCAATTCAGAGATGCAATGTTGAATAAACGCTCAACGACATTACTGTGTTGGTCCTAGGCTAGACCGGACTAGAGACACGAGCCTAGAACACTAATGAGGTTACATCATAACACAACTAGCATCAATAAAGGATATAAAGTAGCTTTGGACAGCAAGATATAAGCGAAGATCACAATAGCAGTAAAGATAATGATGTGAAATAACAGCCAAGCAGGATATATCAACAACTTTCTCTCCAACTTTCCTCTGAAAAAGTTTGTGACAATTTTTTGATAATTTTTTTCAAGAATGGTACTGACTCAAGCTTTCAAACGCAAAAGGAATCACTCAATTCTGAATTGATATGAGGAGTCAAAACAATCTAAAACTGGCCTGAAAAACTGGAATAAGCTGTGTTGCGAACTTCGGAGGGCAAAAATACCTATTTAGAAGCCGATTTTGAGGTGCCAAATATTGAACAAGTTTCTGCAACTATTTAGATGCGGCTCGTCGCTAGCTTTTATTTGAGTACTCGCGGAGCCAAAACGGACTTCGTATGAGTAAGTTATATGCCTGTTTTACTGAACAGTGCACAAAACAGATTCCAATCCGAATTCAACTACGAGATTGAGTCTAGATAGATCCAAATTTTGTTTTTTTCTTCTTTTTTTCCTCACACTTTTTTTCTTTTTCTTTCTCTCCTTTTATCTAACCTTTTTCTAACTTTTTTACTCTTTTTTCTGTCTTTTTCTCTCTCTCTTTCCAAGACAACTAGATAAGATGCGGATTGGATCAAGCGAAGATGTGAATGACCTCAAGTATGATTATGACAATGAACGATGGGTAACACGTGGTGAAAATTGATGGATGGGGTGGTGGACAGCGGAAGGGATAACGATGCAGCTGTGGCATGACTAATGTGAACATAACTCGAAACTCTAAACGAACTAGACACTAAGACCAGCAACTCGACATGACGATCCAATCAATAATTCAACTATGCAAGCAATGAAAAGAAAATTGCAAAGGCGCAGACTGGCTTGGACAAAGGATGAATAGATCTAACTTTTTTATGGCTTTTTCTTGGACAATAGGTAAGAAAATAAATCTAATCTAGGGAAAACTGGAAATTCTCACCGAGCAACCTCAAAAATGATACCACTTGATAGAGGCGAGGTTGTCCGATCTTTCAATCAGATGATAACGATCGATTTGGTGGAGTCGACTTTGACGATCCGACTACAACATGCACGACGTTGCGCCTTAGCAATCGCTAAACCAATCTCCTGAGGTTACTGGCGTTGCTGGAAGCACGATCAACCTGACCACGAAGGTATATTCCTGCAAGCAATCGAAGAACAAGCAAGAATATGATAAAGCAATCTGAATATTGCGAACATATATGAAGTATTGATAATGGTGGGGATACGAAAGCGGTCTTGGTCTGGTCGCTAGACACAAACGAAGTGCACGAAGTTGCGTTGACTAACTTTTAACTAAACAAATCCTAAGGAAAAAGCTACTAGATGGATCTACTTAGAGCAAGGGGTGGCGGCGAAGGAGGTGGGAGGACGTCCCAAGGTAGCCTAAAACTAACCCCAGGTCGTACAAGGCTCATGGGCCCAAGTGGAGGTGATGCAACACCTTTAGACTTGTAGTTTGACTCGGATTCCGCTGTAGCATCAGATTGTTTCGTCGATAACTCAATGCTCCAGACGAATTTTAAGGTGAGTCCAATTGGTTTGGAAAGTGCACAAAATCTATTTTCCAAGAAAAAAAGAATCACCCAATTCGGAATCAAGATGAAAAAAGTTATTGATGTTTTGAGTCAGGTATGTCTATGTAGTCCGACTCTGAGTCCAGAACGTGAGAGACTTGGACTCTATCTTTTCTTGGGCCAAAAGTGACGTGAGAGAACTTTTTGAACAACAAGTAAACATCTCTTTCTCCCTTATCTTCATATGTGGATTGTAAAAATGTCCCATACACCTGCAATTAGAAGTTTGTCAAGTATTTTTGTCCTGGATGACATAAATAAATTATTGCATAGTTTGTATTAGAAATCACCTCACAAATATACATGTATGCAATATTTTTGGTCGTATCCAAGGTAGTCATGTCCTCATCAAAAATAGTGTTCCCTAGTTGGTGCTTTATAAGAGAAGATGGAGACTCAAATAAAAATAAAAATTGCATAAAGTAAATAGATAGGCCCATCACAGAGGGAAGCAGAGATTTGTAGAGGTGCCAGAGATCAAAGGTTAATTGAGAGATACAATAGTTTTGAGAGGCATGCTTTTCCTGTCAACGAAAACGATCGAGAATTCCCAATACTTTCCATGCTAGATAAATCATAGGCGGTTCCCAAACATAAAATAAAGTGTATTCTTTTTCCATCATTATTTCACAATATATGGCTAGTTGTATCCATAGGTGCCTACCATACCAACAGTTTCCAAGGAACTTATTATTTGACAACATAAAGTAAATTTCTTTTTTCATTTGGGGACTGGGCATCCCTATTACCTTGCCACACTCTCGTGCAATGACAAGTGAATAAACACTCATCTTGAGAATAAAATATCTAGCATGGAGAATATTGGCCACCCCATGCCGCTTCATGAGCGGTACGGGCACACAAAAAGGAAATTCATTTTGAAAATTAGAGTTGGCACATACAAATTTACTTGGAATGACACAAAAATACCACATATAGGTAGGTATGGTGGACTCATTTGGCACAACTTGGTTTAGGATTTTGGATGCATATGCAGTATTCCCACTTAGTACAAGGAAATGCTAGCAAATAGATTGAGAAGCAATCAACCAAAAATAAAAAAATGATCATAAACGAGCATTAAGCAGAACTAACACCGAATAATGGACCACAAGTAGGATGTAACTTCATGGCATAACTATTGACTTTCATGCTTGCATAGGGAATCACAAACCTTACACCAATATTCTTACTAAGCATAATTACTCACCAACATGACTCACATATTACTATCTCCATATCGCAAAACTATTGCAAGGAATCAAACTGATCATATCCAATGATCTATATGAAAGTTTTTATTATATCCTTCTTGGATGTTCATCATATTAGGACCAACTTCATAACTTGTGCAAATTAATAAACTCTCAAAATAATATAAGTGAAGCTTAAGAGTGTTCGACAAACTACTCCAAAAAGATATAAGTGAGTTGTTAAGTAAATAGGTAGCTATTTGAGGACTCTCACTCATTTAAAAGTTGTCAAGTCTAAGTATTTTATTATAAGAGAAAGCAAAACAAAATTAAATGACATACCAAGAATAGAAAAACTCATGTGAAGAAGCAAAAACTCAGGCTCAACCGATACTAACCGATAATTGTTGATGAAGAAAGGTGGGATGCCTACCGGGGCATCCCCAAGCTTAGATATTTGAGACTTCTTGTAATATTAATTTGGGATGACTTGGGCATCCCCAAGCTTGATCTTTTGTGTCTCCTTAATTCCTTTTATATCAAGGTTTCCCTAAATCTTAAAAACTTCATCCACACTAAACTCAACAAGAACTCGTGAGATAAGTTAGTATAAATCAATGCAAAACCTTATCATTCTCTACTGTATAAAATCACTAAAATTATAATTTAACATTGCATACTAAATGCCTCTTCATATTTAATACTCCTATCCTCAAATAGAATCATTAAACAAGCAAACAATGCAACTGTAACAGCAATCTTTCTAAACAGGATAGTCTATAAATAATGTAATTAGATTCATACTTCTCTAACTCCAAAAATTCTAAAGAATTACCACACTATAGAAAATTTATCATATCTTATTTTTCAAGAAGTTTCAACATTTTATCGCATTCTGACTTTTCTCAAGAATTCACACACTAGGTGCAACATTTTGTTTTCAAACAACAACATATAGACTTGCAAAATAAGCATAGCGAAGGTTATACTTGACACTTTTATTGAAGTAAGAGATGAAAAAAATTATTCTAAATAACAACAGGAAAACACCAACAAAATAAAATGATGCTCCAAGCAAAACACATATCATGTGACGAATGAAAATATAGCCCCAAGTAAGGTTACTGATAATGTTGGAGACGAAACAGGGGATGCCTTCCAGGGCATCCCCAAGCTTAGTTGCTTGGATCTTCCTTGAATATTATCTTGGGGGTGCCTTAGGAATACCCAAGCTTAGGGTCTTGTCACTCCTTGTTCTCCTCATATTGATATCTCACCCAAAACTTGAAAACTTCAATCATACAAAACTTAACGGAACTCATGAGATAGGTTAGTATGATAAAGGGCAAACCATTCACTTTGGTATTGTCAAAGACAAGATTCATAATTGTTCTAAAAAAATTCCTACCATGCCTTATCATTTTCACAATTTATATTGAGCAATATAAGCCATAGAAACGAAAAAACAAGCAAACTATGCATTGAAAACTGAATCTTTCAAAAATAGAACAGTTTGTAATGATCTGAGCAATGACCATACTTCTACAACTCTAAAAATTCTGAAAAATAAGGACAACATAGGGAATTTATATATGAATCATCTGTAAAAAATTTAGAGAAAAACCACGTCTCTGTGAATATACAAAATTCCAGAATTGGGCGCAAAAGTTTCTGTTTTTGCAGAGAATCAAGTCAACTATCATCCACACTATCCCAAAGGCCTTACTTGATACTTTATTGAAACAAAAGCTATAAAACATGATTAATACAGTAGCTTAATCATGTGAACACACAAAAACAGTAGGTAATAGTGTTGGGTTGTCTCCCAGCAAGCGCTCTTCTTTAATATCTTTTTAGCCAGGCATGATGATTTCAATGATGCGCACATAAAAGATAAGATTTGAAACATAAAGAGAGCATAATGAAGCATAGGTCTAGCACATTTAAGCCTAACCCACTTCCTATGCATAGGGATTTTGTGAGTAAATAATTCATGGGAACAAGAATCAACTAACATAGGAAGGTAAAACAGGCAAAACTTCAAGATTTTCAACACATAGAGAGAAAACTTGATATTATTGCAATATGTAAAAGCATATGTTCCTCTCTCATAGTAATTTTCAGTAGCATCATGAATGAATTCTACAATATAGCTATCACATAAAGCATTCTTTTCATGATCCACATGCATAATTTTTTACTACTCCCCACATAAGCAATTTTCTTCTCATTAATAGAAGTGGGAGCGAATTCAACAAAATAACTATCATGAGATACTTGATGGACATAATTAAATTGAAAATTAAAATCATGATGACAATTTTGATGGTTATCATTATTATTTATAGCGTAAATGTCATCACCATAATCATCGTAGATAGGAACTTTTATCATAGTCAATTGAAACCTCTCCAAAATAGTGGAATCATCATTAAATAAATTCATGACCTCTCTAAATCCACTTTCATAATTATTAAAAGAAGACTCAACAACCTCAAAAATAGTGGGATCATTACTTCCTAGAGTTGACACTCTTCCAATCCCACTTTCATCATTATAATCATCATAAATAGGAGGCATGCTATCATCATAATAAATTTTCTCATCAAAACTGGGGGGGGGGGGATATCATCTTCACCAAACATAGCATCCCCAAGCTTGTAGCTTTTCATATCATTAACATAATGTATATTCAAAAAATTCATACTAGCAACATTTCCATCATGCTCATCATTCAAAGATTTTATGCCAAACATTTTTCTTGAATTCTTCTTCTATCAATTGTGCACAATTTTCCGATCCATCATTTCCATGGAAGACATGATAAAGACGAATAATATGAGGCAACCTCAATTCCATTTTTTGTAGTTTTCTTTTGTAAACCAAACTAGTGATAAACAAGACACTAAAAGATTCAATTGCAAGATCTAAAGATATACCTTCAAGCACTCACTTCCCCGGCAACGGGGCCAGAAAAGAGCTTGATGTCTACCACGAAACTTTATTCTTGTAGACATTGTTGAGGAAATCGTTAACTGGTAACTGCTCAGTTGGCTGGCGAGTAGGGGATTAATAGGCTAATCGGCAAGTTAATCGGCCATTTAATCAATTAATCGGACGATTTATCAGTTTATCAGCTACTCGGTGACCCTATGAGTAGGGATTAATCGGCAAGTTAACTGGTTACTTGGATGAATTCTTGAACAGGGCTTGTAGACACGTGTTGGGCCACCAAGCGCAGAGTTTCGTAAGACAGTAGCAATTTTCCCTCAAGTGGATGACCTAAGTTTTATCAATCCATGGGAGGCGTAGGATGTAGATGGTCTCTCTCAAATAACCCCGCAACCAAATGATAAAAAGTCTCTTGTGTCCCCAACACAACAAATACAATGGCAAATTGTATAGCTGCACTAGTTCGGCAAAGAGATGGTGATACAAGTATAATAATGATAGTAGATATTGATTTTTGTAATAGGCACAATAAAAACAGCAAGGTAGCAAGTAAACAAAAGTGAGCACAAACGGTATTGAAATGCTTCAAAACAAGGCCTAGGGTTCATATTTCACTAGTGCAATCTCTCAATAATGCTAATATAATTGGATCATATTACAATCCCTCAACGTGTAATGAGGAATCACTCCAAAGTACTTATCTAGCAAAGAACATAAGAAGAAAATGTTTGTAGGCCATGAAACCACCTCAAAGTTATCCTTTCCAATCGATTATCAAGCTATCTCTATAAGTGTCACAAACAACCCAAGAATTTGTACTAAAATAACACCATATGATACACATCGACCAACTCTAATGTCATCTAGATACTCCAAAGTCACCATGAGTATCCGTGAGTTGATTATACGATATGCATCAAACAATTTCAGATTCATAATACTCAATCCAACACAAAGAACCTCAAAGAGTGCCCCAAGATTTCTACTGGAGAAACTAGGACGAAAATGTGCATCAACTCCTATGCATAGATTACACCAATGTCACCTCGGGAATCCGTGAGTTGAGTGCCAAAACATATATCAAGTGAATCAAGATGATACCCCATTCTCACCACAGGAATTCATAGCAAGAAATACATGAAGTGCTCTCAAATCCATACAAGTATTCTATCTGATAATAATGAAGTCTCAAAGGGAAAACTCAATTCATCAAACAAGATGGAGAGGGAGAAACACCATCTGATCCAACTTTATTAACAAAGCTCGCGATACATCAAGATCGTGCCAACTCAAGAACAGGAGAGAGAGAGATTAAACACATAGCTACTAGTACAAACCCTCAGCCCTGAGGGTGGACTGCTCCCTCCTCATCATGGCGGTCGCCGGGATGATGAAGATGGCCTCCGGTGATGATTTCCCCCGCCAACAGGGTGCCAGAATAGGTTCTAGATTGGTTTTTTGTGGCTACAGAGGCTTGCAGCGGCGAAACTTCTGATCTAGGGTTATTTCTGGGGGTTTATGTATTTATTGGATTTTTTTGGCGTCGGTCTCATGTCCAGATGGGCTTCGAGGGGCCTACTGCCCACCAGCATACGACCAAGGCCTCTGGCGCGCCCTGGTGGGTAGTGGCCACATCCTTTAGCTTCTCGTCCTCCCATGAAGCTTATGGTGCCTCTTTTGTTCCAAAAAAATCATCAAAAAGTTTTGTTGTATTTGGAGAGCTTTTATTTCTGCACAAAAAACAACACCACGGTAGTTCGGCTGAAAACAACGTCAGTTCGGGTTAGTTCCACTTAAATCATACCAAAACCATATAGAATTTTTGTAAACATGGCATGAATACTTCATAAATTCTAGATACGCTGGAGACGTATCACATACATGTAGTTTTAAACAACGTATAAACATGAGTGGTGAGTGTACTGTTAATTTATACCATTTCAGATTGGTAAATAAAGAGACATGATTTTAATAACATTCACATAATATGGCATTGTTCATAGTTAAGACATAGCAGGATATGACATTGTGCTGGAGTCGGTAGTTTCACCACCCCACTGGATTATATATAGACGAAGAACACAAGCATATGTGAAGTGCTAAAGAAGATAACTTGCTATGTTTAGTTTAATTTACATGGTATGAATAAGGAACTAGGTTGTACAACTAAAAACTGAAATTGGGAAGGACAAACTTATGTTTATGTACTTCTTCGTAATGAGCTTTGAACATGCAATTTGATGCAGATGGTGAAAATAAACAACATTTGTAGTCATAGCTATCCAAATATACACAACAAAGTTTGAAGTCTTGAGGAGGACAAACTTACGTTAGTAGTGAGGACTGACTCTATAAAGCCCTTGTCCATATTGATGGGGGGCAATTCAAGAACTTTACCACAAACTCTTCTTCAAGAGCATTGCCTTTATTCTACATTTTATTAAGAGTAAATATAGATGTGATAATATAGGAACAAATGGCGATTCTTAAAGCTAAGATGTAGACTATAAATGTAAGTACATCATACATGCAAAAGGCACTGACAAGAGCAATGCAGAGCTAAACTTCTTCATTAGCATTGGATTTATTCAATATTTTGGCAATAGTAAATATAGATCTAATGTGTAGAAAATGGAGGGCAAGGGAATAAGTTGCAAAGTGTACATGAACAACTAGCTGACAATATAAGTACAATGATGAAGGAGAACATATACTTACAAGAACAATGCAGAGATAAACTTCTTCATGAGCATTGGGTTTATTCTACATTAATGAAAGCATTAATGTAGAGCTAATAATTTGGAGCGAATAATGGATAAGAAATCTATAATGCACAATGATGTCACATAATCCACTAGGTATGAATGTAAGTACAGCGATAGGATAACAGGTACTAACAAGAGCAAAGCAGCGATCAGCATAGTTGCGATATCCTAGGTTTTGTGGCGCTGGCTCTATCGCCAATATAAGTGGGGTTGGTGTGGAGCATCCCACGGTCATCTCCACGTACACCTTCATAGCACCTCAAGCCCCAAGTGGACCTACCGGACTTAAGGTGAACCCACTCCTCTTCAAGATTTACATGAATATCCATTGTACTTGGTTGCTACCTCACCATGGATCGTTGTGCATCATTAGGTACGAGGGTGACCGCCACCAAGAAGCTAGAAAGCTTCCCGGAGGCCAAGGAGAAGGACCCCAAGTCCGCACAGAGGAAGCAGGAACCCAACAGGAGCTGGACAAGAAGTCCCAGGCAACCCCGTGCCCACGGCCTACACAGGAAGCTGGCACTAGAGCACCCCGTGCGCACGGGCTTGTACCGTTCCCACGGGAACCCCATGCGCATGGTCCCAACTTACCCCGTGCGCACGGGCCCTACAGGATGGCTGATCGAGGCTGCTATTTTGGGCCTCCACTTCGTCCCCTTCCTCCACCTACCTATATATATCCCTCTCCCTCTTCCATTTAGACTTAGCAAAGGATATGACTTGATCTTTGTGAGCTTTGCTTCTTGTACCACTCCTCCTCTTGAGAGAGAGAGAGACCACTCCATTGGAGTTCAAGACCTCCTTTGGAGAAGATCCCCTTGTGGATTCAAGCCCTTCTCTTGAAGAAGACTATCATCAGCACCTCTTTCCTCATAGGATTGGGATGATCTAGTTACCTTGTATCTTTCCTTTGTTGTCCTTGGATCATCGTGACCTCTTGTGTGTTCTTGGTTCTTGGATCTAGCATATGTGTGATTGGATCTAGTTGATTTGGTTGTTTCCCCTCTCTTGTGTTCTTCGTGTTCTTTGTGGAATTTCCCCTCAAATTTGTGAAAGATCCATCTTAGGGTTCCAACCTACAACATCTTGGTATCTAGAGCCACTTTGATCACGAAATTGGAGCTCCCCTCCTTGCTCACTAACATCTTGGTACCATGAGCCAAGGTTTCTCACGAAATTGGAGCCCCCCTTCTTGTTTTCTAGCCTAATTTTGTTGTGTTCATCCCTAATTTCGAAAATCCCCACCAAAAATAGGCCCATTTTTTGTGATTTGTTCGTTTGGTGATGTTTTGTTGGATTTGATCCATGGATTTGCTTGGTTTAAAGTGGATCTAGCTTTCCCCCATCTTTTCCCCACCACCCATCCCCAAAATCTCTCCAATTTTGCCCTACAAATGTTCAATTTCCGCCCCGAAATCACAAAATTTCCGCCCACCCTATGCCCACGGAGCCCAGACCCCGTGCGCACGGCCCCCCGAAAAGTCTCTGGACACCCCGTGCCCACGGATTTGTACTGTGTGCATGGGACCCCATGCCCACGGGCTCCTACCCCCGTGCGCACGGCCCCCCTACAGTAGCCGCACGCACTTCACCGTTTCGGCCATAACTTCCACACCTAGAGTCCGGTTTTCGCGTTCTTTAGCTCGTTGAGTAGCTATTTACATCCCCCATCCATCTAGATGGGTTCCAACATCACTTGAATCCATCAAAATTTTGACATTTTGGCATCTTTGCCTAGGTCCTCCACCATATCATCCGCAAAACCACCATAACCTTCCGCAGCCTAACCCATTTCGCTCCATATAGCATTTGTGGTTGCTTGAGTAGTGACTTGAGTCTCCAAAGGTGTTTAGGCTATGTAGGGACAATTGCTTCTTCATCAACCACCACCACCACTGAGGGAGTCCTGGATTAGGGGGTCCTCGGGTGTCCGGGCTATTTGATATGGGCCAGACTGGTGGGCCATGAAGATACAAAGCAGAAGGCTTTCCCCCGTGTCCGAGTAGGACTCTCCTATGCGTGGATGACAAGATTGATGTCCGGATATGTAATTTCCTTCTTTTACAAACCAACTCTGTACAACCCTAGACCCCTCCGGTGTCTATATAAACCGGAGGGTTTAGTCCGTGGAGGCTATCATAATTCATATAGGCTAGACATCTAGGATCTAGCTATTATGATCTCGGGGTAGATCGACTCTTGTAACCCCTACACTCATCAAATACAATCAAGCAAGACGTAGGGTGTTACCTCCATTAAGAGGGCCCGAACCCGGGTAAACGTCATGTTCCCTTGTCCCTTGTTACCTTCGATCCTCAAACGCACAGTTCGGGACCCCCTACCCAAGGTCGGCCGGTTTTGACGCCGACATTGGTGCTTTCATTGAGAGTTCCATTTTGTTGTCGATAGAAGGATCGATGGCTTGCCTTGTCATCAATGATGATATCACTTCTAGAAGGACCCTAACTCCAAGACAGGTCCTCCAGCTCAGCGGTTTTACCATGGGAACTCGCTCGGCCTTTAAGCCAACGGCGGCCCCCACAATCGCCAAACATCATCTTTGCGTCGGCCTCGAACACTCCGAAAAGATGGATCCGGCAGACATCTCTTCCTTGAACGAGCTGCTAGATCGCATCGCCGCCCTAGGGTTTGCAATAGACTATGATCGGTTAGGGCTTAAACCCGATCACAGGGAAATCAAGTCCCCACCGATCACCCATCTGGTAGTGGTCATTGAGAAACGAGCCAAGAAGGCTTCTTCCCCTAAGTTAAGAACCAGCTATGTTCGGATTTCCGAACCCTTCGGGCCGGATACCCACCCTCGGGAAGAGACATCATGTCCTCCAAACACAGGATCAGGCATTGAGCCCGGAAGCCACCTGGACCTTCCTGGTACTGAATTGGTGACCTCAGAGATTCTTCAAGCTTCAGATTCAATCTTGCGTCAGGATTTGGGTTTTAGCCCGCCCACCCACCACAATCAATATCCCCAAGTAATTCAAGCCCTCCAGACATATGTGACCTAATGTATGTGTGGCAGCAACCTCAAGAAACAGTCCATCACTTTTGGGCCAGATTCCTCCTTGTTAAAAACAAGATTAAAGATTGCTGCGAGAACGCCGCGGTTTCAGTTTTTGTCGTAATTGTACGGGCGAGGGAATTCTCAACGCCCTCAACCGTCGTTGCAGACAACACTTTATAGAATTGGCACACATAGTACAGATGTAATGCATGATGGAAAGCGTATGGAAAGCCCAGACAGCCCGGTGGGAATGCCTTGCCTTTAAGCAGCCCATCGTACGGGAAAAACAGACGCACCCTTACGAGGTATCCGACCACAAGCCCGTTGATAAGAAAAATAAACCCTTTACGGGATATAGAACCATCCTTGATGAACTATGCAACAAGCCCTCCCAGATACATACGACGCCAAGCACCGAACCAACGCATGGCCTTCGAGTATGTTGGGTACTCTGGCAAGTGGCCAAGAGCGGTGAGGCTATGCTCACCAGTACTACTCCAAAGAAGCATTCTTCGGAGGATGACGATCTCAACGTCTTTACGGTCTTCGAGACCTTATCTTCAAATAATTGGTGCAAAAGGGCGCTCCGCGACCTCGCCGAAGTCAACCAAGCAACCACAACGAACCCTTGGAATGATACAGCCATAACTTCACCGTCGACGACGAACCAAGCGCCCGATCAGTCCGAGCACCAGCCGCTTTGGTCTTAAACCCAATTGTGGATGGCTTTCTACTCACCAAAGTGCTCATGGACAGCGGTAGCAGACTTAACCTCATCTACGAAGATACGCTCGACAAAATGCAAATGGGCAAGAGCCACATCGAGCAAAGTAGTACCACCTTTCGAGGCATTATCCCCGGTCCAGAAGCACGATGCTCGGGGAAAATTAAACTTGATGTAGTATTCGGCATGCCTGACAATTATAGGTCCCATGAGTTTCTCTTCCACGTGGCCCCTTTCAATAGCAGATATCACGCCCTCTTGGGGCGGGATGACTTCACACGCTTCCAAGCCATACCCCATTACGGGTACATGAAGCTTAAAATGCCAGGGCCCAGTGGAGTAATCACTATTACTAGTTATCCGGATATAGCACTCCGCGCCGAAAACAAAACCGCATCCTTGGCCCTCAAGGCACTATCCAAGGCCCTCGCGGCTGAAGAACTAACCACTCTGTGTTCCATAGTGGACAGAGATGATGTAATCCTCGATAAGTGCCCCAAATCCACCTCTTTCAAACCAGCAGATGAAATAGTCAAATTTCAAGTGCAACCGACGGATCCTAACAAAACAACATCTATTGGAGCACAACTGGATCCGACGGTCGACGCCACTCTACGAGTGTTCCTGCACAAAAATTGGGACATCTTTGCCTGGCACCCTTCAGACATGCCCGGAATCCCACGCAGACTGGCCGAACATAGCCTCAACATAATAAAGGGGTTCAAACCAGTCAAGCAAACACCGCAGCGCTTTTCCGAACCCAAACGACAACCTATGGGGGAGGAGCTAGCCAAACAACTTGAGGTCTGGTTCATTATAGAAATCAAGCACCCGGACTGGCTAGCCAATCTGGTCATGGTGCCGAAGAAGGATAAATCCTGGCGCCTTTGTGTCGGCTTCAAAGACCTCAATAAGGATTGCCCTAAGGACCCCTTCCCACTGCCCCACATTGACCAAATTATTGACGCAACTACAGGACACGACTCATTGTGTTTCCTCGACGCCTACTCTAGATACCATCAGATTAAGAAGAAGGAGTCCGACCAGGCCGCAATGGCATTTATTACCCCGTACGGGCCTTTCTGCTTCAACACTATGCCCTTCGGGCTCAAAAATGCTGGCGCCACTTACCAACGCATGATTCAAACATGTCTGGAAAAACAAATTGGTAAGACAGTGGAGGCATATGTGGACGACGTGGTCATCAAGACTAAACACGTTGAATCACTAGTGGACGATCTATGCCTCATATTTCACAACCTCCGAACATATGACATACGGCTCAATCTAGAAAAATGTGTCTTCGGCGTTCCAGCCAGGAAACTGCTCGGGTTCATTGTTTCCAATAGAGGAATCGAAGCAAACCCAGCCAAAATCCGAGCCCTGTCACAATTGGCAACGCCAACAGATTTAAAGTAGGTCCAAAAACTAGCTGGGTGCGTGGCAGCCTTAAGACGCTTCATCTCCAAATTGGGAGAAAAGGCGCTACCACTTTATCGACTGCTCTGACGCACCGACCACTTCGAATGGACGAACGCGTCTACAGCTGGATTGAAAGAAATAAAAACATTGTTAGCAGGCAACCCAATCCTAGCCGCACTAAGTGTTGGCGAGCCTATGTTGCTCTATATATCTGTGACTCACTAGGTAGTGAGCATAGTACTCGTCATTGAACGAGAGGAAGAGGGACACAAATTCCCCATCCAGAAACCAGTGTACTATGTATTGGCGGTCCTTACACCATGAAAATATCGATACCCTCACTATCAGAAGATTTATGCGGCCTTTATGGCATTCTGTAAGCTGCAGCACTAGTTTCAGGAGTGTTCGATCACGGTGGCATCCGAAGTACCTGTCGTGGAATTGTCACGATAGATGTCCTAGTGAAAGGACTTAGTCGTGGAGCCATCACAACTAGGTTAGCTTGAAGGGGTTAAACGAGACAAAGGACACATGAGTTTATACTGGTTCGGCCCCTTGCTATGAAGGTAAAAGCCTACTCCAGTTGAGGTGGTATTTCTTGGGTTTCAATTACCAGGGAGCGAATATGCTTAACCTAGCTTTCGGTCTCTCTTATTTCTTGTCCTAAGCCGACGCCGGGTCGTCCCTTTATATACATAGGTTGACGCCCGGCGATTCACAGAGTCCCGGCCGACTCATCATCAATGTGTCCGGCTCGGTGACTAATTATACTTGCCCTACAATCCAAGTCATACATATATGGCGGTTTACACCTATGGGCCTTAAGTCACCTTTGGCCTTTGGGTCCTTAGCAAGTCTGCTTCATGAACTGCCATCTTCAACATGTTTACGGGCCTTGTCTTGATGAACCGTCGTTGGTATAACCCGGTCCCTCCTGGGCGGGTCATACCCAATAGTTATATCCCCAACATTAGGCCCTAGGTTTATTTGAACTTGTTCATGTCAATCTTCAACACTTAGAAAAATCATTCTTCCTTTATCCTTGCGAGATCTTGTAACCCGCTGTGACATCATCTTCCAAGATCGTAGTAACCCGCCATGACGTCACCTGTCATTAATATTACATAAATCTCAAATCTTAATATATCTTCTCTTTAATGAACCTACGAAAATCGAGGCGTCCACGCCGTCACATATCCTTTTTTAACCTCCTTGATTCGCGCACATGTCCCTTATCCTTTCGTCTTATAAATAGGGCCAGGGGTCCCTTTCACTTTCCTCCCTTGCCTCTTCGTCTGTCTTCCACCTCGCGTCATCTCAGCACCCGAGCTCCGCCGCCACCGTTGACCTTCGCCTCTGCCTCAACTACGGCTGTTGCATCGACCTGATCTGACCAGAATTCGTCCGCGCGCCTCCGCTGTTCAATAGCTCTGGTGAATCCTCCTTCTTTCTTTTCCCAAAGATCCCATTAGGGTTTCCATGAGTTCGTCGAAGTTCATCTTCATTCTTCGCTGTAGCACTTATTTTTTATTCGAACTTGGTACCTCTCCTGCGTGGTGGTAGCTGTAACGCTTATTTTCACTATTAGGTCATCTCCTTTTGCATAAAAAATTCGATCTGGACATATGAACTGCTCAGGCATTGCAGCTTAGGTCTAGATTTTCTTTTCCATTATCTGTCACACCATAGATCCAAAATTATGATATCAATCTATGAAACCTGTTTTTCCAACACTTAGTAATTTTCCCTTGCTTAGATGTGTAAATCGACAATTGTGTGGGCGGCTTAACACAAAAATAGTAACCCTCTAGATACCATTAGTCCCCTCTTAAGTCGCCAACATCTCCTCTTTAAATGTCAATCTCCGGCTTAATACCTATGCATGCTTGATTACTGTTATTCACTATTTAATTCGTCAGCCGGCTTAACCATATAATCTTGAACCGACACAATCTTTCTTTCAGCTCATCGATAATGGCTAAGACGTATTCTGCTTGTAACTTGGTCCAATCCTGGGTTACTGAGGAAGACTTGAACAAGTATGCAACTGGCCCTTTAGCCAAAAAAGAAGTCATTCACTTGAGGGGCCCTGGTGAAGAATCTCCTCCTAAACCCAAGGACGGAGAGGTGATTGTTTTTGCTGATCACCTGAGTCGGGGATTCAGCCCACCCGGCTCAAACTTCTTCTATGATGTGCTTCATTTTCTCCAACTTCACCCCTAAGATATCGGACCCAACTCTGTGTCCAACATTTGCAATTTCCAAGTGTTCTGTGAAGCTTATCTTCAAGAGGAGCCCACAGTTGATTTATTCAAAGAGTTCTACTATATAAACCGCCAGACTGAATTTGTTGATGGGCCCAACACCGAACTCGGTGGGGTTTCAATTCAAAATAGGAAAGACGATAGCTTTCCCTATGCTAAGCCGCCATGTCACCCCAAAGACTGGAACCTGACTTGGTTCTATTGTCAAGACACATCTCTAGCCGACGAAAATCCCTTACCGGGTTACCGCGATCACCGGCTTATCAACACACATCCACTCCCCTCACTGCTCAGTGCGAAGGAGCGGGCCAAATATGCACCATCATTTTCAAAGCTCAGAGCCCTTCTGGCCAATGGTTTAACCGGCATCGACCTTGTCCGGTGCTGGGTGTCCTGGAGTATCTTGCCATTAAGCCGTCGCCCCGACTTAATGTGTGAATATGCTAGCAATGTGAAAGATCCCCAATGCCACTATGACATCCAACTGTCCGATGCAGAAATCAATGAAGCCACCAAGAAATTGCTTAACGAACCTGTAAAATAATGTAGCAAGATAGGTGTCGGTGTCAAAATCGGCGGATCTCGGGTAGGGGGTCCCGAACTGTGCATTTAGGCCGAATGGTAACAGGAGACAAGGGACACGAAGTTTTACCCAGGTTTGGGCCCTCTCGATGGAGGTCAAACCCTATGTCCTGCTTGATTAATATTGATGATATGGGTAGTACAAGAGTAGATGTACCACGAGATCGAGGAGGCTAAACCCTAGAAGCTAGCCTATGGTATGATTGTTGATGTGTATGTTGTTCTACGGACTAAAACCCTCCGGTTTATATAGACACCGGATAGGGTTAGGGTTACATAGAGTCGGTTACAATGGTAGGAGATCTTCATATCCGTATCGCCAAGCTTGCCTTCCACGCCAAGGAAAGTCCCCTCCAGACACATGACGGAGTCTTCAATCTTGTATCTTCATAGTCCAGGAGTCCGGCTGAAGGTATAGTCCAGCTATCCGAACACACCCTAATCCAGGACTCCCTCAGTAGCCCCCGAACCAGGCTTCAATGACGATGAGTCTGGCACGCAGATTGTCTTTGGCATTGCAAGGCAGGGTCTCCTCCAAATTCCATGTACCTATTTGAATAAAGTCCGGTTTCTTGCAGATGTTGCGCTCCTTGGCTTCTACGCCCAATAATGGCCTCTTCCCATGTGTCAAACAAATATGAAAAGTCTGCGTGTTTTTACATTCACACCCCTAGCCGCGTAAATGAGCTTCCCTATTTAAGGGGACGAGGATTTAGATCCAATCCACACCTTCTCTCCTCGGCAAGTGTTCATCAGAGCGCATCCGACAAAGGTCCATTCCACCATGGCCAGCCGTCGCAACTCCTCCCCTCGCCCTTCCAGCCCTAAGCCTGGATATTGGGAGAGATGTTCCATCCTGCATAGCGAGCTAGTCACGCTCCAGACCAAGGGATTTCTCCCCCCGGCCTACATGGTCCCGGCTCGAGCCGGTCTTGCTGTCTACAACGGCGGAGAGCAAGCAGAGAATGCCCCTAATCCCTCCAAAGGAGATCGGGTGTGCCTTATCCCTTACTTAATAAGGGGGCTCGGATTTCCAATCCACCCATTTCTTCGGGGGCTGCTAGAGTTCTACGGCCTCCAGCTACATCATCTCACGCCTGCCTCAGTATTGCATATCGCGGGCTTTGTAGCCCTCTGCGAGCTGTTCTTGGGTGTTGAAGCTCATTTCGGACTGTGGAAGGAGCTATTTTGCCTCGTGCCCCGTTCCAAGAAGGGGTCAATGTATCAAGTGGGCGGAGCCAAAGTGTGGCGCATCGCCGGGACCGGATATCTATCCGGAACCCCAAAGAAGGCATCCGAAGACTGGCCCTCGTAATGGTTCTATATAGAAGACGTCCCGGTGCCGGATCCTGTCCGGATTAGCCTCCCTGAATTCAACAGTGCTCCCTTAAAGAAGCGCATAAGCTGGCGCCCACAGAGCCCTCAGAGGGAAAGTGACAGGGACATCATTTACCTGATGGGCCGAATAAGATTGTTAGCCCATTCCGGACTAACCATGATCGGGGTTATGGCCGAATGCATTATGCGGGGGGTGCAGCCGCTTCAGTATAGAAGCCACCCCATGTGGGACTTCAACGGGGAGGACGACGCCACCCGCTACGGTCGTAAGGGGCCGGATTCAGCTGCCGCTCTACTAAAGATCTTGTCCACTTTGTATAAGGGAGAAGAGGAGGAATTTCTCCGTGTCAACCCTCAGGGTGGATTCTCCATGCACAATCCCCCGAGCTGGGTAAGCGGCCGTATTTACTTGTCCATCCGTTTTGTATTCCCATTTTTAAATATTCAGTCTGATGACTTTAACGCAGGAACTGCGCTGGGCTGTTAAGGAAATAAGCAGCCCTCCTCCACAACCCGAGGACCCAGGACGGTCCCTCGACCCGGCCTCTCAAGAGGATCCGGACATGTCTGTGTAGCTGATTGATGGAGTGTTCCATCAATTGAGCGAGGACAACGCCTTGGTGGCCATTACGGCCGATTACCCAGGGCTAATCCTGACGCCCCAGGTACCTGAGATCGAAGTGCCAGTACCCCGAATAGGCGTCCGCCCACTCGTGTTCAGTTTCCTGATTGCAACCGAACTTTGCAGGGGAGGTTTTTAAGGCGGAAGGCCGAACCTGCGGCGACAAGCCAATGAGGGGCCGTAGGGCCCCGTGGGCCGAAAAGAAGTGCAGTCCGGACTGAGGCATCAGCATAAAGGTATGGCGTGCCCCCTTATCCCAGGTGTTATACCTTCAAGGCACATTGACACTCGTGCTCTCTTCAGGACAATACCAGGAGAGGCTGCCAATCGCACCTCCACCAGCCATGCTCCAAAGCCTGGTCCGGAGGCGGAGGCGAACGCAAGGCGTGCGCCAGACGCTCCTCCGACGGAGGATGTGGACGGGTTGTGTGCCACCAACTCTAAGGTGGAGAGTGCCATGAACCACAGGCGTCGCCGGACAATTCTTCGCGACGCTTGTTTCTCCCAAGGGGCATTAGATGCCTTCAACTCAGGAGATGCGCACCTCCGTGCCGCTCAAAATGGTGTAGCCAGAGCCACGGAGCAATATGTAAAAGACATACGGGTAAGGAAATTTTGGTAATTATATATAGCAGTAGCCCCCGAGACTTGAAACAGTTAGAATAACTGATTTAAGGATCATTTGATATGCAGGTTCTTACAGAAAAGAATTCCCTACTATCCAAGGAGCTGGAAGAGTGCAAAGCTCAACTAGAGGCCGCACTAGCCGCGGCAGGGGAGCCTAAGGAGACCCCCTCTGGTAATATACACTTCGAAAGATAAGTATTTTGCGAAGCACGGCTTTGGTGCGAATCTGACAAATGAAATTGCAGATGGCGCCGGATTGAATCCGGAAAGGCAACACCTCCTACGCCAGCTAAAGGCTGGTGAGAGGGTGCTGATAAAGGTGATGGGGGAGAAGAACAATCTCCAAGATGCCAACACCAAGCTGGGCGTCGAGCTAAAAGATGTTCGTGCCCAGCTGTCAGACTCCGTGAAGGAGAATCAACGGCTTTGGCGCGACATATTTAGTAAGTGCTTGAACGAACCTTTTGAAAGAAAGTTCGGCGGGGAAGTCGACTAACAGAGCAATGTCTGTAGGTGTGCTAACAGGTCATCCTGCAGAGGAGATGTCCGGTTCTATGGGTGACCTTCTTCCCGAGCTCTCGCAACTGCTTGATCGAGTTCGGCAGGCGATGCAAGGCGTCTCCTAGGCCCTGTGGCCATCCGTCTCCATGCCCGAAGGTCTTGGAGAGCTTGCGGAGAAGCTAAAGGGAGCACGATGGCGCTTCCGATTGTGGAAGATATCAGCCTGCTGTCAAGGCGCTAGGGAGGCCTGGGCCATGGTGAAGATGCGGTACGCAAAGGCTGACCCCAACCACATGGCCGAGGTCGGTCCTGTAGGGCCCGATGGGAAGGAGATCCCTGTAAGCTTAGTATACGGCCAAGTAGAGTTGGCCGCAAAGTATTCCCAGCAGGACTGTAAATTAGACAGCCGGTTAGATGGTATTGAAGAGGAATACAACCAGTCAAAATGACTATGTAATTTAATTAACATTTATAATGCCTTCTAGCCGGATTGTAGATCATTTGTCATGGCTGACCTTTTCGCTTCAGCCTCAGGACCTGACGGTCCGGAGTGTGTCCGAATTCCCATGAGGTTATATAGGAACCGGGGAATGCATGGAGACCAGGCGTAGGGGTCATTGGGGCGTGAACAGACAAGTGCCCGACTAGGTATGTTATATTACATGGTTAGTAAGAAACATCTTCCAGGGAGAATAGTTCCGTTAGGGGTTCCTTTCCCTGGGAGGCATGCCCTAAGGTGCATGTCCATGCCGCGAAAAGAAACGCAGGAAAAACATCTGAGGGTGTATAGATAAAAATAAAAAAAGATCATCTTTAGTTCACCGACAGAATATTCCCTTAAGAACGCTAGCTTTCGGCTTCACCCAGTCTGAGGTACACGTCCGGCTGACCCGGCGGTAACAATCGCAGAGGTGCTTCCTTTACCACCTAGCCGAACAATCGGGAACGTAGGGGTAAGCACAGGAGCCAGGCAACCCAGCTTGGCAAAAACTTAAGTCATATCGATGCATATAATGGTGAATAAAAGGTACATGCGGATGTGTGACACATGTGTTGGGCATGAAGCCCGTATGAATAAGCTTCTGTTTAAAGAAGCCCCCAGGTTTAATGAGCGCGGATAGCGCGTCACTTTATAAGCCTTTAAAGGCTATAAGAGAGAGAGAGGAGAAATGTAAGACAGAAAATATATAAAAAATGGACAGAGGAAGGAGACGAACATAGAGTCCGGCGCTAGGCATAGAATCTTCGGAGACGGGCTGCGTTCCATGGGTTTGGCTCGAGTCAGTTATCCGATGCATCCCGCAGGCGGTACGCTCCACCAGTCAGGACTTGGTCCATTATGAAGGGACCTTCCCACTTGGGCTTGAGTTTGTCCTTTTTCTTGTCTGATAGTCGTAGAACTAATTCGCCAACATTGTAATTTTTGGCCCGTACTTCTCTACTTTGGTATCTTCGAGCCTGTTGTTGATAGAATGCGGAACGGGCTTTTGCCACGTCACGCTCCTCCTCCAATGCGTCCAAGCTGTCCTGCCGATCGAGCTCGGCTTCTCTATCTTCGTAGATGCACACTCGAGGTGAGTCATGAATTATGTCGCAAGGCAAAACCGCCTCTGCGTCATACACCATAAAGAATGGTGTGTATGCGGTGGTGCAATTCGGCGTGGTCCGCAGCCCCCAGAGTACGGAGTCGAGCTCCTCTACCCAGTGCGTGTTAGATTCCTTGAGGGACCGCACTAATCTGGGTTTGATGCCGCTCATGATAAGACCATTTGCACGTTCGACCTGGCCGTTAGTTTGTGGGTGATAGACGGAAGCATAATCGAGCTTGATGCCCATGTTTTTGCACCAGAGTTTTACCTTGTCGGCCATGAAGTTCGTGCCGTTATTACTGATGATGCTGTGGGGGACGCCGTAACAGTGTACAACCCCGGATACAAAGTCTATCACCGGTCCGGATTCGGCCGTCTTAACAGGCTTGGCTTCTATCCATTTGGTGAACTTATCCACCATGACCAGTAAGTATTTTTGCTTGTGGGTTCTGCCTTTAAGGGTTCCAACCATGTCAAGCCCCCAGACCGCGAAGGGCCAAGTAATGGGGATGGTTTGGAGGGCGGTGGGTGGCATATGGCTTTGGTTTGCAAAGAGCTGGCAACCAGTGCATCGTTGGACTAAGTCCTGAGCGCCTGGCCGGGCCATCGGCCAATAAAAGCCTGTATGGAAGGCCTTGCTTACAAGGGACCGGGCTGCAGCGTGATGACCGCCGAGTCTGGCATGAATTTCAGCCAGGAGATTCCGCCCCTCCTCTTCGGAGATGCACCTTTGAAGGACTCCGGTAGTGCTTTTCTTATAAAGCTCTCCCTCGTGGACTCTGTAGGCTTTGGATCGCCGCACTATGCAGCGTGCCTCATTTTGGTCCTCGGGGAGTTCCTGCCTAGTAAGGTAGGCGAGGAATGGTTCTGTCCACGGGGCGATGACGGCCATTATTACGTGGGCTGAAGGAGTTATTTCATTGGCAGAGCCTCCGATTGTGTCAGAATGTTCGGTGTCGGGCAGTGCGGTTGGGTCTGGGCTGTTATTGTTCGGCTCCCCTTCCCATGCTACGGATGGCTTGAACAGCCTTTCTAAGAAGATGTTGGGGGGACTACATCGCGTTTTGTGCCGATGCGTGCCAGGACATCTGCCGCCTGATTATTTTCCCGGGCTATATGGTGAAATTCAAGCCCCTCGAACCGAGCTGACATTTTTAGGACGGCGTTGCGGTAAGCTACCATTTTTGGATCCTTGGCATCGAAGTCTCCATTTATTTGGGATATTGCGAGGTTCGAGTCCCCGCGCACCTCTAGGCGTTGGATGCCCATGGATACTGCCATCCGGAGACCATGTAAAAGGGCCTCATATTCGGCTGCATTGTTGGAGTCCGTGTACATAATCTGTAGTACGTATTGAACTGTGTCTCCTGTGGGGGACGTCAAAACGACGCCAGCCCCCAGTCCGGCCAACATCTTGGAGCCGTCGAAATGCATGATCCAATTTGAATATGTGCCGTACTCTTTAGGGAGTTCGGCCTCCGTCCATTCTGCGACGAAGTCGGCCAAGACTTGTGACTTGATGGCTCATCATGGATTATAAGTTATGTCGAGCGGGAGGAGC
Source organism: Triticum urartu (assembly GCF_003073215.2). Lineage (NCBI taxonomy): Eukaryota > Viridiplantae > Streptophyta > Magnoliopsida > Poales > Poaceae > Triticum > Triticum urartu. Next base: position 330,397,431 of record NC_053027.1, on the reverse strand, counting down.
TCGATGGCCCATTTCGCAATCCGGCCCGTTGCGTCACGGTTGTTTATAATATCGTTAAGTGGTACTTCCGAGGCTATTGTTATTGAACACTCTTGAAAGTAGTGTCGTAGCTTCCGGGATGCCATGAATACCGCGTACGCAATCTTTTGATAATGCGGGTACCGTGATTTGCAGGGAGTGAGGACAGTGGACACATAATAGACCGGCTTTTGAAGGGGGAATTTGTGTCCATCCGCTTCTCGTTTGACGACGAGCACTGCGCTTACAACCTGATGTGTTGCTGCAATGTATAATAGCATTGGTTCGCCAATGTTTGGCGCGGCCAGGACTGGGTTTGTTGCCAGTATGGCTTTTATTTCGTCGAGTCCGGCCGTGGCTGCGTCCGTCCATTTGAAGTGTTCGGTGCGCCGAAGGAGGCGGTAAAGGGGTAGGGCCTTTTCTCCCAAGCGGGAGATAAAGCGGCTTAGAGCCGCCACGCATCCGGTTAACTTTTGTATTTGTTTGAGGTCCTTTGGGATATCCAGTTGCGACAGAGCTCGGATCTTGGCTGGATTTGCTTCAATTCCTCTACCGGATACAATGAAGCCCAAGAGCTTTCCGGCTGGAACCCCAAAAACACATTTTTCCGGGTTGAGCTTGATGTCGTATGTTCGGAGGTTATCAAATGTGAACCTCAAGTCGTCTACTAGAGATTCAACATGTCTTGTTTTGACGACCACATCATCTACATATGCCCCCACTGTTTTGCCGATCTGGCTTGCCAGACATGTCTGAATCATGCGCTGATATGTTGCGTCGGCGTTTTTGAGCCCGAAGGGCATCGTGTTGAAGCAGAATGGCCCGTATGGTGTGATAAATGCCGTTGTGGCTTGGTCTGGTTCTACCATCTTGATTTGATGGTAGCCAGAATATGCGTCAAGGAAACACAATGAATCGTGTCCTGTGGTAGCATCGATAATTTGATCGATGCGGGGGAGGGGGAAGGGATCCTTTGGGCAAGCCTTGTTAAGGTCTTTAAAATCAACACACAGGCGCCGGGTTTGTCCTTCTTTGGTACCATCACCAGATTTGCTAGCCAGTCCGGATGTTTTGTATCTCTGATGTATCCAGACTCCAATAGCTTTGCTAGCTCCTCTCCCATGGCCTGTCTCTTAGGTTCGGAAAAGCGCCGAAGAGCCTGTTTGACAGGTTTGAATCCTGTTTGGATATTTAAGCTGTGCTCGGCCAGCCTGCGTGGGATTCCTGGCATGTCTGAAGGGTGCCAGGTGAAAATGTCCCAGTTCTCTCATAGGAACTCTCGCAATGCGGCGTCGACATCAGGGTTTAACTGTGCCCCGATGGAAGCTGTTTTATTGGGGTCCGTTGGATGGACTTGGAATTTGACTATTTCGTCCGCCGGTTTGAAGGAGGTGGACTTGGATCTTTTGTCGAGTACCACATCATCCCTATTCACCGTAGAGCACAGCGCAGTCAGCTCCTCAGCCGCTAGGGCTTCGGATAGTGCCTCGAGGGCCAGTGCGGCTGTCTTGTTTTCGGCGCGGAGTGCTATGTCCGAATCACTAGCGAGAGTGATGATCCCGTTAGGCCCGGGCATCTTGAGCTTCATGTACCCATAATGGGGTATTGCTTGGAAGATTGTAAACGCTTCCCGCCCTAGCAGAGCGTGATAACCGCTGCTGAACGGAGCCACCTGGAACGTGACCTCTTCTGACCTGTAATTATCCGGTGTGCCAAACACCACATCTAGTGTGATTTTTCCTGTACAGCACGCTTCCCGACTGGGGATTATTCCTCTAAAGGTTGTGCTGCTTCGCTCAATGCGGTTCCAGTCCATTTCCATTTTTTGAAGGGTCTCCTCATAAATGAGGTTTAATCCGCTGCCGCCATCCATGAGTACCTTTGTAAGACGAAAGCCGTCCACTATTGGACTGAGGACCAATGCGGCTGGTGCTCAAGCTGTTCGGAATTTAGGTTCATCACTGGCGTTAAAGGTAATAGCCGTGTCACTCCATGGGTTTATTGTTGCTATTTGGTAGACTTCGGCAAGGCGCGGAGTGTCCTTTTTCGCATATTATTTGATGCGAAAGTCTCGAAGACTATTAATACCGTATTGGTGTCTCTGGGGTGGCTTTCTGTGGCCTCCGGAATTAGGAGATTTTCGCCAATTTTGGCCACCTGCCGGAGTATCCAACATGCTCTGAGGCTGTGAGTTGGTGTGGCGTCCTCTGTACTATGAATTTTACAGGGTCCATTAAGCCATCCTTCCAGTACGGTTCCATGCCCTGTAGAGGGTTTTTGCTTTTTAGTGCTTGACCCAGGTGACTGGTGATGATGCACCCTTTTATTTCGGACTGGTTTTGTATTCAGGGCCGGATTGTCCCAAAATTTTATTTCAGTTTTCCAGGCGCTTTCCATCGCACAGTACTTTCATACAATGGACGCCAAGTCAGCGAAGCGTGTAATATCACGGTGACTTATGGCGCTGAGTATTCCCTTGTCCGTGCAATTATTGCAGAAGATTGAGATTGCGTCTTCCTCGCGGCAGTCCCTTAGCCTATTCTTAACCAGGAGGAATCTGGCCCAGTAATGATGTACTGTTTCATCGGGTTCTTGCCTGATTTTGGATAGATCGCTTATGTTGGGGTGGGTGGGTGGAATTAAATCTGAAGCCTCACCCCATCTAAGGCTCAGAGGCCGAGGAATTTCTGAACTTGCTAAACGAACCTGTAAAAGAATGTAGCAAGACAGGTGTCGGTGTCAAAACCAGCGGATCTCGGGTAGGGGGTCCCAAACTGTGCGTTTAGGCTGGATGGTAACAGGAGACAAGGGACACGAAGTTTTACCCAGGTTTGGGCCCTCTCGATGGAGGTCAAACCCTACGTCCTGCTTGATTAATATTGATGATATGGGTAGTACAAGAGTAGATCTACCACGAGATCGAGGAGGCTAAACCCTAGAAGCTAGCCTATGGTATGATTGTTGATGTGTATGTTGTTCTACGGACTAAAACCCTCCGGTTTATATAGACACCGGATAGGGTTAGGGTTACATAGAGTCGGTTACAATGGTAGGAGATCTTCATATCCGTATCGCCAAGCTTTCCTTCCACGCCAAGGAAAGTCCCCTCCAGACACGGGACGGAGTCTTCAATCTTGTATCTTCATAGTCCAGGAGTCCAGCTGAAGGTATAGTCCGGCTATCCGAACACCCCCTAATCCAGGACTCCCTCAACAGGACTTAGTCCTTTTAGCACCTTCGACAAGCCGCCAGCCGTAAGTTTGCACATCTTCTGCTCCATCAGTATTTTTAATAATTATACCCACTCATGATCTTTTTGACCTTAACAGGCTGACTCTCCATTTTGGAAGAAGAAACCACAAGATAAGCCGGTTAAGCCGGCTCTACAAAAACCAAGGTCACCAAAAGACCTGCCAAGAAGAAAACCACCAAAACGACCGGCTTAAATATTGATGATGACGTTGATGATGATGAATCAGAGATAGAAATTGATTCACTTGGCTCATTCTTATACATCTCATTGACAATGATTGTTATCAGGACGACGCAGAAGCCAGCCGTGTAGGCGACGCAGAGGTAATTATTCTTTCCTCCAGCTCAGAGCCTCCGCCAACACATAAAACCCGTCAAGCAAGCCGGAAAGTAAGCTTTTCTCGTCCTCTAGCTCACTTGGATCCCAACTTTCTTTTGAAGAAACAGCAACACGAAGCTCGCCGCACCACCCGACATAGTGGTGGTGTAATTACTTCCTCTGTCTTACCAAACACGCCAGCTCGCAAACGTCGCCCAGAGGTCTTACATATTTCTGATATACTTTATCCCAAGGTGGGTTATTTCCGACAACATCTTAACCCGTCTGATTCAAACTATCAGGGGACTTCTCATTCCTCCTCTGGTGAGTCAACGGGAACTCAAATCCCAGCCTTCAAGACTGTACCTAGGTAAGAAATTTTTTGACTATCCAGACCATATAACTGATCATTATATTAACCTCTTTATGCTTCTTATCTTCAGGGGCCAGGCCAAACCCAGCAAGAAAGCAAAGTTGAATAAGCCGGCCGACGACGTCATCCCGTCTGAGCCAGAACAACAACAACCAGTTGCTAAAGATATTATTGATGACCCGCCACCTCAACACCATGAAGCCTCCATAGATCATATGGATGTTGAACCAGATATTTCTAAGCCACCAAGCCCGATTAAACCTGCTGAGGAGAAGGCTGATGATGTTATTGTTACTGGGTTGGATTCACAGCTCTGGGTCAACCTACTACCAAGGAAGAAATTTCTGCTGAAGATAAAGTCACGTGGAAGGTGGACTTGGATAGCTACACCCACTTTAGTGCCCAAGACATCCACTCTGGGTACTTGAACCGTCTGTACACAAGCCGAGAGTTTCAAGCCGGTTTTTATCAATTTGATGAAGGAATGCTATGAAGTAACTTACTCACCATCCTATTTTCATATGAAGATACTTCTTTTAGCCGCCAATTTTATTGGACATGATAGAACAGAATGTGACGTAAACTTCAATAGTTGCATAGATCAAATCCATCAGCCCCCAAGGGCTGGTTTATGCTTTCAATATGAACCGGGACTTATAACACCAGTACATCAATTTTGCAAGTGTAGCCCCCAAGGGACGGCTTAATAAATATAATAAGCCGGGGCTTAAGTAGCAAGAAATCAACTTTGCTTTCGTAGCCCCCAAGTGCCGGCTTAATCAGTCATGAATAAGCTGGGACTAATCATCTTGTTTGAAATCAACGATCCAAGCTGTAGTATTTGTAAAACGGATCACATCATTAGTCTGGGTCAGCCAATGATTCTGTCTTAACAAAAGAGTAACATACATTAGCCCCCAAGGGCCAAGTATAATATTTATATTGTGCTTGGGACTTCCAAACTTGTTCTTAAGAGAAAATATGCATTAGCCCCCAAGTGCCAAGTATCATACTTGTATTGTGTTTGGGACTTCAGCAATACTCACAATACTCTGTCTATGTTTATATTACAGGCTGAACTTTCTGAGAAGGACTCGCAGCTCAATGATCTGAAGGCCAACATAAAAACTCAACAATCTGAAACATCCAAGGCCCAATCAGAATTGAGGATTTCTTTGGAAAACATTGAGCAGCTCTAAAAGACCTTCAGTGCTGACAAAGATAACTGGGAGACTGAAAAGGCGGCTCTATTGAAAAGAGTAGAAGAAGCTGAAGCCGATCTTAAGCCAGTGACTGATGAACTGTGCAGTTTAAGGCAACAAATTACTAACATGTCCCTAGCTGTCTTTGGTAAGTATTAAACTTGATTCCATTTATCCCATTGAATCTACTATAAACCGTGTGTAACATCCCAAATTTTCAATTTGGAATGTTATACATAGAACATTCATGCATATCATATTTTACTACATTTTCGTTTCGCGATCCTCAAAATCCTAAGCAACTCAAGGACCCTCGGAGAGAGTTGGGGATTTCCCTGTTTTCATATTTGAGTTTTATCAAATATAGAAACGAGGATTTTTGGTTTTAATTATTTTTCTCTTCGAAAATATTTCATATTAAAATATATGAGAGGAGATAATATGACTTCTCCAAAATAAATGAAATATTGGAGGAAAAATATTAAAATCAAATATTTGATTTTATCCGGAGTTTATTGCTATTTTATTTGAATTAGAAAAATTGCATGTTTTTCAAAGTTGCATTTTAGGGCCAAGAAAATGTTCATCTTGTTCTAAATATTTTATTTAGACGGGGAAAATTTGTTTTGGAATTTTCAGATTTTTATTTTATTTTCTAGGATTTATTTTAATTCCGGTGAAAATTATTTAAAAAAAGAGACTCCCGCCGGACCGCACTGGGCCGAGGCCCAGCCGCGCGCCTCGCCGCACTAGCTCGGGAGAGGACTCCCGAGCTGCACCGCCGCCGCTGCCGTGTCTGTCCCAGATACGCGCCACCTCGCCCCTTCCCCAAGCCGCCGCACCCCCCTCCTCTTATAAGCCGCCGCCTCGCCCCCTGGAGCCCGGAGCCACCCCTCGCTACCGCCGCAAGCCGCCTGCCCAGCCGCCTTGCCGCCGCGCACCGCCGCAGCCCCGTGCCGCCCCGCCCCACTCGCCGGAGCCGCCCCGCTGCGCCGTACCTCGTCGGAGGTATAAGCGCCATTCAATTTTTTTATATAAAAACCGGTTCGGTTTTTGTTAGAAAACCCTAGTTTTTTTGGATAGATCGGTTCGCCGGTTTTTCTCGGTTTCGTTACATTGCGGACGTTCGTCCATACGTTCGTCATAACGAATGTTTTCACTCGTTAGACGCAGACAACGAACGCTCGTTCATTAGCCTATTCGTCAGTTTACTTTTTTCGGATTTATCCGCGATTATTTCCGACCGCAGTTTCTGATCTGATTTTCGTTTCAGTTTATCTTTTCGCTTGTTTATCGGGATCAGGCGATTCAAGCGCCTAGATCTTTGTCTTGAAATGCTCTTTCCGTTTAACCAACTTGAACATGATTTTGGTACTGTAAAATTTGCCTTAGTACAGATTAGTAAATGGATCTTGTTTCTTTTGCTGTTTGAGTTTCATTGCTCCGTTTGATTCGATTCTTTTCACAAACCGTAGTTCTTAAGTTGAACTTTCTAGTTAGATCTTCTTATTTTAAATTTACCCATGTTTCTTTGCTTGATTGCTTATGTATGCTATTGTTTGTTTGCGATAGAACACCCGGAGTGCGAAGCGTGCTACTACGAGTGCCTAGGTTTTGCGGATCATCAGAAAGGCAAGTAACACTTTGATCATACCCCTTTATCACCCAGTTTTTATGCATTAGTTCCAATCCTCAAACATTGCATGGTTAGGATGTGATTAACATGTGGGTTGGGAAGTAGTTGATGAGGTAGAACCTATTGCCCAATTATATTCAAACCCTTGGGAGTTACTTCTACGTATTTCTTTTATTGCTATGCTATGCTTGTAGACGTGGTTGGGTGAGTGAAATCCATGACATATGTGAGATTGCTAATTAATGGTTCAACTTAAGGTGGCAACTTGAATACACATCTGGGTGGATTGTTTGTTGGGCACCTGGGGAATCCAGTATTGTCCTAGGATATCCCAGAGTACCCGTGTGATAATCCTATGGTCCGCCACCCAGGTTCAAAGGGAACTGAGATATTTTCATGCTAGAAACTTCTGTGTGCAGCCACAAGCTATTATGGGCTCTAGCATAGTTCAGTAAGTTGCGTGAAGCTCCCGAAGAGGTGGATCAGCAGGTAGAGGGATGTAGGTTGGTATGGTCTGCCCGGAGTAAGGGGTTAATGCTTCTAAAAGACTGTGTCTCGGTCATCCGTTTCTCAAACACCATGTAGTGCGAGAGATCCAACGGAGGAGATCGATTATTGTGGGGAAAAGTGTGCAAACCTCTACAGAGTATATAAACTAATCATGGTTAGCCGTGTCCTCGGTTATGGACATCTTGAGTATCTAGTACTTGGAGTATCATAAGTATCTCATCACTATTAAATAATACTGTTGGGTTGCTAATTACTTTAATTGGGATTGAGTTGGAGGAACCTTCTCAATGATGTTTCAACTACCATGATAGTTAAATAAAATATATTCCTTTGTTGTAGGGACAAATTGGCTTTTCGCAAAAACTATGACCATAGAGCTTTCCACCAGCCAAATATGCATGTAGTCATAGCATTATTCTGTTCTTGCTCTACTGTGTTTCTTTGCCAACATATTACATGTGCTGACCCGTTTTGGGCTGCAACGTATTATGTTGCAGACTTTTCAGACGAGGAGTAAGGTTCGTTAGGTCGTTGTTGTGCAGCTCAGCTATGCCGTTGGAGTTGATGGACTCACTTTATCTTCCAAGCCTTTCGCTGTTATCGTATTAGATGGCCTAATCCATATTTATTATAATAAGTTTCTTTTGAGACATTCAATGTAATAAGTGTGTGATTGCTACTCTGTTATAAATCCTCGAGTACTGTGTGTGTCAGCATTATCGATCCAGGGATGACACTGAAGCACAGAGACTTGACCATTTGAGGTCGGGTCCCTACAAGATGGTATCAGAGCACACGCTGAGTGTAGGACACGACCACTAAGCTAAAGCCCTAGATCACTATTCTCTTCTCATTTCTGACTCCTCTCCATTTTCTACTCTTTAGGATGGCGGACGCAAGGAACAAGTTTGCACAACCGGATGAAGAAGCACCTTTTGGAAGACACTTGAAGGAAGTCACTAGGTACCTGAACATTGGAATACCAAGCTTCACCGGGACTTACAACGCCACTTTACCAGAAGAGCGATGGATGATTCAAGTTTAAGTTTTGGGAAGGACATTCACGCCAGTCACTAAGCCCATAGAGTTTTCCTTCGATGCACCAACCTGGAGTCTAGGAAAGAGTATGGCAGCCCACATCACCATGGGATGCATTGGAGAAGTCTATCATAAGGAGCTTAAGGATACTATCTATCAGATTTGTGGGCGCCGAGATGAGCAATGGGAGATGATCAACACCAGGAAGGATAGATCAATTGCAGCTTTCATCCAGGAGTTAAACCAACACATTCGTCACCAGGAGAACCAGATGTGCGCAGGAATGATAGACCTGAACAAGGCGATGACAAGGATCACAGAACTGGAGGAAGAACTTAAGGCTACTTGTGAAGATTATGAGGAGGACATCGTTGTACTAGTGGAAAAGAATGATGATCTGGAACAGAAGCTAGGACTATTCCTAGGAGACCCCACACTAGGAGGAGAAGACGAAGAACCCAAGGAGATTCGCCCGGAGGACTACATTATCATCGACGACACCAACTCGGACCCCGACAATAGTGATGATGACTATGAAGACGAAGCTGGAGCTGACATCATGGAGTCCTCAATCGAGGAATATTTTTAGTAGACCACCACATCAGTAGTAGTATTCCACCTTGTAAATAGTATCGTCCAAGCACTTTTGTAACCATAGTTAGATTGATTGTATGCCCTTGCTTGATTGATTGAGTGAAATGTTTGTGTTTGTCTCATGTGCATATGGGTAGTGTATTCTCATTAGACCTCATTCTATTCTAATCTCTCCCATCTAAACCCATCAGATGCCTCCGAGATGTGACCCCGGATTTACCTTCCCACCGGAGCTCACTCAGTTGATCCAGCAGCAGAATACCCTGATGCAGTTTTTAGTTCAGAACCAAGGCAACAACAAACAAACAATCCACCGCCACCCCCACCAGTTGATAACTTAGCCCGCTTTCTGAGGTTGCAGCCGCCAGTGTTTTCTAGTAGCACCGAGCCGATAGTGGCAGATGATTGGCTCTACAGGATTGGAAGGGAGTTAACCACTGCAGGATGTACCGATGCTGAGAAGGTGCGTTTTGCCGCACATCAGTTGGATGGACCAGCAGCCTCATGGTGGGAGAATTACACTTTCACCTACCCTATAGCCATTGTTACATGGGATCAGTTTCAGCAAGCTTTCCGTACAGCCCATGTCTCAACTGGAGCTATGAGTATGAAGAAGCATGAGTTTCGCAACTTACGCCAGGGGAACCGTACCGTGGCTCAGTATGCGGATGAGTTTAGCAAGTTATCTCGCTATGCCCCTGACGATGTGTCCATAGATGCCGCAAAGCAGGAGAAGTTTATGGAAGGGCTGAATGATGAGATGAGCATGCAGTTGATGGTGGCAACATTCAACAACTACCAGGAGTTGGTAGATAAGGCTCTTATGATTGAAGGGAAGCAGTAGTAGATTGAGAGTCGTAAGAGGAAGTATGGACAAGGAAGGTATAATTCAGGAGCTCAGCAGAAGCCTCGCCTAACCCCGAACTCGGGAGGACTTGTTCATAACCATGGAGGCCACACCCATAATGGAGGAAGTAACCATAATCATACTGGCCCAAGGAATGGGAATGGGAATGGAGCAAGCAATAATCAGAACCGCTCCAATCCAGCCACACCCGCGAAGAGAGACCTAAGCCATGTCACTTCTTTCAAGTGTGGGAAGACTGGACACTATGCCACAGAGTGCCCTGAAGCAAAGAATGGAAACGGCAATGGAAGTGCTGGAAAGAAGCCCAATCCATTCAACAAAGGACAAGTGAACCACGTTAACGTGGAGGAGGTTGAAGAGCAGCCTGACGCAGTTATTGGTAAGTTTTTGGTTAAGTCATTTACCACCCTTGTTCTTTTTGATACTGGTGCTTCGCATCCATACATATCAAGGGAATTTGTGGATAAGTTTAAACTACCAACCCAAACCCTTAGGACCCATCTGTTAGTAAGTTCACCTGGAGCAGAGTATATGGCTTGTCGATGGTGCGACCAGATACCCTTAACCATTGGTAGCCATGTTTTTCCGTCCGACCTAATAATCTTGCAGTCACAAGGACTGGATTTGATATTAGGCATGGACTGGATGTCAAAGTATGGAGGAAGCATTGACTATGTTAGTAAGTCAATTTGTCTCACCACCCCGGAGGGAAAAAGAATCAAGTATGTATCTAGGCATGCGCCAAGAAGTAGCCAAGTGAATACCCTCACGGGAGTTGTTCAGGAGGAAGTGCCTATAGTCAAGGATTACCCGGATGTTTTTCCAGAGGAGTTACCAGGCATGCCACCAGATCGAGACATCAAGTTTTTGATAGAGCTATTGCCAGGCACCGGGCCTATATCGAAGAGACCATACCGGATGCCCGCAAATGATCTGGAAGAGATTAAGAAATAGATCAAGGAGTTATTGGAGAAAGGTTACATTCGACGGAGCTCATCACCATGGGGAGCCCCAGTGCTTTTGGTCAAGAAGAAGGATAAGTCGCTAAGAATGGTTGTTGATTATCGTGTGTTAAATGAGGTGACGATCAAGAACAAATACCCACTGCCGATGATCAATGATTTATTTGACCAGCTGCCAGGAACCAAGGTGTTTTCAAAGATCGATCTACGATCTGGATATCACCACCTCAAGATACGAGAGAAGGACATACCAAAGACAACATTCACCACACGGTACAGGTTGTATGAATATACGGTCATGTCGTTTGGGCTGACTAACGCCCCTGCATACTTCATGAGCATGATGAACAAGGTGTTCATGGAATATTTGGATACGTTTGTTGTGGTGTTCATTGATGATATAATGGTATACTCGAAGAACGAGGAGGAGCATGAAGAGCATTTGCACTTAGTTCTCGAGAAACTGAGGGAACATCAGTTGTATGCCAAGTTCAGCAAATGCAAGTTTTGACTGAAGGAAGTTGGATTCCTTGGACATGTTATATCAGGAGAAGGTGTAGCAGTAGATCCTACCAAGGTTCAGTCAATCACTGAATGGTTGGCACCCACTTCAGTTAGCGAGATCTGCAGTTTTCTTAGATCGCAGGATGCTATCGGAGATTCATTGAGAATTTTTCCAAAATTACGAAGCCAGTGACGGAGTTATTGAAGAAGGATACCAAATTTAAATGGACAGAAGAATGTGAGGCGAGTTTTTAGGAGTTAAAGAAACGTTTGACTATAGCCCCAATGCTGATTCTGCCGGATATATGTAAGGAGTTTCAAGTGTATTGTGATGCCTCTCGCCTAGGACTTGGAAGTGTGCTTATGCAGGATGGAAGAGTTGTTTCGTATGCCTCACGACAACTAAAACCGCACGAATTGAATTATGCCACGCATGATTTGGAGTTGGCTGCCGTAGTGCATGCGTTGAAGACCCGGTGACATTACCTCATTGGAAATCATTGTGATGTGTACACGGGTCATAAGAGTTTGAAGTACATTTTCACACAGAAGGAGCTGAACCTTAGGCAAAGAAGATGGTTGGAGCTTATAAAGGATTATGACATGAAGCTTCACTATCATCCAGGCAAGGCCAATGTCATAGCCGACGCTTTCAGTCGGAAGAGTTATGCTAATACCCTAGTGAGCACGGGATTGCCAAAGGAGTTAGCAGAGGATCTTAGGGAACTTCGACTGGAGATTGTTCCTAGAGGTTTTGTTGCAACAACGGAAGTGCAGTATACATTGTTAGGAAAGATTCGAGAAGCTCAGAAGAATGACAAAGAGATTGCCGAGATAAAAGAGAGAATGAGAGAAGGAAAGGCCAAAGGTTTTCGAGAGGATGAGCATGACACCTTATGGTTTGAGGACTGTGTTTATGTGCCCAATGACACAGAGATCAAGAAGTTAATACTTCAGGGGGCTCATGACTCACCATACTCGATACACCAAGGAAACACCAAGATGTATTTGGATTTGAAGGAACATTTCTAGTGGACTGGTATGAAGAAGGATATTGCCGAGTATGCAGCCGTATGTGATGTATGTCAGAGAGTGAAGGCTGAGAACCAAAAGCCAGCAGGATTGTTACAGCCTATGCCGATACCCGAATGGAAGTGGGATAAACTTGCATGGATTTTATCACCAGATTACCCAGAACCAAATCAGGATAGGATTCTATATGGGTAGTAGTTGACCGCTTGACCAAAGTAGCTCACTCCATCCCGGTGAAAACCACATATACCAGTGCAAAGTTGGCCAAGATATATATGACCAGGATCGTATGTCTGCATGGAGTTCCGAGGACCATGGTATCAGATAGAGGGACACAGTTTACTTCAAAGTTTTCGCATCATCTGCACCAAACTTTGGGGACAAGGTTGGAGTTCAGTAGAACATTCCACCCGCAGACAGATGGACAAACCCAGAGAGTCAACCAGATTCTGGAGGATATGTTGAGGGCCTATGCGCTAGATTATGGATCTAGTTAGGATGACAATTTGCCCTACGCGGAGTTCTCATACAACAATAGCTACCAAGCCAGTTTGAAGATGGCACCGTTCGAAGCCCTGTATGGACGAAGGTGCAGAACACCGTTGATGTGGGATGAAGTCGGAGACCGACAGTTGTTTGGACCAGATTTGATCAAAGAGTCTGAAGAGAAAGTTAAGTTGATCCGAGATAGACTGAAGATAGCTCAGTCCAGGCAGAAGAGTTATGCCAATTCAAAACACAAGGAAATAACCTATGAAATTGGAGATAGAGCATATCTGCGAGTGTCACCCCTTCGAGGAGTGAAATGTGTTGGAGTTAAGGGAAAGTTAGCCCTGAGATTTGTAGGACCGTATCGAATTTTGGGAAGTATGGGAGAAGTTGCCTACAAGTTGGAGTTACCTGAAGGACTTTCAGGAGTTCATGATGTATTCCATGTTTCACAGCTGAAGAAGTGTCATGCTGAGATGGCCGATATACCGTTAAGAGATACAGTACCCTTGGAGGCGATTCAGCTGGACAGTGATTTGACCTATGAGGAGAAGCCAGTCAGGATTCTCGAATTTGTCAGCCGAGTCACCCACAGCAAGGTTATCAAGTTTTGCAAAGTTCAGTGGAGCCAACATACCGAGGATGAAGCCACCTGGGAACAAGAGGATGATCTTCGCAAAGACCACCCACACCTATTCTCTAGCCAACCCGAATCTCGAGGGCGAGATTCATCTTAAGGGGGGTAGGTTTGTAACATCTCAAATTTTCAATTTGGAATATTATACATAGATCATTCATGCATATCATATTTTATTGCATTTTCGTTTCGCGATCCTCCAAATCCTAAGCAACTCAAGGACCCTCGGAGAGAGTTGGGGATTTCCCTATTTTCATATTTGAGTTTTATCAAATATTGAAATGAGGATTTTTGGTTTTAATTATTTGTCTCTCCAAAAGTATTTCATATTAAAATATATGAGAGGAGATAATATGACTTCTCCAAAATAAATGAAATATTGAAGGAAAAATATTAAAATCAAATATTTGATTTTATCCGGAGTTTATTGCTATTTTATTTGAATTAGAAAAAATCCACGTTTTTCAAAGTTGCATTTAGGGCCAAGAAAATGTTCATCTTGTTCTAAATATTTTATTTAGACGATGAAAATTTGTTTTGGCATTTTTAGATTTTTATTTTTTTCTAGGATTTATTTTAGTTCCAGCGAAAATTAAATTTTTTTTAACAAAAAGAGACTCCCGCCAGACCGCACTGGGCCGAGGCCCAGCCGGCCCAGCCACGCGCCTCCCCACACCAGCTCGGGAGAGGACTCTCGAGCTACACCACCGCCACTGCCGTGTCCGTCCCAGACACGTGCCGCCTCGCGCCTTCCCCAAGCCGCCACACCCCCCCTCTCGTCTTATAAGCCGCCGCCTCGCCCCGCCCTGGAGCCCCGAGCCGCCCCACGTAGCCGCCGCAAGCCGCCTGCCCTGCCGCCTAGCCGCCGTGTGCCACCTGCCCCGCCGCCTAGCCGCCGCGCGCCACCGCTGCCCCGCGCCGCCGCTTGCCCCGTGCCGCCCCGCCCCACTCGCTGGAGCCGCCCCGCCGTGCCGAACCTCACCGGAGGTATAAGCGCCATTCGGTTTTTTTATATAAAAACCAGTTCGGTTTTTGTTAGAAAACCCTATTTTTTGGATAGATCGGTTCGCCCGTTTTTCTCGTTTTAGTTAATTTGCGGACGTTCGTCCGTACGTTCGTCATAACGAATGTGTTCACTCGTTAGCCGCAGACAACGAACGCTCGTTCGTTAGCCTGTTCGTCAGTTTTCTTTTTTTCGGATTTTTCCGTGATTATTTCCGATCGCGGTTTTGATCCGATTTTCGTTTCAGTTTATCTTTTCGCTCGCTTATCGGAATCAGGCGATTCAAGCGCCTAGATCTTCGTCTCGAAACCCTCTTTCCGTTTAACCAACTTGAACATGATTTTGGTACTGTAAAATTTGACCTTAGTCCAGATTAGTAAACAGATCTTGTTTCTTTCGCCGTTTAAGTTTCGTTGCTCCGTTTGATTTGATTCTTTTCGCAAACTGGAGTTCTTAAGTTGAACTTTCTGGTTAGATGTTCTTATTTGAGATTTACCCGTGTTTCTTTTCTTGATTGCTTATGTATGCTATTGTTTGTTTGCGATAGAACACCCGGAGTGCGAAGCGTGCTACTACGAGTCCCTAGGTTTTGTGGATCATCAGCAAGGCAAGTAACACTTTGATCATACCCCTTTATCACCCCGTTTTTATGCATTAGTTGGAATCCTCAAAAATTGCATGGTTAGGATGTGATTAACATGTGGGTTGGGAAGTAGTTGATGAGGTAGAACCTATTGGCTTGTTATATTCAAACCCTTGAGAGTTACTTCTACGTATTGCTTTTATTGCTATGCTATGCTCGTAGAAGTGGTTGGGTGAGTGAAATCCATGACAGATGTGAGATTGCTAATTAATGGTTAAACTTAAGGTGGCAACTTGAATACACATCTAGGTGGATTATTTGTTGGGCAGCTGGGGAATCCAGTGTTGTCCTAGGATATCCCGGGGTACCCGTGTGATAATCCTATGGTCTGCCACCCATGCTCAAAGGGAACTGAGATATTTGATGCTAGAAACTTCCGTGTGCAGCCACAAGCTATTATGGGCTCTAGCATAGTTGAGTAAGTTGCGTGAAGCTCCCGAAGAGGTGGATCAGCAGGTAGAGGGATGTAGGTTGGTATGGTCTACCCGGAGTAAGGGGTTAATGCTTCTGAAAGACTGTGTCTCGGTCATCCGTTTCTCAAACACCATGTAGTGCGAGAAATCCATAGGAGGAGATCGAGTCTTGTGGGGAAAAGTGCACAAACCTCTGTAGAGTATATAAACTAATCATGGTTAGCCGTGTCCTCGGTTATGGACATCTTGAGTATCTAGTACTTGGAGTATCATAAGTATCTCATCACTATTAAATAATACTGTTGGGTTCCTAATTAATTTAATTGTGATTGAGTTGGAGGAACCTTCTCAATGATGTTTCAACTACCATGATAGTTAAATAAAATATATTCCTTTGTTGTAGGTAAAAATTGGCTTTTCACAAAAACTATAACCATAGAGCTTTCCACCAGCCAAATATGCATGTAGTGACAGCATTATTCTGTTCTTGCTCTACTGTGTTACTTTGCCAGCATATTACATGTACTGACCCGTTTCGAGCTGCAACGTATTATGTTGCAGACTTTTCAGACGAGGAGTAAGGTTCGTTAGGTCGTTGCCGTGCAGCTCAGCTATGCCGTTGGAGTTGATGGACTCACTTTATCTTCCAAGCCTTCTGATGTTATCGTATTAGATGGCCTTAAGCCACATTTATTGTAATAAGTTCTCTTTTGAGACATTCGATGTAATAAGTGTGTGATTGCTACTCTGTTATAAATCCTCGAGTACTATGTGTGTCAGCATTACCGATCCAGGAATGACACTGAAGCACAGGGACTTGACCGTTTGAGGTCGGGTCGCTACACCGTGCCAGCTTAATAAATAAATGAATTGATGCAGGCTCTCGAAGCGTCAATTTGGGCTCAGACATGCGTGTCCGGTTGAAGGTTGTCTACACTCTGGTAGAACAACTATATATTGGTGCTCAGTGGACCATTGCTGCTGCTCTTCATAAAAACCGGTCGCCTACTCTTATCAAGGAGACATTGGAAAGATTGTTACTAGTGCCTGAGAGGATTGAAAAGCTGAAACGAGCCTCTGCCAGAGTCGGCGTTTTAACTTCCCTAAGCCGGGCTAAAGCATGGCAAGCAGATCTTGACCGGGAGGATCTGGCCAACGGTTGCCCAAGTGTAAAAGAGGATGGGATGCCCTGTAGTGCGGATGATTTTGCAAAGATAGTAAGATCAATGCGTCTATTGGCAACTCAGCTGGATGAAGAGACCAAGCTATCACAGTATCAGGCAGCTTATGATGCTAATAATCAAAAAGTGAAGGCGCCGCTTCATCAAGAGGCATATTTCATCCCACCAATTCGTAAGCATACCTTCACTCCCGACATAGATCCATCAAACCTTATTCATGATGAAGTTGTGTTTAGAGCGTTGACTGGTATCGACTGGGCTACGCCTGACTTCCAGGTGATGGATAAGCACAGAGCTGAGGATGAAGAAGAAGCATAGGATGACCCGGAGGCTTCAGCCCACCAACAATCATGATGATAGAGGCGAGGTGTCCCGTCTTTCGATGAGATGGTGGCTATCGTTTTGGAGGGAGTCGACTTTGACGATCCTACTACAAATGTGCGAGGACGTCGCACCTTAGCAATCGCTAAACCAACTCTGAGAGGTTATTGACCACGCCGGAGCACGATCAACCTGACCATGAAGGTCTGTTTCCTGCAGGAAAACGAAGAACATGCAAGAAACTAAGATTGCAATCTGGATATGGCGAATATAAGAGGAAAGCTTTATTGATCAAAGGTGGGGTTCTGTGATGCCTTTGTCTGGTCGTTGAACACAAACGAAGTACGCGAAGTTGGAGCTATGGCAAACTTTAATCTAAACAAAACCCAAAGTCTAAACGATGCCCTAAGGGCTGTATATATGGAGGAGAGAGGGGGA
The DNA here is from genome assembly GCF_003073215.2 of Triticum urartu. Lineage (NCBI taxonomy): Eukaryota > Viridiplantae > Streptophyta > Magnoliopsida > Poales > Poaceae > Triticum > Triticum urartu. Next base: position 330,379,998 of record NC_053027.1, on the reverse strand, counting down.
AATTTCGTGGCCCTTGGAGGAGGGGTCCAAAACAAACCCTAACTATTGTTTCCCCACACATACGGACTCTAAAAACATCCTATAATCAAGTATTTCGAAATTACATGGTCCTGGCCCAATACTAAGATGACGCAGCACCTAGAATAGCCTCTGGACGAAATTTATGAAGTGACATCTTGTATATTTCGTCCAAGGCTTCATGCACTCCTTATGGTGGCTTCAAAGTCCTGAAATCATCACTTGTAACAACGTTCTTGATCCCCTTGCGCATGCCATCATCTCCATGCTTGGTCTTGCTCCACTGTTCATCCCTCTTATCCATGCCAGGCCCTTCATTTGTAAGCAAAACAGATGTATCCAATTTAGACAGCATCATATTCTCATAAACATTAGAATCATTACCGAGAAACAAAAGTAGATGATAATTTAATTGGCGTGCGTGAGCTCTAGTAATTGGTCCAGTATGTATAGCAGCAGGGGCTGTGGGTGTAACAGTGGTATTGAGGTCCTCATCATCCTCCCCTTCTTAAAATGAAGTCGTCCTCGACGGAAGCTCATCTTCCTCACCCAAATAAGGCTTCAAATCTGCAATGTTAAAAGTGGGTGTCGGTGTCAAAACTGGCGGATCTCGGGTAGTGGGTCCTGAACTGTGCGTCTAGGCCGGATGGTAACAAGAGGCAGGGAACACGATGTTTTACCCAGGTTCGGGCCCTCTTGATGGAGGTAAAACCCTACGTCCTGCTTGATTAATATTGATGATATGGGTAGTACAAAAGTAGATCTACCACGAGATCAAGGAGGCTAAACCCTAGAAGCTAGCCTATGGTATGATTGTTGTATATGGCATCGATTGCCTACGGACTACAACCCTCCGGTTTACATAGACATCGGATAGGGTTAGTGTTACATAGAGTCGGTTACAATGGTAGGAGATCTTTAATATCCGCATCGCCAAGCTTGCCTTCCACGCCAAGGAAAGTCCCATCCGGACACGGGACGAAGTCTTCAATCTTGTATCTTCATAGTCCAGGAGTCCGGCTGAAGGTATAGTCCGGCTACCCGAACACCCCCTAATCCAGGACTCCCTTAGTAGCCCCTGAACCAGGCTTCAATGACGAGGAGTCCGGCGCACAAATTGTCTTCGGCATTGCAAGGCGGGTTCCTCCTCTAAGTCCTTCATAGAAGATTGTAAACACCAAGAGTAGTGTCCGGCGCTGCAAAATAAGCTTCCACATATTGCCATAGAGAGAATAATATTAACACAAATCAAATCTGCTGACATATTCCGCAGTGCGTCAACACACTACAGCCAAGTCCTTCACTCGAATCGTTTTCACTTTTCCACCTCAGCGTGTTTTGCGAGGCGGTTTCCTTGGCACGTCCTGTCAAAGCAGAGATCGTGTACCCCCCTTTTACGGGATTCTCATCAATATGGACGTGGGTAACCCAACCGCGCCACTTATCACGGTGCTTGGAAGGCAAGCGAGTTTTACTAGGCAGGTGGGGACGCACAACCGCATCCGCCCATATAAGGGGACAAGGATCCACCTTTTTACCTACGCCTTATTCCTCCTTTGCCTATCCATCTCCTGCGCACCCGAGCTCCAGCGCCCAAGCCTGCACTTCCCACCTCAACCTTCTCTAGCAATGTCTGGAGCGGGAGGCAAGTGGATGGTCTCCTCCGTCACGGAGGGCAAAGTCAAGAAGCTAAGGAAGGCCGGATACCTGTCCAAGGACATCGCGCACCGGCTTCTCGAAGAGGGGCAGCTTCTCCCCACCCCAAGGCCCCATGAGAGGATAGTATTTCTCCCCCACTTCCTCCGCGGACTGGGTTTTCCACTCCACCCATTTGTCCGGGGGCTGATGTTATACTACAGCCAGGATTTCCACGATCTGGCTCCGAACTTCATCCTCAACATCTCGGCATTTATCGTCGTGTGCGAGGCTTTTCTCTGCGTCCGCCCTCATTTCGGCCTCTGGCTCAAGACCTTCAACGTCAAGCCCAAGGTGGTGCGCGGTAGCCAGGCGGAGTGCGGAGGCGCCATGGCGGGCAAGATGGCCAACGTCCTATGGTTCGAGGGTTCTTTCGTGGAGACCCTAAAGGGATGGCAATCCGGGTGGTTTTATATCACCGAGCCGCACGATCAGAAATGGACCGCAGCCCCCGAGTTCCGATCCGGACCCCCCACGCGGCTTATGTCCTGGAAAGAGATGGGCCTGTCGTGGGGTGACGAAAAAGAGGTGACCGGATTGCAAACATGCATCCAGTCCCTGGTGAACAAGCCAGTCCGGCTTGTTAATGTAATCCAGGTTATGCTCGTCCGCCGGATCCTCCCGTGCCAACAACGGGATTTTAATCTGTGGGAGTTCGACCCGGCGCAGCATCAAACCCTCAGCAGGCTCTTCGACACGACGTACGAAGACGCCTGGAAGATGCTATTCAAGGGCGCCGAGGCTCCCGCATCCGCTTCCGAGGACCGCGGATACAGCTTGCAGCGTCACGCTAGCGAGGTATGCCATCTACACCTTTTACAGGATGTTAAGCTTTTTTTTTCATAGTTTGACTCTATGCGGGATCTAAACTCCCTTACCTTTGACAGGCTTGGCGGGCGATATCCGGACCGATTAACTGTCTGGGTCCACTACCCGAAGACCCAGCCCCAGCTCTACTAGCGAAGCTGCTGGTTCCGGCGCCTTATGTGGTGCCGGAGAAGAAGGCCAAGAAGAAGAAGACCACGGGGACTCGAAAGAGTGCCCGCAACGTGGTGGTGTCGGACTCTTCATCTGATGAGTCCGAGACGCCCTCCTCCCGCGAAAACGAGGAGGAGGAAGAAGAAAACTCTCCCCCCCAGCGGAGGGAGGAGAGAAGAGGAAGGCCGCCCCAACGGGGGAGGCCGAGGGGTCTAGGAAAAGGAAGACCCCTCCGCCGGACTACGCCCCCAACGCCGAAGAGGGCAAAGAGGAGTGGCCAAACAGGGCCAAGCGTCTGGCAAAATCGTAAGTTCAGATATCAGAATAACTCATGATGTTCCTTTGTTGCACAGCTTTATCTAATGTCGAATGTAATTATGTAGTCCACCCCGGGCCGAATTCGACGAATCATCGGGCGGCTCCCTGGACTCATCGGACGTGAACTCAGTTCCGCCCGCTGTCTCCCCCCGCACTGCAGACGACGCCGAAGTGGCGTCGCGATAAGCTCTGGGGCAGGAGGAGGTGGTCCCGGAGGAGCCGCAAGGCAACCTCCCGGACTCCAGGAGTGAAGGGGATAAGGCTCCCCAGGGCTCTCAGTCCGGCTTTGTGCCGGACACCGCGCCGGAATCTTCCACAGTTCCGGACCGCGGTAGGCGAACTCGTTCCAAGAGGAGAAAGACTTCTGAGCCGGCGGCCTCTGTCCAATCGGAGGTGCCGGACAATCTGCTGGAGGTGCTTGACGATGCCTCCATCGACGAGGGGCACCGTACTATTATGAGTACGGTGATCCAGAAGGTTCAGTCTGCCAAGAGCGGACGGACTGAAGCTTGCGCTAGCCTTCTAACAGGCTTCGAGGTAAGTAAAAATATGTAAAAATATTACCGCATAGACAGTAGCCCCTGATGCTCTGTTTGGCGTTCGAAAAGAAAAGCCGAATAGAGGATCTATTAAATATCGCAGGAGTCTAACAAAAAAGAGTCAATATGCGTATGCAGGCTTCACTGCTATCCACCACCGCACTGACTAAGGAGGTGGGTGTCCTAAAGCAGGACCTCGAGAGGACCGAGCAAGAGCTCGCCCTTGCCAAGCGGCGGCTCGAGGAGGAAGAAGGTAAGAAATACCTTACAGAAAAAGTGCCTATAAAAAGGCTTGATTGCAAAAAGAGTAACAAGATTGTACTGCTTATTGTAGGGGCCACGACTGAGGTGGCGACCCTTAAGCAGGCGCTGTCTGAGGCCGAAAAGAAAATGGCCGTGGAGTGCACAGAGCGAGACAGACTTGGGGCTCAGGTCGGCGAGGTGCAGCAAGAGCTTCAGGCTCTCATGAAAAAACATGAGAGTTTGGAGCTGGAGTCGAAGGCGCAAGCATCCGAGCTTGCAACGGCCCTAGAGGCTGCCAAGTCTGCCAAGGCCGAAGCCCAAAAGGCCCTCCAGGAGTTGGAGGAGATGAGGAAGATAGCAACGGGTAAGGCATTCTTTATGCAAAGCAGAAATATAAAAGTGAACTACTTGTTACTTACCCAAATCCGGAGCTCTCCAGGGGCATTCGCAGATCTTCCCCGCAGCGTATCCGACGCCGCCGCATTCTACTGAGCTGAAGAGGGTAGCTCGACGGAGAAGGTGTTCTGGTCTCAGTATTCTAAGGCCGGACACCCTGTGCCCTCGAGCGACCAGCTGAAACAGCTGGTCGAGCTCCACAAGGCGGCCGAGCAGGCCATGAAGGGATTCATAGTTCGGCTGTGGTCCGGAGAGGCCCTGCCTGGGAGCTATTTCGGGCTGGTGGGGCGGCTGGTGGAGGCCTGTCCGAGGCTTGAGGTCATCAAGCGCTCCGTCTGCATCGAAGGTGCCCGTCGGGCCCTTGCCCGTGCAAAGGTGCACTGGGGTAAGCTGGACGGTGAGAAGCTTGTGAAGGACGGGCCGCCGCCGGGGAAGGAGCATCGCAAGCCCGAGAACTACTACAAGGATGTTCTTGCAGGTGCCCGCCTTGTGGCGGATGAATGTACCAAGGATGTGATATTTGAATGAACTCGCTCGTGTTTATCCTGTGCGCTGAAAACTTGTTCATATGCGCTAAGCAATGCTTATTGAATTTAAAATATTACTTTCTGTGCGGCCGTTTATCAAAAATTGAGAGATGGCCAGTCGTCGGCTTCTGCCCCCGTGCCACTAGTGCTGGGGTGTTCGGGATAAACCTGAGCGCTCTTTTTCCCATAGTTGGGTCCTTCGAGGGAAGCGCTCAGCACAACGAACCAGGCAATCGGACTATAATGCCTGAACACTCTCACTTAGCAATAGAACTCTATAATTTTAAATTTCGGCGAAGCCCCTAGTTCGGAAGACCGAGTTCGGGGCGCTATCCACGCCTTGGCCGGAAAAAGCCAGCTCCTCGCTCGAAGCGGCATAAGCCTTTAGGGACTCGAAAAACCTCTCGAACAGCGACCGGTCTCTCGCCACATCATGACAGTCAGTTTTAGCTTTCTCCACTGAGGTGCTTAACCCAGCTGAACCGGGGCACAATCGCAGTGGTTCTCCTAGTGCTACCTTAGCCGATAGAGCGGAACGTAAGGCACCAAAACATAGGAGCCGGGCAAACCCAACTATTGACCCAAATCATGATTCGGAGCCGATGCATATAGTGCTATAAGTTCGGGGTGCCGCACTTGTGAAAGTGTACGGACTTCTCACACCATTATGAGGGGTATTGAAGCCCTTGGCGTGTTTGCCGTACCATGGTGTACGGGTGCAATCATGTCATTTAATAAACATAAATGTGAAAAGAAGATAATGCAAAAAATAGACAAGAAGCTAAGCATTGTTTATAGAGAGGCTATTTATCAAAGCCGAACGATACAAATAGTGCGGTAAGCAAAAGATATTGGACTATTCAGTATGTCCTGACCAGGGGCAGGCCGCGGAATTGTATTTAAAACAGGTATACCGCTCGTAACAGAGACCACCTGGGAGTTCCATAATGCGGCATGGCTTGTCTGCCTCCCTGGATCTTGCATCGTTTGTGCGGCAGTCGAATTGCCGAGCAGGTCGTCCGAAGTATGGAGTCCTGAAAGTAAGAAAAAAATAAAAAAAAGAATCCGACAGCCCCTAGTACGTTTTAAGCCGTATTTTGGGCGTGCTGTTATTGTGCCCCTTCCCCTGTGCCCATGGTATTTCAAGGGCATAGTTATGTACGCGAGGTACTGGTTTCGCTATGTTGTGAAAGCTGGGGTTGGGGCCGCATTGCTACGCTTGCTCAGAGTGTGCCAGGCGGTCCTGCTGTGGGTTACTCTGGGCGCGCTTGGCAGTGTCTGGCTTTTTAATGGCCGGACTGGAGAATTGCCTGAGAAGGCTACTTTGTACCTCCGCTGCGAGAGCCGCCGTATGCTCCTCCGTACGGAGGGAGCGTTCGGTGTTTCCGTTAACCGTAATTACTCCTCGAGGGCCTGGCATCTTGAGCTTGAGATATGCGTAGTGCGGCACCGCATTGAACTTTGCGAATGCGGTTCGTCCGATCAGGGCGTGATAGCCACTATGAAACGGGACTATATCGAAGATTAACTCTTCGCTTCGGAAATTGTCCGGGGATCCGAAGACCACGTCAAGTGTTACTGAGCCTGTACAGTTGGCTTCTACACCTAGTATAACGCCTTTAAAGGTCGTTCTTGTGGGCTTAATCCTTGAGGGATCTATGCCCATTTTCCGCACTGTATCCGGATAAAGCAGATTCAGGCTACTGCCGCCGTCCATGAGGACTCTTGTGAGATGAAATCCGTCGATGATTGGGTCGAGAACCAATGCGGTGAAGCCGCCATGACGGATGCTAGTGGGATAGTCCCTTCGATCAAAAGTGATCGGGCAGGAGGACCATGGGTTGAACTTTGGGGCGACTGGCTCCATCGCATATACGTCCCGTAGCGCACGCTTCCTCTCCCTCTTGGGAATGTGGGTTGCGTATATCATGTTCACCGTCTGCACTTGTGGGGGAAAGCCCTTCTGTCCATTGTTGTTCAGCAGCTTGGGCTCCTCATCGTCGTTGTGCCGCCCCTTGTCTCTGTTTTTGGCAATTAACTTGCCTACCTGCTTGAACACCCAACAATCCCTGTTAGTGTGATTAGCTGGCCTTTTGGGGGTGCCATGTATCTGGCACAAGCGATCGAGTATTCGGTCCAAACTGGACGGGCCCTGAGTATTCTTTCTGAATGGATTTTTCCACTGACCGGATTTATAGCCTTTGAATCCGGCATTGACTGCCGTGTCTTCATTGCTGTCGCTGTTAACGCGGCGTTTTTGCTTATTCCGACGTGTCCTGCCACTTTTGTCCTTGGTATCCGAATTACCAGGGTTCTTTGATAAGTTGTTACTGCGAGCTAGCCAGCTGTCTTCTCCCGCGCAAAAGCGGGTCATGAGTGTCGTGAGGGCTGCCATGGATTTCGGCTTTTCCTGTCCCAGGTGCCGGGCAAGCCACTCGTCACGGATGTTATGCTTGAAGGCTGCTAGGGCCTCTGCGTACGGACAGTCGACTATCTGGTTTTTCTTTGTTAGGAACCGTGTCCAGAATTGTCTGGCCGATTCCTCTGGCTGCTGAATTATGTGGCTTAAGTTGTCGGCATCCGGCGGTCGCACGTAAGTTCCCTGGAAGTTGTCGAGGAATGCGGCTTCCAGGTCCTCCCAAGAACCGATTGAGTCTGCTAGCAAGCTGTTAAGCCAATGTCGGGCCGGTCCTTTAGGTTTGAGCGGGAGGTATTTGATGGCGTGTAGATCATCGCCGCGTGCCATGTGGATGTGAAGGAGATAATCCTCGATCCATACCGCCGGATCTGTTGTGCCATCGTATGATTCGATGTTTACGGGTTTGAAACCCTCTAGGATTTTATGATCCATTACTTCATTCGTGAAGCATAGCGGGTGTGCGATGCCTCTGTACTGGGCTATATCACGACGCAGCTCGGAAGAGCTATGTCTGTTGTGTTCGGTCCGGCCGGATTTGTTGTATCAGGTGTGAAGATCATTGTCCCATGCCGTAGGGCGCCTGCGTGATCCGTAGATCGATCTTGTTTGTCTTGCCTTATCCTCCAGTATGTCTCGCAGGTCGGGCGCATTTTCCCGTGCCTTAGTTGAGCGGTGTCGGGGCATGGCTTGGGTGGAGGGACGAGAGGCCTCTCTGTCGCGGCCGCAAGGTGGCCGGTCTGCCATGTCATGCGCTAGTGATGTAGGTGCTTCCTTGTCTGATCGGGGTAGTGGCCTGCGCTTCGGGTAACTCTTGGAGGGGCGTTCGAGTTCATACTCTTCGGCCGCAAGGACTTCAGTCCATCTGTCAACTAGCAAATCTTGGGTAGCTCTAAGCTGTTGCTGCTTTTTCTTGAGGATGCTTGCCGTGGCTAAAAGCCTGCGTTTAAAACGCTCTTGTTCGGCAGGGTCTGATGGTATGACGAATTCGTCATCATCGAGGCTTGCCTCATCTTCGGAGGGAGGCGTATAGTTATCATCCTCGACCTCTTGTTCTGCCGCTCTCTCATGAGGGCTGGCTTCTCCATCTTCCTGTGCCGAATCTTGCCGAGGTGGGTGCTCTTCGGCGCTATCCGGGGTAGTATTATCTCTCGTGCCGGAATCACCGTTTTTGCTTTGGCGGGATTTAGAGCGGCCCCGCTGACGCCGGCGCTTTGGCTGTTTCTTGGGGGCGTCATCCCCCACTGTTCCATCGCCATCTCCATCTTTTGGAGTATCCACCATATATATGTCATATGACGAGGTAGCCTTCCAGCGCCCTACAGGTGCTGGTTCCTGTTCGTCTCCTACATCATCGTCCATGCCGTCGATGTCTTCGGAGCTGAAGTCAAGCATGTCGGTTAGATCGTCGACAGTGGCTACAAAGTGGGTGGTGGGTGGGCTTTGAATTTCCTCATCGTCCGTATCCCACCCTCGATAACCGTAGTCCGGCCAGGGCTCTCCTGATAAAGAGAGAGACTTAAGAGAATTCAGGATGTCGCCAAAAGGCGAATGCTGAAAGATGTCTGCGGCGGTGAACTCCATTATCGGCGCCCAATCGGATTCGATTGGCAGGGGCGCTGGGGGTTCGGAGTCCGGTGAGGAGTCTGGATCCTCAGAGTCACGTGTCGTGCAGAGTGCGGGGCTAGCGTTCGGCTCGATCGCTTTCGAGATCGCAGCCCCCGAGGTGACGTCCAACCGCTCATCCTCGATTGGCGCAATAGGCTCCGAGTTAGGGGTCAGAACCGATGCATGTGCGGCCTCCAGGACACTGTCCGGGGGCAGAGCTAGATCATGCCCCTCGAGATAGTGCGGCGCGCTTGGCCGTGGCTCGAGCCCGTCGAAGATCAATTCTCCGCGGATGTCAGCCGTGTAGTTTAAGCTTCCAAACCTGACTTGATGGCCAGGGGAGTAGCTTTCGATCTGCTCCAGGTGGCCGAACGAATTGGCCCGCAGAGCGAAGCCGCCGAAGACGAAGATCTGTCCGGGGAGCAAAGTCTCACCCTGGACCGCATCGTTGTTGATGATCAATGGAGCCATCGGGCCTAAAGGTGATGACACAGAGGAACTCTCAATGAAAGCACCAATGTCGGTGTCAAAACCGGCGGATCTCGGGTAGTGGGTCCCGAACTGTGCGTCTAGGCCGGATGGTAACAAGAGGCAGGGAACACGATGTTTTACCCAGGTTCGGGCCCTCTTGATGGAGGTAAAACCCTACGTCATGCTTGATTAATATTGATGACATGGGTAGTACAAGAGAAGATCTACCACGAGATCAAGGAGGCTAAACCCTAGAAGCTAGCCTATGGTATGATTATTGTATATGGAGTCGATTGCCTACGGACTACAACCCTCCGGTTTATATAGACACCGGATAGGGTTAGGGTTACATAGAGTCAGTTACACTGGTAGGAGATCTTGAATATCCGCATCGCCAAGCTTGCCTTCCACGCCAAGGAAAGTTCCATCCGGACACGGGACGAAGTCTTCAATCTTGTACCTTCATAGTCCAGGAGTCCGGCTGAAGGTATAGTCCGGCTACCCGAACACCCCCTAATCCAGGACTCCCTCAGTGGGACTAACCCCAAAATCTGCAGGCATCTCAAGTTTATATGCATTATCGTTTATTTTCTCTAACACCTTAAAAGGACCATCGACACGTGGCATTAGCTTTGATTTGCGCAAATTAGGAAATCTATCCTTAGCAAATGTAACCCAACAAGATCTCCAGGTGCAAACACAACATGTTTTCTACCCTTATCTCCAACAACTTTATATTTAGCATTCATATGCTCAATGTTTTCCTTAGTTAACTCATGCGTTTTTAAAATCAATTCAGCACGTTCTTTAGCATCAAAATTAACCTTCTCCGAAGATAGGCAACAAATTTTTAATAGGTGCACGAGGTAGGAAACCATACACAATTTCAAAAGGGCACATCTTAGTAGTAGAATGCAATGAACGATTATAAGCAAATTCTATATGAGGCAAGCATTCTTCCCACATTTTCTTATTATTCTTCAAAACAGCCCTAAGCATAGTAGACAATGTTCTATTGACTACTTCAGTTTGTCCATCAGTTTGGGGGTGACAAGTAGTACTAAAAAGCAGTTTAGTCCCCAACTTAGCCCATAAACATCTCCAAAAGTGGCTAAGAAATTTAATGTCATGATCTGAAACAATAGTATTTGGCACACCATGCAAGCGAATAATTTCACGAAAGAACAAATAAGCAACATTAACAGCACCATCGCTTTTATGACATGGTATAAAGTGTGCCATTTTCGAGAACCTATCCATGATAACAAATATGCTATCCCTCCCCTTCTTTGATCGAGTTAACCTAAAACAAAGTCCATAGATATATCCTCCCAAGGAACACTAGGTAAAGGCAAAGGCATATATAAACCATGAGGGTTTAGTCATGACTTAGCTTTTTGACATGTAGTGCAGCGAGAAACAAAACACTCAACATCACGTCTCATCTTTGGCCAAAAGAAATGTGTAGCAAGTATATCCTCCATCTTCTTCACGCCAAAGTGTCCCATTAAGCCTCCTCCATGCGCGTCCTGCAACAACAAAAGACGAACAGAGCTAGCTGGAATGCATAGCTTGTTAGTACGAAACACAAATCCATCATTAATGGCAAACTTGTTCCACGTTCTTCCTTCTTTACAATTCTGTATTACATCTTTAAAATCAGCATCATGCACATATTGATCTTTGATGGTCTCCGGACCAAATAAGTCAAGTTGTGAAAGCATAGTATAGCGACGAGATAACGCATCAGCAATAACATTTTCTTTACCCTTATTGTGTTTAATGACATAAGGGAAAGTCTCAATGAATTCAACCCATTTAGCATGTCTACAATTCAGCTTAGGTTGACTTTTAATATGTTTCAAAGATTCATGATCAGAATATATAACAAATTCTTTGGGCCATAAATAATGTTACCATGTTTCTAAATCCGAACAAGAGCATATAATTCTTTATCATAAGTAGAATAATTCAGACTAGGCGCACTCAATTTTTCAAAAAAGTATGCAACAGCTTTGCCATGTTGTAATAACACACCTCCTAATCCAATTCCACTAGCATCACATTCAAGCTCAAAAGTCTTATTAAAATCAGGAAGTTGGAGTAAAGGAGCATGTGTCAACTTATCTTTCAATACCGTGAAGGCTTCTTCCTGTGCGGTATCCCAAACAAAAGGCACATCCTTCTTTGTAAGCTCATTGGGAGGTGCAGCAATGGTGCAGAAATCTCTCACAAAACGCCTATAGAATCCAGTGAGGCCAAGAAAACTCCTCACTTGTGTGACCGTTTTGGGATGCGGCCAACTCTCAATAGCTTCAATCTTGGCTTTATCAACTTCAATTCCCTGTGGAGTAACAACATAGCCAAGAAAAGATACTCGATCGGTGCAGAAGGTGCACTTCCCAAGGTTACCAAACAAACGTGCATCACATAGAGCAATAAAAACAGCACGTAAATGTTCCTCCAAAGATCTACTATAAATCAGTATTTCATCAAAATAGACTACCACAAACCGTCCAATGAAAGCACGTGAAACTTCATTCATTAGTCTCATGAAAGTACTAGGTGCATTAGTTAACCCAAAAGGCATGACTGATAAACCAAACTTAGTTTTAAAAGCGGTTTTCCATTCATCTCCCAATTTCATACGAATTTGATGGTATCCACTACACAAATAAACTTTGGAGAAAATTGTAGAGCCACTCAATTCGTCAAGCATATCATCTAGCCTAGGAATAGGATGACGATAACGAATAGTAATATTATTAATGCCTCTATAATCAACACACATACGCGACGTACCATCCTTTTTAGGCACTAATATAATAGGAATAGCACAAGGACTAAGAGATTCGCGTATGTAACCTTTGTCGAGCAGCTCCTGTACTTGACGCATAATCTCCTTCGTCTCCTCTGGATTGGTACGGTGTGGTACACGGTTGGGTAGCGATGCACCGGGAATTAAGTCAATTTGATGCTCAATCTGATATGGAGCATCCCAAGGTCGTCCACATGGACCTACCATCATCTCACCAAGTGCCTAGAGGACCCATGACAAGAGCACGTGCAAGAGCTCTTGAAACCAAGGTGACATCTCTCCTCTCACACTTCCACTTTGATGCACATGAGACATGGCTACTACCTCATACGAACACATTGTGCATACTCAGGTACCATGGAGAAGCTAAGGATCAAGGAGAAGAAGAAGAGGAAGATGGACGTGAAGATGGAGAAGAAGAAGAAGTGATGAAGAAGAAGCTACAGGCTCTGGATGACCGGCTAAGACAGGACGTCCGACGATCTCCAGGGTCCGGACGTCCGACCCAGATCGGACGTCCGACCCAGACCGGACGTCCGACGCTTCCACACCCGAGCCGAAACTACGGACTTCCGATGCCCCTCGGAAGATCGACGCCCGGACGTCCGACCGAAGACCACCCGAGCCGAATCTACGGACGTCCGACAGGCACCGAATGTTCGGACCCTTGTGAGCCTCCGGACGACTGGTGACTCCCAGACGTCTGACGCCTGTGTGCTATTTCATGTTGGGCCGCAGCCCATGTACCCCTTCGCCCCCCTCTTTTACACTAAGACTACATATAGACCTCCTACTCCTTCTACCTAGGGTTAGCAAAGGATTAGCTCATATTTTGTGTGAGAGCTTTGCTCATCCACTTGGATACCTTCTCCTCGGAGATTTGAGCCTCCACCGGAGAAGATCCCCCAAGCGGATTCAAGACCCCTTTTAGGGAAGAACTCAAGACCTCCTCAGGGAGAAGAGCGGAAACCCTTGTACCTTCCTTAGTTGTCTGTGGATCGTGTATCTTTCCTTATGTACTCGAGGATCTAGCACATCTGTGACTTATTCGTGTTGGTTTAGTGTTTCCTCTTGTGTTCCCCCTTGTGTTTTCTCTCTTTCCCCCTTGTGTTCCTCGTGTTCTTCATGGGATCCGCTCCTTTCGTGAATTATCAGCCGATTAGGGTTCTACCCTACATCATCTTGGTATCAAGAGCCTCGTCATCACGATTTCGGGGCCTCCCCGTTGTTTTGCTAGCCTAGTCTTTGTTGTTTTTGTCCCAAATTCGAAATTTCCCAACAAAAATAGCCCCAATTTTTTGGTGATTTGTTGATGTGTTGAAATTTTGTTGGATTTGATCCGTGGATTTGCGTTGTTTTGAGTGGATCTAGCTTTTCCCCCTTGTCTCCACCCTTTCCATCCACAAAATCATCTAGATTCGATGAATTTCCACATCTCCACCACGAACCCTAGTTGTTCATCCCATGCCCAAATTTCGCCCAGGCACCAGACGTCCGACCCCTACCGGATGTCCGACGATCGAACAACTGGCCCAACCCGGATGTCCGAAGAACCCTGACGAAACTGTTTTTTTTTCAGTTTTGCACCACCACCGCCCCACATTTCCGCATACGCACTTCTACCACCTATACACCATCACCACTTCCACATACCACCACCATTGCTTACCCTTTTCGCACTCCGACACGTGTTGCCACTTCGAGCTTTGAGAATTTGAGTTGCGGTTCCGTATCCTTTTGTGTTCCGGCTAACTAGGTACGGTTCGATATCAACATCATCGCCGCTCATCTTCGCCACGGACGCGTATTCAAAAACGACCACCTCGACTACATCTTGGTTTTCGATCCACCATTTTGACACCATACCATAAGCAAGAACGGTAACCTTGTATTGGTATCATGATACATCATTCTTGCCATTACATTGATAGCCATCATAGCCTTACTCCTTTCCGTTGCTTACCCATCGAGACTAGCCATTGAGTATTGCCGGCAATGAGACTTGTGCACATTAGTGATCATACTTCCCATAGCATACATACATCATTATTGCATATATTGGTATCATCTCTTGTGTCACAAAGTTTTCATCGCATACACAATTGCTATCTTGGTTCGTCAAGCATTGCATGAGAAAAGAGCTCAAACATCAAAGAGCCAAACAAGCTTTTAAGAAAAAGGGAAAGATAAGCAAAGAGCTTTTAAGCCAGAACCATAGCATCATACAACATTAAGATTGTCATACTCGATCATCTTGGATCATATCATAGAAACACCTTGCATAGAGCATACTTGGGATAGAAGTCATTGCATTTTTGCTAACAAGGTTGTGCACAAGTTCTTTGCATCCGCCTATTGTGCAATCGTGCTAGTGTTTCTCTAGTGTTGTGCAACAAGAGCATTTTTGTGTATTCCACTTTTTGGCTCACCGTTGGTTGCACGACCCCATTTATCTTTTTGCGTGTATGTTTCCGTGTACCTTATCTTGCTTGGTCTACTTGTTGCATTGCAATCTTGTAAATCTTTTCCAACATTATTGAAGCTCACTTACAATTGCATCAAATTTTGTGCCACCATCCTAACCAAGCTCCACCATAAGCTTTTACTTGTGTAGGTGTGAGAAACCGACAAGAACTAGTACCAATTGTGCTATTTCCTTGTCCTACATTGGAGTGATCATCGATCCACTTTCAACTTTGGTCAAGGTACATTTGGTATTCGTTCTTCTCTTTCTACCACTCACATTTTTCTTGGAATGATGGATAGGCCAAGTACTTCTACCAACCCACTCTTCATTGAGCACGACGACGACATGAACTCCTACGTCACCAAGACTCACCTCTTTGGTGCACAACGTGCTTTGCATCAAGAGCAACAAGCAATGAGTGAACACATCGACAACCTCGCCACCGGCATGCGACTCTCCGAGCAACGTATAAGGGAGTACTTCGACCACAAGCTCTATGATCACAAGCAAGAGAATGACGCATTGATGGACGAGATTCGCGCTTTGTTGCTCAACCGCTCTTCTTCCACTTAGTCCTCTTCAAGAAGGAGCCGTTCAAGTCGACACTCTGACTTCACCCTCTCCGGCTCAAGTACACCGACATCGAACACTCTACGCCATGCCGCGCGCAATGGTCGTCAAGCAAACCTCAATCCTCTACGCGACACTGACTCTCAAGGGCACCGACAATGTCAAACCCAAGAGGCTTTCACGCTAGCATGAGAACGGCAACGACAATGCCAACATGAAGAGGAAGAGCGCGCGCGTCTACACCAAGATGCATAAGATGCTGAGGCACAATGCCAAGAACAACAACTTCGTGAAGCTCAAGCACTTGAGGCGCAACAAGCCCTCCAAGATTCTACTCGAGCCATAGCCAACCGAGACCGAAAAGCTCGCGAACAAGAAGCACTTCGCGAAGAAATTCAAGAACGAAGATTTCAAGCTCGCGTGCATCGTCAAGTTCCTCAAGTTCCTCCTTGAGCTCGACAAGCTCCTCCACAAGCTCGCCAAGAACATCAAGTTCATCAAGAGCATGACGACAATGGAAATCCTCCACGAGAAGAGCAACATGAGGTTGACAACCCTCCTCACCAAGAGCGACACGAGCTTGACAATCATCAACAACATGGACGTCATCATCCCCGACCCCAACACAATGAAGAGCAATGCTACGGCAAGCTCAAGTTCACCATGCCCAAGTTCAATGGAAGTAACGATCCCGAAGAGTATCTTTCATGGGCATTGAAGGTCGACAAAATCTTCCGTTTGCACAACTTTGAAGAAGAGAAGAAGATCGCAATGTCATCCCTTGAGTTCCAAGACTATGTCCTCATTTGGTGGGAACAAGTTATCAAGCGCCGAGAGGCAACAGGTGAACCACCCATCACTAGTTGGGCACAAATGAAGGATGTCATGAGAGCACGCTTTGTGCCTACCTACTACAACCGCGACCTCTTCAAGAAACTCCAACTACTAAAGCGAGGAACCAAGAGCATTGACGAATACTACAAGGAGATGGAGATTGCCATGATAAGATCCAACGTCACGGAAGATGATGAGCAAACTATGGCACGTTTCTTGAGTGGACTCAACCATCCTATCAAGAAGATCACCGACTTCCAACCATACTCGAACCTCATCGATCTAGTGCATCAAGCTACCAAAGAGGAACGTCAAGTTCAAGACGATTACAAGTATGCCAAGTTCTCATCCTAGTCATACGGCTTTTCCAACACCCAAGCTTCAACGACTCGAACACCGTCTACCAAGCCTTCTACAAGCAACATCGACAAGTCGAGTTCCAAGAAAGCTTCGTCAACTCCAAGTCATCCTCCTACTACAAGCAACTTCAAGCTGAGAGCTTCATCATCCTCAACCCCCACCGATGAGACCGTCAAGACGAGTTCCTTCAAATGCTTCACATGCGGAGGCCGAGGCCACAAGTCCTATGTGTGCACCAACAAGCGAACCATGATTCTCAACAACGACGGAACCTATGACTCAATGAGTGAAGGAGAAATGGACGCTCTTGAGCAAGTCACCATGCACCGGGAAGTGAACGATGAAGAGGAACAAGTCTTTTGCGATGAAGATTCAAGTCCCGCTCTTGTTGTCTCCAAGGTATTGACTCTCCAAATTCACCAAGAAGAAGACCAAAGATGCCATATCTTTCACACCAAAGTCGGCATCAATGAAATATCCGTCAAGGTCATCATCGATGGAGGGAGTTGTCATAATCTCACAAGTGAAGAACTTTGCTCCAAGCTCTAATTGCCCAAGACGAAGCACCCACATCCATACAAAGTGCAATGGCTTAGCGACTCCGGCACTATCCAAGTCGAGCATCGAGTACAAGTCTCCTTCAAAATTGGTGCCTATTAAGACACCTTGGAGTCCGACGTCGTTCCAATGACCGTTTGCCACCTTCTCCTTGGACGCCCATGGCAATTTGATAGAGGAGTCATCCACAACGGCCGAATGAACCACTACACCTTCATGATGAAGGGCAAGGAGTACGTCCTTTGTCCCATGTCTCCAAGCCAAGTGATCACCGACAAGCAAGCCACCCATCATGGAGATAATAGTGAGAGAGCGGCCCACCAAAAAGAGAGTGAGCGCCACAAGCCCAAATCGAGCGCCTCCACGATGAGCGAAAAGAAGAACTTAGTCCTATTTGCCAACAAAAGTGTGATAAGAGGAGTGTGTGAGAACCCATCTAGTGTCCTACACTACGTCCTTTTGTGCAAGGACAATGCACCACAAGCTAAAATCTCTCACACTCTTCCTCTAGTGATGTCTTCTCTTTTGCAGGAATTTCATGATGTTTTCCCCGACGAGCTACCTCCGGGACTACCTCCACTATGAGGTATCAAGCCCCGCATCGACCTCATCCCCAGAGCATCGCTACCGAACAAAGCTCCCTACCGGGTCAACCCCGAAGAAACGGAAGAAATACAAACGCAAGTAAAGCATCTCATAGACCATGGACATGTGCGTGAAAGTTTGAGCCCTTGTGTCGTCCCGATCATCCTTGTGCCCAAATGAGACGGTAGCTTTCACATGTGTTCCGATTGTAGACCTATCAATGCTATCACCGTTCGTTATAGGTATCCCATTCCACGCCTTGATGATATGCTTGATGAACTTAGTCGTGCCACTATGTTTTCAAAAATCGATCTTAAGAGTGGTTACTATCAAATCCGCATACAAGAGGGTGATGAATGGAAAACCGCTTTCAAAACAAAGTTTGGGTTGTATGAGTGCTTAGTCATGCCTATGGGTCTATCGGAAGCACCAGGTACTTTTATGCGTCTTATGAATCATGTCTTCAGCCCTTACATTGGTGTGTTTATTATGGTCTACTTCGATGATATCCTTGTTTTTAGCAAGTCTCTCAAAGAGCATGTCACCCATGTCCGAATAGTTTTGCAAACTCTTCGAAAAGAGCATCTCTATGATAATATGGAGAAATGCCTTTTTGGCATTGACAAGCTCATTTTCTTGGGTTTTGTTGTTTCTTCTAAGGGTGTTCATGTTGATGAGTCCAAGATCAATGCTATTAAGACTTGGCCACAACCAACCAATTTGCAACAAGTGCGTAGCTTTCTTGGCCTTGCGGGTTTCTATCGTCGCTTTCGGAAAGATTTTAGCACCATTGCTTCGCCTTTGCATGCTTTGAGCAAGAAGAGTGCGCCTTTTGTTTGGGGATCATCCCAAGATACCGCTTTCAATGAGCTTAAGAATTTGCTTACTCATGCTCCCGTGCTTGCATTACCCAACTTTGACAGACCCTTTGAGATTCATTGCGATGCTAGTGGTAATTGCATAGGAGGTGTGTTAACGCAAGAGAAGCGCCCCATAGCTTACTTTAGTGAGAAACTCACCAGCGCGCAACTCAATTACCCCATATATATGACAAAGAGCTATATGCTTTAGTCCGTGTTTTGCATGAATGGGAACACTATCTTTGCCCTCATGAGTTTATCATTCATACCGATCATGAAACGCTCAAGTATCTTAAGGGCCAAACCAAATTGAACAAGCATCATGCTAAATGGAGTGAATTTATTGAATCTTTTCCTTATGTCATCAAATACATTAAAGGTAAAGAAAACATTGTGGCGGATGCCCTTTCCTGCATATGCATGCTTGTTACTCAACTAGATTTGGATGTCATTGGCTTTGAGCATATAAAAGAATTGTATGAGCATGATCCTACTTTTGCTACTCCTTAGGCCAAGTGTTTGATGCACACCTCTTGGGAACGCTATTACATCAAAGATGAATATCTTATGAGAGCTAACAGGCTTTGCATCCCTGAGTCTTCTCTTCGTTTGTTGCTTTTGCAGGAATCTCTTGGAGGAGGCTTAATGGGACATTTTGGACGCGACAAGACTTTTGCCATGCTCTCGAAGAACTACTATTGGCCCAAGATGTTTTCCGACGTCAACCGCTTCACCAACCGATGCTCTACATGTCACAAAGCTAAGTCCAAAGCTCAATCCCATGGCCTTTACATGCCTCTCCCAATTCCATATCAACCATGGGAAGACATTAGCATGGATTTCGTACTTGGATTGCCTAGGACTAGAAATGGAAAGGATTCGATATTTGTCGTTGTGGACCGTTTCTCCAAGATGGCACATTTCATTCCTTGCAACAAGATAGACGATGCTTCACATATTGCAAACCTCTTTTGTAGGGACATATTGCATCTACACGGAGTGCCAAAGACGATCATCTCGGACCACGACGTCAAGTTCCTAAGCTACTTTTGGAAGACCCTTTGCGCCAAGCTCGGAATCTAGCTACTCTTCTCCATGGCTTACCATCATCAAACCGACGGCCAAACGGAGGTGACCAACCGCACACTCTCCACTCTACTTTGAGTACTCATCAAGAAGAACATCAAGGAGTGGGAAGAGTTCCTACCTATCACCGAGTTCGCCTACAACCGAGCAAAACACTCAACAACCAGCAAGTCCACCTTAGAGGTCGTCTACGGATTCAACCCATTGCAACCATTGGACATTCTTCCTCTACCACTCCAAGAGCGCATCAATTTGGACGCAAGTGCATGTGTGACTCATCTCAAGAAGGTGCATGAAGATACAAGACATACAATCGAGCGCCAAGTACAATGACTTGCGACCAAACTCAACATCAGCATGCACATTGGTGACCTCGTGTGGCTACACCCTTGCAAGGACAGCTTTCCACAAGAACGCAAGTCCAAGCTTCGACCACGAGCGGATGGACCCTTCAAGGTGCTTGCACGCTACAACGACAACGCCTACGAGATCGACATTCCACGTGACAAGTACTCCCTGAGCGACATATTCAACGTCAAAGATCTCTTTGCTACCATGGTGATGAAGAATTTGATCCGAGGACGGATCTTCCCCAAGGGAGGGGAGATGATGCAGAGCATACCAAGGTCATCGCCATGGACTTACCATCGTCTCACCAAGTGCCTAGCGGACCCATGACACGAGCACGTGCAAGAGCTCTTGAAACAGAGGTGACATCTCTCCTCTCACATTTCCACTTTGATGCACATGAGACATGGCTACTACCTCATATGGACACATTGTGCATACTCGGGTACCATGGAGAAGCTAAGGAGCAAGGAGAAGAAGAAGAGGAAGATGGACGTGAAGACAGAGAAGAAGAAGTGATGAAGAAGAAGCTACAGGCTCCGGACGACCAGCCAGGACCGGACGTCCGACGATCTCTAGGCTCCAGACGTCTGACCCAGACCGGACATCCGACGCTTCCACACCCGAGCCAAAACAACAGACTTCCGACGCCCCTCGGACGACCGACGCCCGGATGTCCGACCCCGACCGGACGTCCGACCGAAGACCACCCGAGCCGAATCTACGGACGTCCAACAAGCACCAGACGTCCGGGCCCTCGCGAGCCTCCGGACGACCGGTGACTCCCGGACGTCCGACGCCTGTGTGCTGTTTCGTGTTCGGCCGCAGCCCATGTACCCCTTCGCCCCCCTCTTTTGCACTAAGACTATATATAGACCTTCTATTCCTTCTAGCTATGGTTAGCAAAGGATTAGCTCATATTTTGTGTGATAGCTTTGCTCATCCACTTGGATACCTTCTCCTCGGGGATTCGAGCCTCCACCGGAGAAGATCCCCCAAGCGGATTCAAGACCCCTTTTAGGGAAAAACTCAAGACCTCCTCACGGAGAAGACCGGCTACCCTTGTATCGTCCTTAGTTGTCCGTGGATCCTGTATCTTTCCTTATGTACTCAAGGATCTTGCACATGTGTGACTTATTCGTGTTGGTTTAGTGTTTCCTCTTGTGTTCCCCCTTGTGTTTTCCCTCTTTTCCCCCTTGTGGTCCTCGTGTTCTTCGTGGGATCCGCTCCTTTCGTGAAAGATCGGCTGATTAGGGTTCTACCCTACATCATCTTGGTATCAAGAGCCTCGTTGATCATGATTTCGGAGCCTCCCCGTTGTGTTGCTAGCCTAGTTTTTGTTGTTTTTGTCCCAAATTCAAAATTTCCCCACAAAAATAGCCCCAATGTTTTTGTTATTTGTTGGTGTGTTAATTATTAGGTTTCATTTGTTGCTAAAATTCTTTTGCCACAATCTGTTTTTTGCTCTTATTTTTCTCCTGTTTTGCTTTATTAGCTCTATTAATATCATCTTTGAAAATGGATTCAGGAGTCATAGGAAGCAAAGTAATATGGCTATCCTTATGAACAAGAGTATACTGATTATTTCTACCATGGTGTACATAATTTTTATCAAATTGCCATGGTCTACCAAGTAATAAGGAACATGCTTGCATGGGTACCACATCATAATCAACATAATCAGCATATGTAGAGATACTAAAATGCACACGAACAGTACGTGTTACCTTAACCTTGCCGCTGTTGTTGAACCATTGGATGCAGTAAGGATGTGGATGTGGTCTTGTGGTGAGAGATAGCTTCTCCACCATCTCCATGCTAGCCAAGTTGTTGCAGCTCCCTCCACCTATGATGACGCAAACAGAACGTTCCTTCACAACTCCCTTTGTATGGAACAAATTATGCCTCTGATTTTGCTCAGCTTGTGTGACCTGCACACTCAAAACACGTTGAGCAACTAAACATTCATACATGTCAGCATCTTCAGGAACCATGTATTGCGTCTCATGATCAGAATCATCTACACCGTGTTCTTCATGTGTAATAAGAGCCAAAGTCTCATCTTAATAGTCACTAGCGGACTCATACCCACCATCCTCAGTAGCAATCATCACACGCTGAGATTTGCATTCTCTCGCAAAATGTCCTCTTCTCTTACAAAGACGACAAATAATATCACTTGTGTAACCTGTTGATGCCATGGAAGAAGAAGAGCTCTACGCAGGCCCGGCAGGTGTGCTCTTGGCAGATAGTGCTGGTTGTGCCTGCTTTCTTGTATCACGGCTGGAGGTGGCACCTAATGGAGGTGCTGGTGTAGTGAAAGTAGAGGATGCGCGTGGTGTCCATGATGAAGGTCGACCTGCAGAAAAATTAGTTCGCGCCAATGCCTGTCGATCCTGCACTTCACGTTCAGCTTTACAAGTAAGACGAAATAAATGAGTGATATTAGTATACTCCTTATACTCTAGAATGGTCTGAATCTCTCTATTTAATCCACCCATCAAACGTGCAAGGATAGCTTCATTCTCCTCAACAATACCACATCTAATCATGCCAGTTTGTAATTCCTGATAATATTATTCTACAGAATTTTTTCCTTGTCTTAAACGCTGTAATTTTTGAAGTAATTCACATTGATAATATGTTGGAACTCAACGAGTAAGCATAGCAGTTTTCAAAGCAGCCCAAGTAGTTGGAATAGGATATAATCTACAATGTTCAGACCACCAAACACATGTGAAGCTAGTGAAAGCACAAACAGAAGTAGGAACACGTCTCTCCTCAGGATATTGTAAACATGTAAAACGTTGTTCAGTTTCTAAATCCCAAGTAAGATATATATCAGGAACATATCTACCCTCAAATGGTGGAATATTCAATTTCAGTTTAGGAAGATGGTCATGATCTCGTACCTCATATGGTGGTGCAGCCCTACCGTTGCGATGATATACCTGAGGAAAACCTGGTGGTGGTGGTGCTGGTGGTTGCACGTAGTTCTGATTTTGATCAACCTCATCCTCGTAATGGTCCTCCATCTCTGCAGTAGCAGCAGGAGCTACAGAAGCGTCAACAACGGCACAAGAATTTTGCCCAGGGTCAATGGGAACGCGCTGTGCTCGTCCCCCTTGATTTGGAATACAACATTATTGTTGTTGTTGTTGTTGTTGTTGTTGTTGAGGTGCGTTAAATGCAGCCGGTGGTGGTGGTGGAAGACGTGCGAGCAATTCATTAAACTTGTTATCGAGCTTTGTTTCAAATGTCTTCTCCATGCCATCTATCTTCTCCATGGCCTCTACAAATCTGTTTAGCACATCTTGCACCTGTCCACTCATCATTTGTTGAAGTTTATCATGCAACTCCTTATTCGTCATGTTCTCCCAGCCAGTCTCGTCGGCTTGCGATCCTGCCATGGTTAGCAGCAATAGTAACACACAAGAATATGATCTGACAGACTACTAACAAGTAGGTGGTGGTGGTGTCACAAATCCGTCAAGAAAATCTCAAATTCTTACCTGTTCTTACCCAGCAGTAGGTGGTGATTGGCAACCGTCGTAGTCAAAACTCTCAAAGCTTGGATAGAGCGATTACCAGGGAGAGTCAAACGCACGACGTAGATGTATGTGGAGCTAGGATGGCTTATAATATGGTATCAAAAAGGGTCAGTAATAATCAATTCAGAGATGCAAAGTTGAATAAACGCTCAACGACGGTACTGTGCTGGTCCTAGGCTAGACCGTGCTAGAGACGCGAGCCTAGAACACTAACAAAATCACGACGCTGCACGTAAACAAGGGAGGAGCACGCGCTGAAATTTTTAAATTTTCTTCCACCTTTTTCCTCTTTTTTTTGCTCCGCAACAATTTTTTTCCGAAAAAGTTTACAAATGGTCTCAAAACTGCCTAGCCAGAAGTTTCCAGACATAGTTTTTTTGAGTTTGGAACTATTAATCTATTGCGGGTAGCACGAAAGTTCGGGAGTCCTACTCTGTCATGACTCGGAGTATCGCGTGATCTGGAAATCCAAAACAAAGTAACAAAATACTGGACTCGGAGTAGGACTGGTGGCGGAGATGAATCTGGTGGAACTCGGACTGGTGGCGGCGATGAATCTGGTGGAACTCGGACTGGTGGCGAATCGATGATGGAGGTGGACTCGGATTATCGTGATGGCGGTGGATATGTGGTATATGGCAGCGGTGAGGATGATGGTGGTATATGGCAGCGGTGATGACGATGGTGGTATATGGCAGTGCTGACGATGATGGTGGTATATGGCAGCGGTGATGATGATGGTGGTATATGGCAGCGGTGATGATGATGGTGGTATATGGCAGCAGTGATGATGATGATGCGGCGACGGCGTGACAACTTGTGAACAGAACTCGAAACTCTAAAGGACTAGACAGTAAGACCAACAACTAGACACGACGATGCAACCGCAAATTCAACAATGCAAAACCCTAAAAAGATTATGCAAAGGCTCAAATTGGTTCGGATATGATGAACTAGCCTAATTTTTTTTCGCTTTTTCGTGGACTGTGGGTATGAAGAACAGACTCGATCTAAACTATGAAAACTGTAAAATCTCACCGAGCAACCTGGAAATCTGATACCACTTGATAGAGGCGAGGTGTCCCATCTTTCGATGAGATGGTGGCTATCATTCTAGAGGAAGTCGACTTTGACGATCCGACTACGAACGTGCGAGGACGTCGCGCCTTAGCAATCGCTAAACCAACTCCGAGAGGTTATTGACCACGCCGGAGCATGATCAACCTAACCACGAAGGTCTATTTCCTGCAGGCAAACGAAGAACAAGCAAGAAACTAAGATTGCAATCTGGATATGGCGAATATAAGAGGAAAGCTTTATTGATCAAAGGTGGGGTTCTGTGATGCCTTTGTCTGGTCGTTGAACACAAACGAAGTATGCGAAGTTGCAGCTATGACAAACTTTAATCTAAACAAAACCCAAAGTCTAAACGATGCCCTAAGGGATGTATATATGGAGGAGAGAGGGGGGAATTTCGTGGCCCTTGGAGGAGTGGTCCGAAACCAACCCTAACTCTTGTTTCCCCACACATACGGACTCTAAAAACAGCCTATAATCAAGTATTTCGAAATTACATGGGCCTGGCCCAATACTAAGGTGACGCAGCACCTAGAATAGCCTCTGGATGAAATTTATGAAGTGGCATCTTGTATATTTTGTCCAAGGCTTCATGCACTCCTTATGGTGGCTTCAAAGTCCTGAAATCATCACTTGTAACAATGTTCTTGATCCCCTTGCGCATGCCATCATCTCCATGCTTGGTCTTGCTCCAGTGTTCATCCCTCTTATCCATGCCAGGCCCTTCATTTGTAAGCAAAACAAATGTATCCAATTTAGGCAGCATCATATGCTCATAAACATTAGAATCATTACCAAGAAACGAAAGTACCTGATAATTTAATTGGCGTGCGCAAGCTCTAGTAATTGGTCCAGTATGTATAGCAGCGGGGGCTGTGGGTGTAACAGTGGTATTGATGTCCTCATCACATGAGCCAGCTTATCAAGCAAAATACTTTATTGCGTTGATATCTCCAAAACACTTATTCTTATTGGGCCACCAGATGCCTTGTAATAGGCTAGTGAAACTCTTGATCTGCCATGCCATCATGCATGTTTTATTTTTCATGATACTGTTGATCCGCCAGTTGGGGATATGCAACTTATGTTTATGATATCATCAGGTAGATCAATTGTTTATCCCTTCTTTCCTTTGTTTATCCCTTCTTTCCTGCACACAAACAAATCATAAGTGCCCTGGCGGTTTACCGCAGGGCGGGTCATGATGCCCAATATAATTCCACTGGTGACTATAAAAGTACATAACCAGGGTAGGGGTAATATCCCAAATATGAGACATAATCAGGGCTGCATGGACCGACTTGTAAAAACCATATGGTAAGAAAAAGAGGTGATCCAAATCTAAAATAAATAAATTAAATTAAAAACGCAAAAAACACGAGGCTTTCATAGGCCGCCAAGCCAAAATATCTTCTTCAATGAAACTGGCATGATAGCCGCTGGAGTATCCGCGCTTTTTGTGAGCCGGCTCTCACATGATCAATCGGCATTTTAACCTGGAAAAGTTCAGGGTCTTAAAATATTGACTTATCGAGAGTATGGTGGAGTCGGAGTAGAATCGTGCAAAACAGCCAGTTTAACCAAGTTTCAAGGAAGGCGGCTTATCAGCCTGAGCTTCTCCTTGCTTTCTGTAAGCCAACTCTTCGTGACCCAATTAATGTTTTAACCCTGACAAGTTCAGGGTCTCATTTAAGATTACTTGTTAAGATTAGGGCGGGTCATCAGGATTACCTGGTCGAAGAGCATCTGGCATACAGGCCGGATAAACCCATTTTTGGTGAATACACCTGGCGTCCAAGGCAAACAAAAATGGTAAATACAACTATGTTCATTGCACAGGAAGCCCCCAAGTGATATGTTTCTGAGCTGGGCTCAACGGGTACCTATGTTGAGCTGTGCTGTGCATCAACCTCTCTTTGGTCCCTGTAACTTTGGGCATCAAGCCTTTTATAAATAATAATAAACTCAGTTTCGAAGAAATAAAACGACAGAAGCCCTGAATTATCAGGGATGCCGGCTTTATTATTTTCATTATAATATATAGATCGTAAAATATGTACATCACAAGAGTCGATGCTCAAGTATAGTAAGGCCAAAGATGAGCGATATTCCCGGCCATCAGGTCTCCTCCTCCGATCTGCGTGAGTCCTTGTGGTCTCAAACATCAATAAGATAGTTGACCCATTGTTCAGATTATTGCTGACCACAAAAGGCCCTTCCCAAGGGGGATAGTTTATGCATATCGGGGATAGTTTATGCATATCAGTCTGATCCTGGATAAGTCGGAGCACCAAGTCGCCTTCTTGAAATGTTCTAGTTTTAACCCGGCGGCTGTGATAACGACGCAGATCTTGCTGGTAAATTGTCGAATGAGCCACCGCAAGGTCACGCTCCTCATCCAACAGGTCAAGTGTGTCTTGACGTGCTTTTTCATTATCGGCTTCCACATAAGCCGCCACACAGGGCGAATCGTGACGGATGTCACTAGGGAGAACCGCCTCTGCTTCGTAAACCATGAAGAAAGATGTGTAATCCATAGATCTATTGGGGGTAGTATTGATACTCCATAACACTGAGGGTAACTCCTCCACCCAACAACCCGGCATCCTTTGCAAAGGAACCATAAGCCGGGGCTTGATGCCTCGCAGAATCTCTTGATTGGCTCTTTCAGCTTGACCATTGGACTGGGGATGAGCCACTAATGATACGTCAAGACGAATATGTTCTCGCTAACAAAACTCTTTCATAGCACCCTTGGACAGATTACTGCCATTATGAGTTATGATGCTATGAGGAAAACCGAAACGAAAGATCACCTTTTTTGATGAATTGAACCGCCGTTGCTGCATCATAGTTGCTAACCAGCTCTGCTTCAACCCACTTTGTAAATTTGTCAACCGCCACCAGGAGGTGGGTCTTTTTGTCCTTGGACCTTTTGAAAGGCCCAACCATATCAAGCCCTCAGACTGCAAATGGCCAAGCAATTGGAATCATCCTGAATTCTTGAGCCGGTACATGAGCTCGTCGCGCAAATTTCTGACAACCATCACATTTATCGACTAAATCCTTAACATCAGCATGAGCCGCCAGCCAATAAAACCCATGATGGAAAGCCTTGGCTACTAGAGACATAGAACTAGCATGATGACCACATTCTCCTTCATGAATCTCTCGCAGAATCTCACAGCCTTCCTCAGGAGAAACACAGCGTTGAAACGCCCCTGTAACACTATGATGATGCAACTCTCCATTAACAATAGTCATTGACTTAGATCGCTGGGTTATCTACCTGGCCAAAGTTTCATCCTCAAGTAGCTCGCCCCTGGTCATATAGGCCAAGTATGGAACTGTCCAATCAGGAATAACATGAAGAGCCGCCACCAGTTGTGCTTCCGGGTTAGGAATAGCTAAATCCTCTTTTGTAGGTAATTTGACTGAAGGGTTATGGAGAATATCTAGGAAAGTGTTAGGCGGCACTGGCTTATGCTGGGACCCTAACCGGCTCAAAGCATCAACCACCTCATTTTTTCTACGATCAACATGTTCCACTTCATAACCTTTGAAATGGCCAGCGATAGCATCAACCTCTCGGCGATAAGCTGCCATGAGTGGATCCTGGGAATCCCAAGTACTAGAGACTTGTTGGGCCATCAGGTCTGAGTCACCAAAACACCTCACCCGACTTAAGTTCATCTCCTTAGCCATTCGAAGACGCAAGCGAATAATTTCATGAAAGAACAAATCAGCAACATTAACGGCATCATCGCTTTTATGACATGGTATAAAGTGCGCCATTTTCGAGAACCTATCCACGACAACAAATATGCTATCTGTCCCCTTCTTTGTTCAAGGTAAACCTAAAACAAAGTCCATAGATATATCCTCCCAAGGAACACTAGGTATAGGCAAACGCATATATAAACCATGAGGATTGATTCGTCACTTAGCTTTTTGACATGTAGTGTAGCGAGCAACAAAATGCTCAACATCCCGTCTCATCTTTGGCCAAATGAAATGTGTAGCAAGTATATCCTTCGTCTTCTTCATGCCAAAGTGTCCCATTAATCCTCCTCCATGCGCCTCCCACAATAACAAATATGAACGGAGCTAGCTAGGATGCATAGCTTGTTAGCACGAAACACAAATCCATCATTAACAATGAACTTGTTCCATGTTCTCCCTTCCTTACAATTTTGCAATACATCTTTAAATTCAGCATCATGCACATATTGATCTTTGATAGTCTCCAAACCAAATATTTTAAAGTCAAGTTGCCAAAGCATAGTATACCGATGAGATAATGCATCAACAATAACATTTTCTTTACCCTTCTTGTGTTTAATGACATAAGGGAAAGTCTCAATGAATTCAACCCATTTAGCATGTCTACGATTCGGTTTAGCTTGACTTTTAATATGTATCAACGATTCATGATAAGAATGTATAACAAATTCTTTGGGCCATAAATAATGTTGCCATGTTTCTAAAGTCTGAACAAGAGCATATAATTATTTATCATAAGTTGAATAATTCAGGGTAGGCCCACTCAATTTTTTAGAGAAGTATGCAACAGGTTTGCCATCTTATAATAACACACCTCCTAATCCAATTCCACTAGCACCACATTCAATCTCAAAAGTTTTATTAAAATCAGAAAGTTGGAGTAAAGGAGCATGTGTCAACTTATCTTTCAATACCGTGAAGGCTTCTTCCTGTGCGGTACACCAAACAAAAGGCACATCCTTCTTTGTAAGCTCATTGAGAGGTGTAGCAAAGGTGCTGAAATCTCTCAACAAATGCCTATAAAAACCAGCGAGTCCAAGAAATCTCCTCACTTGTGTGACCATTTTGGGCCGTGGACAACTCTCAATAGCTTCATTCTTGGCTTTATCAACCTCAGTTCCCTGTGGAGTAACAACATAGCCAAGAAAAGATACTTGGTCGGTGCAAAAGGTGCGCTTCCCAAGGTTAATAAACAAGCATGCATCACGTAAAGCAATAAAACATCACGTAAATGTTCCAAATGTTCCTCTAAAGATCTGCTATAAATCAATATATCATCAAAATAGACTACCACAAATCGTCCAATGAAAGCACATAAAACTTTGTTCATTAATCTCATGAAAGTACTAGGTGCATTAGTTAACCCAAAAGGCATGACTAAGCACTCATATAATCCAAACTTAGTTTTAAATGATGCTTTCCATTCATCTCCCAATTTCATATGAATTTGATGGTATCCACTACGCAAATCAACTTTGGAGAATATTGTAGAGCCACTCAATTCATCAAGCATATCATCTAGCCTAGGAATAGGATGACGATAATGAATAGTAATATTATTAATGCCTCTACAATTAACACACATACATGATGTACCATCCTTTTTTGGCACTAGTATAATAGGAACAACACAAGGACTAAGAGATTCACATAAATAACCTTTGTCGAGCAGCTCCTGTACTTGACACATAATCTCCTTCGTCTCCTCTAGATTGGTACAATATGGAGCATGGTTAGGCAGTGAAGCACCGGGAATTAAGTCAATCTGATGCTCAATCCCTCGAATAGGTGGTAATCCCGGTGGCACATCTTGTGGAAAGACTTCAGCGAACTCCTGCAAAATGTTAGTGACAGCATGAGGCAAAGAGGAAGGTACATCCTCGAAAGAAAATAACGCCTCTTTGCACACAAAAGTATAGTAAACAGATTTGCTAAAATCTAGATCATCAATATCAGATTTGGTGGCAAGTAAACATGCACTTTTAAATTTAATTTCAGAAGCAACACTAGATGGTTTATTATTAGGCTTCATTTGTTGCTCAAATTCTTTTGCCACAATCTTATTTTCACTCTTATTTTTCTCCTATTTTGCTTTATTAGCTCTATTAGTATCATCTTTCAAAATGGAATCAGGAGTCATAGGAAGCAAAGTAATATTTTTATCCTTATGAACAAGAGTATACTGATTGTTTCTACCATGGTCTATAGAATTTTTATCAAATTTCCATGGTCTACCAAGTAATAAGGAACATGCTTGCATAGGTACAACATCACAATCAACATAATCAGCATATGTAGAGATACTAAAATGCACACGAACAATACGTGTTACCTTAACCTTGTCGTTGTTGTTAAACCATTGGATGTAGTATGGATGTGGATGTTGTCTTGTGGTGAGAGATAGCTTCTCCACCATCTCCATGCTAGACAAGTTGTTGCAGATCCCTCCATCTATGATGACACGAACAGAACGTTCCTTCACAACTCCCTTTGTATGGAACAAATTATGCCTCTGATTTTGCTCAGCTTGTGTGACCTGCACACTCAAAACACGTTGAGAAACTAAACATTCATACCTCTCAGCGTCTTCTGGATCCATGTATTATGTCTCATGATCAGAGTCATCTCCACCATGTTCTTCACTTGTAATAAGAGTGAAAGTCTCCTCATCATAGTCACTAGCGGACTCATACCCACCATCCTCAGTAACAATCATCACACATTTAGATGGACATTCTCTCGCATAATGACATCCACCCTTGCAATGACGACAAATAATATCATGTGTTTGCCCTGTTGATGCCATGGATGAAGAAGAGCTTTGTGCAGGCCCAGAAGGTGTGTTCTTGGCAGATAGTGGTGGTTGTGCCTGCTTTCTTGTATCACGGTTGGAGGTGGCAGCTGATGGAGGTGCCGGTGTAGCAGAACATGTGGAAGTAGAGGATGCACGCGGTGTCCATGATGAAGGTCGACCTGCAGAAAAGTTAGTTCGCGCCAATGCCTGTGGATCCTGCACTTCACGTTCTGCTTTTCAAGCAAGATGAAATAAATGGGTGATATTATTATATTCCTTATACTCTAGAATGGTCTGAATCTCTTTATTTAATCCACCCATAAAACATGCAAGCATAGCTTCATTATCCTCAACAACAACACATCTAATCAAACCAGTTTGTAATTCCTGATAATATTCTTCAATAGAGTTTTTTCCTTGTCCGAAACACTGCAATTTTTGAAGCAATTCATGTTGATAATATGGTGGAATCCACCGAGTAGGCATTGCATTTTAGAAAGAAGCACAAGTAGCTGGAATAGGATATAATCTACAATGTTCAGACCACCAAACACATGCAAACCTATTGAAAGCACAAATAACATCAACAACACGTCTTTCCTCGGGATATTGTAAACATGTAAATTGTTTTTCAGTTTCTAACTCCCAAGTAAGAGATATATCAGGAACATATCTACCCTCAAATGGTGGAATATTCAATTTTAATTTAGGAAGATGGTCATGATCTCGTACCTGAGGTGGTGGTGCAGCCCTACCATTGCGATTATATGCCTGAGGTCGACCTGCTGGTGGTACTGCTGGTGGTTGCACGTAGTTTTGATTTTGATCAACCTCATCCTCGTAATAGTCCTCCACCTCTGCTGATGCGGAGCATCCCAAGGCCATCCCCATGGACCCACCTACATCTCCTACAACACCTCTTGGACCCATGACACGAGCACGTGCAAGAGCTCTCGAAACCGAGGTGACATCACTCTCACATTTCCACTTCGACGCACTTGAGACATGGATACTTCCTCATACAGACACATCGTGCATACTCGGGTACCATGGAGAAGCTAAGGAGCAAGGAGAAGAAGAAGAGGAAGATGGACGTGAATACGGAGAAGAAGAAGTGATGAAGAAGAAGCTACAGGCTCTGGATGACCAGCCAAGACCGGACGTCCGACGATCTCCAAGCTCCGAACGTCCGTCCCTCTCCGGATGACCGACGCCACCGCACCCGAGCCAAATCTATGGATTTCTGGAGTCCAACGGATGACCGACGCCTGGATGTCCGACCCTGACCAGACGTCTGACCGAAGCACACCCGAGCCGAACTTACGGACATCCGACAGGCACCGGACGTCCGGACCCTCGCGAGCCTCCGGACGACCGGTGACTCCCGGACGTCCGGCGCCTGTGCGCTGCCATGTGTTGGGCCGCAGCCCATGTACCCCCTTTTTTGCCCCCTTTTACACTAAGACTATATATAGACCTCTCCCTCCACCTTTCTAGGGTTAGCAAAGTGGTAGCTCATTAGAGATAGAGCTTTGCTCATCCATTACGGATCTACTCCACGAGAGAGACCGCGGCCCCTCTTCGGAGAAGATCCCTTGGATTCAAGACCCCCTTTTGGGTGGCCCCCATCAAGACCTCCTTTGGAGAAGAACCGGCTACCGTGTACCGTCCATTGTTGACTTCGTCTCTTGTATCTCCGATCGTGTTTCAAGGATCTAGCACTTGTGTGATCATTCTTGTTGGTTTGAGTGTTCTCTTGTGTTTTCCACGTGTTTTCCCTCGTTTCCCTCCTCGTGTTCTTCGTGTTCATCGCCGGATCCGCTCCTTTCGTGAAAGATCGGTCGATTAGGGTTCCTACCCTACACCATCTTAGTATCAAGAGCCTCCTTGATTACGATTTCGGAGCCTCCCCGTTGTGTTGCTAGCCTAGTTCTTGTTGTTTTTGTCCCTAATTTCAAAAATCCCCACCAAAAATAGCCCCCAATTTTTTTGTGATTTGTTGGTGTGTTGAAATTTTGTTGGATTTGATCCATGGATTTGCATTGTTTTGAGTGGATCTAGATGTTTTCCCCCTTTCCCCACCTTTTCCATCCACAAATCCGCCCGGATTCGACGAATTTCGACCTCTCCATCACGAACACGTGCAGTTCATCCCGCACCCGAGATTCGCCCAAGCACCGGACGTCCGAGCGCCAGCGAACGTCCGACAACCGGCCCAGACCGGACGTCCGACCAACACTGACGAAACTGAATTTTTTCAGTTTAGTCACCACCACGGCCCCACATTTCCGCATACGCACTCGTACCACCTATACACAATCACCACTTCGGCATACCACCACCATTGATTACCCGTTTCATACTCCAACACGTGTTGCCACTTCGAGCTTTGATAATTTGAGTTGCGGTTCCATATACTTTTGTGTTATGGCTATCTAGGTACGGTTCGACATCAACATCACCGCCGCTCATCTTCGCCACAGATGCATCATCAACAATGACCACCTCGACTACATCTTGGTATTCGGTCCACCATTTTGACACCATACCATAAGCAAGAACGGTAACCTCGTCTTCGAATCGTGATACATCATTCTTGCCATTACATTGATAGCCATCATAGCCTTACTCCTTTGCGTTGCTTACCCATCGAGATTAGCCATTGAGTATTGCCGGCAACGAGACTTGTGCACATTAGTGATCATACTTTCCATAGCACACATACATCATTGTTGCATATCTTGGTATCATCTCTTGTGTCACAAGGTTTTCATCGCATACACAATTGCTATCTTGGTTCATGAAGCATTACATGAGAAAAGAGCTCCAACATCAAAGAGCCAAACAAGCTTTTAAGAAAAAAAGGAAAGATGAGCAAAGAGCTTTTAAGTAAGAACCATAGCATCATACAACATTAAGATTGTCATACTCGATCATCTTGGATCATATCATAGAAACACCTTGCATAGAGAATACTTGGGATAGTATTGTTCCATTTTTGCTTAGTAGGTTGTGCACAAGTCTTTGTATCCACCTATTGTGCAATCGTGCTAGCGTCTCTCTAGTGTTGTGCAACAAGAGCATTTTTGTGGATTCCACATTTTGGCTCATCCTTGGTTGCCCAACCCCACTTATCTCTTTGCGTGTGTGTTTCCGTGTACATTGTATTGCTTGGTCTACTTGTTACATTGCAATCTTGTAAATCTTTTCCAACATTATTGAAGCTCACTTAAAATTGCATCAAGTTTTGTGCCTGCCGACGTTCTGGGAACGGGGGTCCCCAGACTTGCCTGCCTGCGGCCGGCGGCATGGCTCAAAAGGGGGCCCAGCACGGCCCATCTTCATCAACACAGACCCAAGACCCTCGCGAGGGGCCAAGCCTCGCGGGGCGGACGAAGAGATCAAGGCGGGGTACCTCACGAGGTGCTCGTGACGCAAGCCATGACGACCAAAGGCGCCAGGCGGGCGCCAGCCGCACAGTGTCCTCCTTTCCTCTTTGGTGCAAAGGGAGCAAGCGCAGGCAAGAGCATCAAGGAAAGGCACCCATTTCGGTGCAACGATACCAAGACCAGTCCAACGGCAGGGAGGAAGTCATTGTGGAGCCCAAGCCAGCGTCACCACCAGAGCCTTTGGCAGGCGAGGACCAACTTTAGTCAGGATAAGTGTACCAGATTTTCCCCTTCAAAATGGCCAATTGTTGGCGCCCTTCCCGCTCAATATTTGGGAAGAGGCCCAGGGCCTTTGCCTATAAATAGGACTAGCCACCCCCAGGGTAGGGGAGATCTAGAATGGGCCAACCCAGAAACAAGCTGGGATCGGGATCGAAATCAGAAAGAGAATCGAAAAGAGAGAGAGAGAGGGTGACTGAACTCCTCCTAGCAGTTCATCCCCTCAGCCAAGAACAGACCCTCACGAGGCTGTTCTTCCTTGTATTGCTCATCATCATCAGCCCAAGAGGCAATCCACCACACCACACACTTGAGTAGGGTATTACACCACAACGGTGGCCCGAACTAGTATAAACCATGTGTCTCTTGTGCTGTTCTTTCCATAGCTTAGATCTTAGCGAGGCGGAGGGGTGCAGGTAGGTGGAAGGTGAAATCTCCGCGCGCACCCCAAATGTCGAACCTCAAGGGTCCGCCGGAACCCGAAATCCGACATTTGGCGCGCCAGGTACGGGTGCGCCGGAATTCGTCTTCCACCACCCTGTTCTCCTCCGACCATCGCGTCCATGTCTGATGCTCGTCGGGCCCGCGCCGAGCGCCGGGCCGCTCTCGCTTCCCGCGTCGCCCAGACGGCTCCTGTCGGCGGGCGTCCTTGCCGTTCCCCGTCACCTGCCGTCAACGCCGCCACCGGCCCGGCGGGGGACGAGCAGCAAGCGTCGTCTCAGCATCCGTCCGTGCGACAAGACGGCCGCACCGCTACTCCCTCGCTCACCCCAGCTGGTTCTTCGTCCCGCGCGCTCCGCGCACCCATGGAGGCTCGAGCTGCGCTCATCGCGGCAAACGAGCTCCGGTGCTACCGTCCCCTCAACGACGTCTACGAAGAATGGCTCGACCACGTCGCCGAGCTCGTCCGCGCCGCAGGGGGCTCTCCTGCACCATCCGTTCTGCTGCACCGCACCCCGCCCCGCGTGGGCGACGAAGCTCTGGCGGCGCCCCAGCCGCCTCCTCCTCAAGAAGGCGCCATGGCTCCAAGACGCGTGGCCCCTGGGCGGAACCCACTCCGTCAGGTGCCAGCGCAGCAAGAGCAGAGCTGCCAAGAAGTCCCTCGCCCGCAAGAAGCTGCCCGGGCGCTCCCTGTTCTAGCACGTCGCGACCATGCTCCTGCTCCCGCACGTCAAGACCCCGCACTGCTCCCAGCTGCAGCGCGTGGGGACATGCAAGACCAAGCTCTCCGTCACCCAAGGCCTCCCGTGGCCACAGCTGGCTGCCGTGCCTTCACCATCGAGCTACGCAGCGTCACATGGCCCGGCAAGTTCAAGCCAGACCTGCCTCCTTGTTACGACGGCACGACCGACCCTGCGGAGTTCCTCCAGCTCTATGAGCTGGGCATCGAAGCTGCCAATGGAGACGAGAAGGTCATGGCAAACTGGTTTCCCATGGCGCTCAAGGACGGGGCCCACACCTGGCTCCTGAACCTAGCTCCAGGCACGATCTCCTCCCGGGACGAGATGCGCACCCGCTTC
Source organism: Triticum urartu (assembly GCF_003073215.2). Lineage (NCBI taxonomy): Eukaryota > Viridiplantae > Streptophyta > Magnoliopsida > Poales > Poaceae > Triticum > Triticum urartu. The sequence goes on along the minus strand of NC_053027.1, from coordinate 330,343,910 downwards.
ATCGCCAACTTCCAAGGTACTCGCGACCGGCCACCCGCCATGAGCGACATGCGCCACATCAAGCAACAACCCGGAGAGACCCTGCAGAAGTACATCCAGTCCTTCAACAACGCACGCCTCAAGATTCCCAAGGTGACCGAGGAGGCCATCATCTCAGCCTTCTCCGACGGCGTGCACGATGTCAAGATGAAGGAGGAGCTGGCGATGCATGAAGACCTGTGCACTTCCTTGGAGTTGTTCAACTTGGCAACCAAGTGCGCCAGGGCTGAGGAAGGGTGACTCTCCCTCCTCGAGCTGCCTGCCGTAGACCCAAAAGAGAAGAAGCCCAAGGACAAGGATGTGAAGCGCAAGGGGGCTGCCGTGCTCGCGGCAGAACCAGACACCAAGCGGGGCAGAGATCAGCCCGAACCTTCCAAGGGCAGTCGGTACTGTGTGCACCACGACCTCCACACCCACAACACCAATGAATGTCAAGAGCTCCGAGCCGTGCGAGAAGGAAGGATCGGCCATCGCCCCGACCGCAGTGACCGGGGCTACGGTCGAGGAGGAGGAAGGAACGCAGGACGCTGGGAAGACCGCCGCCCGCGCCGAGGGTGGCGCGATCGACCTCGCGAGGATCATTGGCAAGACCTGCCTCGTGAGGGAGACTGGAGGGATCAGCCTCACGAGGATCGCCCGCCAGGCAACGCAGGCCTCCCTCTGCTGCCGCCGCAGCCAAGGAGAAACGAGGACTGCCATCAGGACGAGGGGGCTAGGGGCTTCTAGGAGACGCGCGCGGTCGCCTGCATCCTGGGCGGGGCTCAAGCCCCAGCCTCTCAACGCATCTTCAAGCAGTTTGCCCGCGAAGTGAATGCAGTCCTCCCCAAGCTGGAAGCCACGCGCCCTCTCAGGTGGTCGGCGTGCGCTATCACGTTCAGCTCAGCAGATCAGCTCAAGTGTGCGGCCACAGCCGGAGTCCTCCCGATGCTTTGTTCCCCAATCATCAGCAACATGGTGGTCACCAGGACCCTCATCGATGGCGGGGCAGGGCTCAACATCCTGTCCGTGGAAACATTCAACAATCTCCAAGTGCCCTACAGCCAGCTTCAGCCAACCAAGCCTTTCTCCCGAGTCACCGACGGCTCCACGGTCCCGATTGGGCAGGTCCGCCTCCCTGTCACCTTCGGGGCACGCAACAACTACCGCACCGAGCTCATCGACTTCGACGTTGCTCACATTCGCCTGCCGTACAACGCCATCCTTGGGTACCCAGCGCTGGCCAAGTTCATGGCCGTAACTCACCATGGCTACAACGTCCTCAAGATGCCAGGAAGTGGCGGAGTCATCACGGTGCCCTGTGAAGAGAAGGACGCAGTGTGTTCTCTGGAACAAGCCTTTCAGGCCGCATCATTGGAAGACCCGGATCGCGGAAGCAGGAGGCTTCCCGAGACCGCCCCCAAGAAGAAGAAGACATCGTCCGGCCCGGCCCCTCAGGAGGCAGGCCCCTCAGGGCCCGCGCCTGCCCAGGGGGAACCTCCTTCCATCGCATAGGAAAGCGCGCCCGGCAACCTCCTCAGGCAGGGCTCGGGGGCTCTCCCCTGGAGGGCCACCGACCTGGCTAAGGTCACGAGGGAGGTGCTTGGGCACCACATGGAGGCGTGTTTCGAAGCACGTTTCCCTCAAGAAGGAGTGAGGCAAGGAGAGCCAGACCCTCAGGAGTTCGTCAGCAAGGCCATTCAGGAGCTACAGGAGTCAAGAGTCAAGAAAGGCGGCCGCCGCCTACCAGCTGTGGCTCCCCATCCAGGCGAGGATGGTGGGCTGCGCGTCTGCATCGACATACCAGGGCTCAAATCGAGTCGCCTCTCTGGAGCGCCTCTGGCCCTCGCGAGTGGGGCGCTGCGAAGGTCCACCCCACAGCTACGTTCGCATGCCTTACGGCTTGCTGAACGCGGCTGCCACATACCAGTGCCTCATGAGGGGCATCATGGAGGCTCAAGAGGCCAGGCGTTCCGCAGCCCTCCAGTGCCTCCGGAGCCTCCCGAGGCCCCTGGGCCTGGGGGCTCGTGAGGATCGGCTTCCGCAGCCCACCGAGTCTGCGACACCAACACTCCTTCGTCCTCAACATCATCAGGTGACATCTTTCAAGTTTCATTTCCAGCTGGGAGCGCCCCCAGGGCTGCATTATTCCCAGGCCGCGTGGGTCCGTCCCTGTGGCATGTATCCCTTTTATTTCATGTTGTTAGCTTACTTTGTTGGGGGCGCCCCACGGGCTGCATCATCCCCAAGTCGCTCGGGCCTGACCCAGTGATGTCCGCCTTCCCAGCATCTATTTGAATGAATCCACTCCTTCGCGGCTAATGTGTTTGACCTAGTTGCCCGCTCTACTGACGCCAACTGACGGAGCTACTCCCAAATGGCACGACGCTTGCGCATGGGTCCGTCCCTGCAACGCCGACAAACCTGAATGGCTGAGCTCTGGCTGCGGCAGCCCCGCATGGCGCCACCTCGTCAAGCCTTCAGTGCCTCATCGCCCCTCGGAAGCAACCAACGGCTGACTGTCAATTGTCATGGCAACCCCTCGTTCTTTCTATGATGGGTCTACAGGATCTCCTAAAGGAGCTATGTCAGGCGAGGCCCTTGCGGTGTCTCCTTCACTCTCATCCGCGCGAACCACTTGCACGTTAAAGGGGGGGTGCCTGAGCATCACGACTCAAGGCTCCTACTAGCTCTCCAGCCCTCACCCTCTGGCCTTGTCCACGGCATCGCGACCTGGCATACCAGCGACGGCTGAGACTCGCTCGAGGGCCGGGACCCGAGGACGTAGAGCAGAAAGGGGGGCAAAGGCGAGAGGGGAGGGACACGCGAGGACCTCGCCGAGCAACCTCACGCCTGCCGATGCACGGACCCGGCGACACACCAGAGAGCGGCCCTTGATTCTCGAGATAAGTCACCACCCGGAAGCACCAGCTACCGTGGCACCATCCCCGCACCTAATGCAATCCCGTGTTAGCGACGCCGCTCTCCTTTCTCACCGAACGATGGCTGCTTGAGCGCCAAAGGGGACCTCCTAAGCATCGCGACTCAGGGGCTCTTACTGGACCCCGGGTCGCTCACCTCCTGGCCTTGACCACAGCATCGTGACCTGGCATACCAGCGACGGCTGAAGCCGCCTTGGGACTGGGACCTGTCGGCGTAGAGCACCAAGCCATCATGAGGTTCGAAAGGGAGAACTGAGCTAAGACGGAATGAGCAACTCGCACAGTTCTACGACAAGGGTTATATTAACAAAACAGGATCACAGGCACCTTACAAGCCCCCACGGGACGCGTCTTTGATTCCTCGCAGGGAACAGATCCTAAAAGGACGATAACTACACGCGCCCCTGCAAAAGACGCCATCATCAACAGTGGGCCATCAAGCACCGGTGCCAACCCCATCCAGATCAGTGTCGGTGACGGCCTGACGAGCCCGCCCTGCTCCAGGAGCAGCGCCGGCTCGGGGGCTTGTAGCTGTCGTCGCTCATCTCCGTAGTCGCAAAGAGCTCGCCGGAGTCGCTGGAACCTCCGACGCCTCCGCCGCTTGAGCAGCCGCCAAGGAAGCAATCGGCAAGCCCAGTCCTCGCCGTAGCAGGATCCCGACCACCTCTCCCGGGGCAGCACTCCAGCCTGTGCCCGTTCGCATCGAAGACCTTGAAGAACATCACCGAAGCACCGTCGTACTCCAAGTGGATCGTGAAGGCGCCTCTTGTCCCGCAAACCCGGGCGATTTCACTCCAGCCTCGAGTCATGAAGACCTCACCCGGGGCAACAACCGCGACCTCTGCCTCGGTCGCGAGGGCGCTGCAGCCGGCGTGCTGCAGCCAAAGCTCCAGGAGCTCTCCATGCGGGATGATGGAGGCGAAGAAGGGAGGAAGGCGAATCCAGGACCGAGGAGGCATGGCGGTGTGGAGCACGAACTCTCGGGAGGAGCCCTCGGTGTGGACCCCAGGGGGACGACCCACACCTTCATGACCCGTCGGCGCCGACGCGGCGCCGCCCGTGGTGATCGGCATCGACTCCTTCAGAGCCCTCGATGTGGGCGTACAAGGGAAGCGGGAACCCCGGCGGTGGCCGCTCGCACCAGGGCCTCGACACCACCTGATGGGCCCCCTTGTCCCGGCCGCGGAGGGCGAGCCGTTTCTTCGGCGGGAGCGGGTCTGGTTCCTCTCGGGGAGCCTTTCCCTTCTCTGCCGTCGAGAACCGGCGGATCGGAGCCATTGCAGCAAGACGGAGCAAGGACCGGGAAGAAGGAGAAGCAAGAAGGGATGGACTGGAAGGGCGCGCGCCGTTCCGTACTTATGGCCGGCGAAGGCCAACCGCCGACCTCCACGATCACAGGTAATCATGACCCGCTTTGCATGCAGGGACTTGTCCAAACCGTGCAGTTGCCGAGGCACCATGGGTAAATGGAGACGCCCACGTCCAATCAACCGCCACACGGCGCCCAAGGCCGCAGGCTGTTAGGGCCCGCGGCGCTTCGCCCTTGCCCTTTCGCCTCCCTGCACGGCCAAGTCCGGGCTCGCCTTGGGCCCGGGGGCTACTGTCGGCGTTCTGGGAACATGGGTCCCCAGACTTGCCTGCCTACGGCCGGCGGCGTGGCTCAAAAGGGGGCCCAGCACGGCCCATCTTCATCAACACAGACCCAAGGCCCTCGCGAAGGGCCAAGCCTCGCGGGGCGGACGACACGGAGCTTCCTCAGGCACGGCCTCATCAGGCTGGCTCGTGAGGAGGCGGAGAGATCAAGGCGGGGTACCTCACGAGGTGCCCGTGACGCAAGCCATGACAACCAAAGGCGCCAGGCGGGCGCCAGCCGCGCAGTGTCCTCCTTTCCTCTTTGGTGCAAAGGGAGCAAGCACAGGCGAGAGCATCAAGCAAAGGCACCCGTTTCGGTGCAACGAGACCAAGACCAGTCCAACGGCAGGGAGGAAGTCATTGTGGAGCCCAAGCTAGCGTCACCAGCAGAGCCTTTGGCAGGCGAGGACCAACTTTAGTCAGGATAAGTGTACCAGATGTTCCCCTTCAAAATGGCCAATTGTTGGCGCCCTTCCCGCTCAATATTTGGGAAGAGGCCCAGGGCCTTTGCCTATAAATAGGACTACCCACCCCCAAGGGTAGGGGAGATCTAGAATGGGCCAACCTAGAAACAAGCTGGGATCGGGATCGAAATCAGAAAGAGAATCGAGAAGAGAGAGAGAGAGAGAGAGAGGGGTGACTGAACTCCTCCTAGCAGTTCATCCCCTCAGCCAAGAACAGACCCTCGCGAGGCTGTTCTTCCTTGTATTGCTCATCATCATCAGCCCAAGAGGCAATCCACCACACCACACACTGGAGTGGGGTATTACACCACAACGGTGGCCCGAACCAGTATAAACCTTGTGTCTCTTGTGTTGTTCTTTCCATAGCTTAGATCTTAGCGAGGCGGAGGGGTGCAGGTAGGTGGAAGCCGAAATCTCCGTGCGCACCCTAGTGTTCGAACCTCAAGGGTCCGCCGGAACACGAAACCAACAAGAATTGGTACCAATTGTGCTATTTCCTTGTCCACATTGGAGTGATCATTGATCCACTTTCAACTTCGGTCAAGGTACATTTGGTATTCATTCTTCTCTTTGTACCACTCACTTTCTTCTCTTGGAATGATGGATAGGCCAAGAACTTCTACCAACCCACTCTTCATTGAGCACGACGACGACATGAACTCCTATGTCACCAAGAGTCACCTCTTTGGTGCACAACGTGCTTTGCATCAAGAGCAACAAGCAATGATTGAACGCATCGACAACCTCGCCGCTGACTTGCGACTCTCCAAGCAACGTACAAGGGACTACTTCGACCACAAGATCGACGATTACAAGCAAGAGAATGATGTAAGGATGGACGAGATTCGCACTTTGTTGCTCAACCGCTCTTCTTCCACTTCGTCCTCTTCAAGAAGGAGCCGTTCAAGTCGACACTCCAACTTCGAACACTCTTCGACATGCCGCGTGCAACGATCGTCATGCAAGCCTCAATCCTCTACGTGACACCAACTCTCAAGAGCACCGACAACGTCAAACCCAAGAGGCTTTTGCGCTAGCACGAGAAAGACAATGACAACACCAACATGAAGAGGAAGAGCGCGCACGTCTACACCAAGATGCACAAGATGCCGAGGCACAACACCAAGAACAACAACTCCGTGAAGCTCAAGCACTTGAGGCGCAACAAGACCTCCAAGATTCAAGTCGAGTCGTAGCCAACCGAGGCCGACAAGCTCGTGAACATGAAGGAGCACTTCGTGAAGAAGTTCAAGAACGAAGATTTCAAGCTCGCGTGCATCATCAAGTTCCTCCTCGAGCTCGACAAGCTCCTCCACAAGCTCACCACGAACATCAAGAGCATGATGACAATGGAAATCCTCCACGACAAGAGCAACATGAGGTTGACAACCCTCCTCACCAAGAGCAACACGAGGTTAACAATCATCTACAACATGCGTCATCATGATCGACTCCAACACAATGAAGAGCAACGCTATGGCAAGCTAAAGTTCACAATGCCGAAGTTCAATGGAAGCAACGATCCCGAAGAATACCTTTCATGGGCATTGAAGGTCGACAAAATCTTCCGTTTGCACAACTTTGAAGAAGAGAAGAAGATCGCAATGGCATCCCTTGTGATCCAAGACTATGTCCTCATTTGGTGGGAACAAGTTATCGAGCGCCGAGAGGCAAGATGTGAACCACCCATCACTATTTGGGCACAAATGAAGGATGTCATGAGAGCATGCTTTGTGCCTGCCTACTACAACCGCGACCTCTTCAAGAAACTTCAACTACTATAAAAAGGAACCAAGAGCGTTGAAGAGTACTACAAGGAGATGGAGATTGCCATGATATGAGCCAATGTCACCGAAGACGATGAGAAAACTATGGCACCTTTATTGAATGGACTCAACCATCCTATCAAGAAGATCACTGACTTCCAACCATACTCGATCCTCATCGAGCTAGTGCATCAAGCTACAAAAGTGGAACGTCAAGTGCAAGACGATTTCAAGTATGCCAAGTTCTGATCCAAGTCATACGGCTTCCCCAACACCCAAGCTTCAATGACTCCAACACCATCTAGCAAGCCTTCTACAAGAAATGTCGACAAGTCGAGTTATAAGAAACCTTCATCAACTCCTAGTCATCCTCCTACTACAAGAAACTTCAAGCCGAGAGCTTCATCATCATCCACTCCAACCGATGAGACCGTCAAGACGAGTTCCTTCAAATGCTTCACATGCGGAGGCCGAGGCCACAAGTCCTATGAGTGCACCAACAAGCGGATCATGATCCTCAACGACGAGGCACTTATGACTCAATAAGTGAAGGAGAAATGGAAGCCATCGAGCAAGTTGCCATGCACCGGAAAGTGAACGATGAAGAGGAACATGTCTTTTGCAATGAAGATTCAAGTCCCGCTCTTGTTGTCAACAAGGTCTTGACTCTCCAACATCACCAAGAATAAGACCAACGACGCCACATCTTTCATACCAAGGCCGGCATCAATGGACGATCCGTCAAGGTCATCATCAATGGAGGGAGTTGTCATAATCTCGCAAGTGAAGAACTCTGCTCCAAGCTCCAATTGCCCAAGATGAATCACCCACATCCATACAAAGTGCAATGGCTTAGCGACTCCAGCACTATCCAAGTCGAGCATCGAGTACAAGTCTCCTTCAAAATTGGCGCCTATGAAGAAACTTTGGAGTGCGACGTCGTTCCAATGACCGTTTGCCACCTCCTCCTTGGACGCCCATGGAAATTTCATAGAGGAGTCATCCACAATGGCCGAACAAACCACTACATCTTCAAGATGATGGGCAAGGAGTACTTACTTCGTCCCATGTCTCCAAGCCAAGTTGTCGCCGACAAGCAAGCCACCCATCGTGGAGATAATAGTGAGAGAGCGAGACACCAAAAAGAGAGTGAGCGCCACAATCCCAAATCGAGCACCTCCACGATGAGCAAAAAGAAGAACTTATTCCTATTTTCCACCAAAAGTGAGATAAGAGGAGTGTGTGAGAACCCATATAGTGTCCTACACTACGTCCTTTTGTGCAAGGACAATGCACCACAAGCTAGCACCTCTCACACTCTTCCTCTAGTGTTGTCCTCTCTTTTGCAGTAATTTCATGATGTTTTCCCCGACGAGCTACCTCCGGGACTGCCTCCACTACGAGGCGTCGAGCATCACATCGACCTCATCCCCAGAGCACCGCTACCGAACAAAGCTCCCTACCGCGTCAACCCTGAAGAAACCAAAGAAATACAAAGGCAAGTAAAGCATCTCATAGACCATGGACATGTGCGTGAAAGTTTGAGCCCTTGTGTCGTCCCGATCATCCTTGTACCCAAACGAGACGGTACCTTTCACATGTGTTCCGATTGTAGACCTATCAATGCTATCACCGTTCATTATAGGTATCCCATTCCACGCCTTGATGATATGCTTGATGAACTTAGTCGTGCCACTATGTTTTCAAAAATCGATCTTAAGAGTGGTTACTATCAAATCCGCATACAAGAGGGTGATAAATGGAAAACCGCTTTCAAAACAAAGTTTGGGTTGTATGAGTGCTTAGTCATGCCTATGGGTCTATCGGAAGCACCAGGTACTTTTATGCGTCTTATGAATCATGTCTTCAGCCCTTACATTGGTGTGTTTATTATGGTCTACTTCGATGATATCCTTGTTTTTAGCAAGTCTCTCAAAGAGCATGCCACCCATGTCCGAACCGTTTTACAAACTCTTAGAAAAGAGCGTCTCTATGCTAATATGGAGAAATGCCTTTTTGGCATTGACAAGCTCGTTTTCTTGGGTTTTGTTGTATCTTCTAAGGGTGTTCATGTTGATGAGTCCAAGATCAATGCTATTAAGACTTGGCCACAACCAACCAATTTGCAACAAGTGCGTAGCTTTCTTGGCCTTGCAGGTTTCTATCATTGCTTTGTGAAAGATTTTAGCACTATTGCTTCGCCTTTGCATGCTTTGAGCAAGAAGAATGCGCCTTTTGTTTGGGGACCATCCCAAGATACCGCTTTTAATGAGCTTAAGAATTTGCTTACTCATGCTCCCGTGCTTGCTTTACCCAAGTTTGACAAACCCTTTGAGATTCATTGTGATGCTAGTGGTAATGGCATAGGAGGTGTGTTAACGCAAGAGAAGCGCCCCATATCTTACTTCAGTGAGAAACTTTCTGGAAGGCAACTCAATTACCCCATCTATGACAAGGAGTTCTATGCTTTAGTGCGCATTTTGCATGAATGGGAACACTATCTTCGCCCTCATGAATTTATCATTCATACCGACCATGAAACGCTCAAGTATCTTAAGGGCGAAACCAAGTTGAACAGGCATCATGCTAAATGGAGTGAATTTATTGAGTCTTTTCCTTATGTCATCAAGTACATCGAAGGTAAGGAAAACATTGTGGCAGGTGCCCTTTCCCGCATATGCATGCTTGTTACTCAACTTGAATTGGATGTCATTGGCTTTGAGCGTATAAAAGACTTGTATGAGCATGATCCTACTTTTGCTACTCCTTATGCCAAGTGTTTGACGCACACCTATTGGGAACGCTATTACATCAAAGATGGATATCTTATCAGAGCTAACAAACATTGCACCCCCGAGTCTTCTCTTCGTTTGTTGCTTTTGCAGGAATCTCATGGAGGAGGCCTAATGGGACATTTTCGATGCGACAAGACTTTCGCCACGCTCTCCAAGAACTATTTTTGGCCCAAGATGTTTCGCGACGTCAACCGCTTCACCAACGGATACTCTACATGTCGCAAAGCTAAGTCTAAAGCTCAATCCCATGGCCTTTACATGCCTCTCCCAATTCCATATCAACCATGGGAAAACATTAGCATGGATTTCGTACTTGGATTGCCTAGGACTAGAAATGGAAAGGATTCGGTATTTGTCGTTGTGGACCATTTCTCTAAGATGGCACATTTTATTCCTTGCAACAAGATAGACGATGCTTCACATGTTGCTAATCTCTTTTGTAGGGAAATATTGCGTCTACATGGAGTGCCAAAGACTATCGTCTCGGACCGCGACATCAAGTTCCTTATCTACATTTGGTAGACCCTATGCACCAAGCTCGGAATCAAGCTACTCTTCTCCACGGCGTATCATCCACAAACCGATGGCCAAACGGAAGTTACCAACCGCACACTCTCCGCTCTACTTCGAGTACTCATCAAGAAGAACGTCAAGGAGTGGGAGGAGTGCCTACCTATCGCCGAGTTCGCCTACAACCGAGCAAGACACTCAACAACCGGCAAGTCCCCTTTCGAGGTCGTCTATGGATTCAACCCATTGTCACCATTGGACATTCTTCCTGTACCACTCCAAGAGCGCATCAATTTGGACGCAAGTGCACGAGTGAAACATCTCAAGAAGGTGCATGAAGATACAAGAAACACCATCGAGCGCCAAGTTCAACGCCTTGCGACCAAGCTCGACTTCAACAAGCAACCTATGGTATTCAACACCGGAGATATCGTGTGGCTACACCTTCGCAAGGACCGCTTTCCCCAAGAACGCAAGTCCAAACTTCGACCACGAGCGGATGGACCCTTCAAGGTGCTCGCATGCTACAACGACAACTCTTACAAGATCGACCTCCTGCGCGACAAGTACAACGTGAGCGATATCTTCAATGCAAGGACCTCTCGCCCTTCCATGGTGATATAGAATTTGATCCGAGGACGGATCTTCCCCAAGGGAGGGGAGATGATGCGGAGCATCCCAAGGCCATCCCCATGGACCCACCTACATCTCCTACGACACCTCTTTAACCCATGACACGAGCACGTGCAAGAGCTCTCAAAACTGAGGTGACATCACTCCTCTCACATTTCTACTACGATGCACATGAGACATGGCTATTACATCATACGGACACATCGTGCATACCTAGGTACCATGGAGAAGCTAAGGAGCAAGGAGAAGAAGAAGAGGAAGATGGACGTGAAGACGGAGAAGAAGAAGTGATGAAGAAGAAGCTACAGGCTCCGGACGACCGGCCAGGACCGGACATCCGACGATCTCCATGCTCCAGACGTTCGGCCCTCTCCAGACGACCGACGCAACCGCACCCAAGCCAAACCTACGGATTTCCAGATTCCAACGGACGACCGATGCCCGGACGTCCAACCCCGACCGTACGTCCAACCGAAGCACACCCTAGACGAACTTACGGATGTCCGTACCCTCGCGAGCCTCCGGATGGCTGGTGACTCCCAGATATCCGGCGCCTGTGCGCTGCCATGTGTTGGGCCGCAGCCCATGTACCCCCGTTTTTCCCCCTTTTACACTAAGACTATATATAGACCTCTCCCTCCTCCTTTCTAGGGTTAGCAAAGTGGTAGCTCATTAGAGATAGAGCTTTGCTCATCCATTACGGATCTACTCCACAAGAGATACCACGGCCCCTCTTCGGAGATGATCCCTTGGATTCAAACCCCCTTTTGGGTGGCCCCCATCAAGATCTCCTTTGGAGAAGAACCGGCTACCGTGTATCATCCGTTGTTGACTTTGGATCTTGTATCTCCTATCATGTTTCAAGGATCTAGCACTTGTGTGAGCATTCTTGTTGGTTTGAGTGTTCTCTTGTGTTTTCCACGTGTTTTCCCTCGTTTCCCTCCTCGTGTTCTTCGTGTTCATCGCGAGATCCGCTCCTTTTGTGAAAAATTGGCCGATTAGGGTTCCTACCCTACATCATTTGCAGTAGCAGCACGCGCTATAGAAGCATCAATAGCAGTAGCAGCGGCACCAGAATTTTGTCCAGGCTCAATGGGGTACGCGCAGTGCTTGTCCCACTTGATTTGGAAGGCGTCGCTATTGTTGTTGTAGAGGTGCGACAAGTGCAACCGGCGGTGGTGGTGGAAGATGCGCGAGCAATTCATTAAACTTGTTATCAAGCTTTGTTTCGAACGTCTTCTCAATGCCATCTATCTTCTCCATGGCCTATTCAAATCTGTTTAGCACATCTTGCACGTGTCCACTCATCATTTGCTGAAATTTATCATGTAGCTGTTTGCTCGACATGTTCTCCCAATCAGTCTCATCAGCTTGTGATCCTGCCATGGTTAGCAGAAATAGAAACACACAAGAATAGGATCATACAGACTACTAGGAAGTGGTGTTGGTGGTGGTGTGTCACAAATCCGTCAAGGAAATCTCAAATTCTTACCAGTTCTTACCCAGCAGCAGGTGGTGATCCGCAACCGTTGTAGTCAAAACTCTCAAAGCTTGGACAGAGCTATTACCAGGTGGTGTCAAACGCACGACATATATGTATGTGGAGCTGGGAAGGCTTATGATATGGTAGCAAAAATGTCAGCAATAATCAATTCAGAGATGCAAAGTTAAATAAATGCTCAACGACTGTACTGTGCTGGTCCTAGGCTAGACCATGCTAGAGACGTGAGCCTAGAACACTAACAGAATCATGACGCTGAACGTAAACAAGGGAGGAGAACACTCTGATTTTTTTCTCTTTTTTCTCCTTTTTCAGTTTTTTGGCACTTTTTTTTCCTCCGCAACAATTTCTTTTCGAAAACGTCTGCAAATGGTTTAAAAACTGCATAGCCAGAATTTTCCAGACATAGTTTTTTTTGAAATAGGAACTATTTTTCTACTGCGGGTAATACGGAAGTTCAGGAATTGTACTCTATCATGACTCGGAGTATGGCATGATCTGGAAATCAAAAACAAAGCAACCAATACTAGACTCGGACTAGGACTGGTGGCGGAGATGAATCTGTGGAAACTCGGACTGGTGGCGAATATATGTAGGGCGGTGGAACACAGACTGGTGGTGTATCTGTGATGGAGGTCGACTTGCATTATCGTGGTGGCGGTGGATATGTAGTATATGGCAGTAGTGATGACGATGGTGGTATATGGCAGTGGTGATGACGATGATGCGGCGGCGGCATGACAACTAGTGAACAGAAATCGAAACTCTAAAGGACTAGACACTAAGACCAGCAACTAGACACGACGATGCAACCGCAAATTCAACAGTGCAAAACCTTAAAAACATTATGCAAAGTCTCAGATTGGTTCGGATATGATGAACTAACCCTAATTTTTTTGGCTTTTTCGTGGACTGGAGGTATGAAGAACAGACTCGATCGGACCTACGAAAAACTGTAAAATCTCACCGAGCAACCTAGAAATCTGATACCACTAGATAGAGGCAAATGTGTCCCGTCTTTCGATGAGATGGTGGCTATCATTTTTGGTGGAGTAGACTTTGACGATCCAACTATGATCGTACAAGGATGTCGCGGCTTAGCAATCGCTAAACCAACTCCAAGGGGTCATTGACCATGCCGGAGCACGATCAACCTGACCACGAAGGTCTATTTCCTGCAAGCAAACGAAGAACAAGCAAGAAACTGAAATTGCAATCTGGATATTTTGAATATAAGAGGAAGGCTTTATTAATGAAGGTGGGGTTCTGTGACGCCTTGGTCTGGTTGTTAAACACAAACGAAGTATGCGAAGTTGCAGCTATGGCGAACTTTTAATCTAAACAAAACTCAAAGTCTAAACGACGCCCTAAGGGCTGTATATATGGAGGAAGAGGGGGGGGGATTCCGTGGCCCTTGGAGGAGGGTTCCGAAACCAACCCTAACTCTTGTTTCCCCACACATACGGACTCTAAAAACACCCTATACGTAAGTATTTCAAATTTACATGGGCCTAGCCCAATAAAAAGGTGATGCGGCACCTAGAATAGCCTCTGGATGAAATTTATGAAGTGGCATCTTGTATATTTCGTCCAAGGCTTCATGCACTCCTTATGGTGGCTTCAAAGTCCTGAAATCATCACTTGTAACTCCATTCTTATTCCCCTTGCGCATGCCATCATCTCCAAGCTTGGTCTTGCTCCAGTGTTCATCCATCTTATCCATGGCAGGCCCTTCATTTGTAAGAAAAACAAATGTATCCAATTTAGGCAGCATCATATTCTCATGAACATTAGAATCATTACCAAGAAATGGTAATCTAAATGGCGTGCGTGAGCTCTAGTAATTGTTCCAGTATATGTAGCAGTAGGAGCTGTGAGTGTAACAACGGTATTGATGTCCTCATCAGATGGCTATATGAATTCCTCTAGTACTATACCAGGATGTGCAATAATCTAGCATAACAAAGATATCAAAAAATGGACAAGCCATGAAAATATCATGCTAGCTATCTTACGATCATGCAAAGCAATACGACAATGAACACTCAAGTCATGTATGATGATGATGGAAGTTGCATGGCAATATATCTCGGAATGGCTATGGAAATGCCATGATAGGTAGGTATGGTGGCTGTTTTGAGGAAGGTATAAGGATCGTTTTATGCACCGGCGAAAGTTGCACGGCATCAGAGAGGCTAGCAATGGTGGAAGGGTGAGAGTGCGTATAATCCATGGACTCAACATTAGTCATAAAGAAATCACATACTTATTGCAAAAATTTATTAACCATCGAAGCAAAGTACTAATACGCATGCCCTTAGGGGATAGATTAGTAGGAAAAGTCCATCGCTCATCCCCGACCGCCACTCATAAGGAAGACAATCAAAAAATAAATCATGCCCCGACTTCATCACATAACGGTTCACTATGCGTGCATGCTTCAGGAATCACAAACCTTAACACAAGTATTTCTACCAATCCAAAATTACTCACTAGCAATGACTCTAATATCACCATCTTTATATCGCAAACCCAATTTTGTTTGTGTTGTGAGTTGTGTCTCCTAAGGTGTTTCGGCTACTTAGGGACCGTGCTTCCAACTCCGACACCGTGTATGGTCCACCACCCTACCCTCCATTTACGCAATCCCATTGAACTTCTGCAACCACCACCGCATTCCCGCTACCACCATTTAACATTTGAGATTTTGAGTTCACGGTTTTTCCATTTCCTAAGATGTTTCGGCTACTTAGGGACGAGTCTCCATCATCTTGGTATCTCCATCAAGATCACCGCCACTCATTATCACCGCGGACGGTAACCTCCATATCATCTTGGTATCGTGGTATCCCTCCATTGTAAATCCCTTGCCATTGCATTGATAAACCCTAGCCCATTTTCATCACTTGCCTATTGAGACTAGCCTTTGAGTATTGCCGGCAACGTTACTTGTGCACATTAGTGGTCTACTCCTTCCATTACATACATACATACATACCATATTGGTATCATATCAACCCTTGTGCCACAAGTTTGTTCCCGCATATATTTACAATTGCTATCTTGGTTTGTGCATTGTGCAAAAGTGGCCATACAAAAAAGAGAATAAAGCTTTTAAGCAAAAGAGAAAGAGCAAAGAAGCTTGTAAGCAAGTGCCATAGCATCATACCACATTGCATATACGATTGTCATATCCGATCATCTTGGATCATACCACCGGAACATCATACATATATAGCATACTTGGGATAGAAGTTCATACATTTTGCATCTTATAGGTTGTGCACAAGTGTCGTATCCACCTATAGAGCAATCGTGCTAGCGTCTCTCTTGAGTTGTGTAACATGAGCGTTTTCCGTGGATTCCAAATTTTGTGCTCATCCTTGGTTGCACGACCCATCTATCTATCTGTGTGTGTGTTTCCATGTGCCACATATTGCTATTGGTCTACTTGTTTTACTTGCGAATTTGTGAATCTCTTTCGAGATTATTGACTCTTGCTAACATTTTACATCAAATTTTTGTGCCACTATCCTCACCGAGCTCCACCATAAGCCTTATCTTGTGTAGGTGTGAGAAATCGACAAGATCGATACCAATTGTGCTATTTCCTTCTTACATCATTGAGTGATCATTGATCCATCTTCAACATCGGTCAAGGTACATTTGGTATAGTTCTTCTCTTTCTCCCACTCATATTTGATCGAGTCTTGTGATGTATAGGCAAGGCATTTCATCTTCGGTCTACAACAACAACGATGACTTTGATGCCACGAACAACTCCAACGACGCCAAGATGCAAGCTCAAATGGAGGAGATCAAAGCCCTCATCAAGTCCTACAAGCGGTCTTCCTCATCTTCGAGAAGACGCTCAAGAGCACATGCCTCCGATCTACCATCTCCGGCAAAATCACATCGGCATCGACACCATCACCAACAAGGACATGAAGGTCAAGAGCTCAACACCAACAACCGCTCAACGACTTCACCATCTCCCTTGGCATCTTCGCCAAGCGACTTCAAGGCATCTTCGCCTATGGACATACGACATCTTCGCCCACAAGCACTTCAAGAGAAGCTCCCCAAGCTCAAGTCCGCGACTTACACGAGCTACTACGACCTAGACACCGACCATGAAATTCCTTTCTATGGGACTCTAAAACCCGAGGAGTATCTTGAGTGGGAGCGTTTAATGGACGACTACCTCAAGCTACATCAAGTTCCTCTCGAAGATCAAGTCAAGTGCGCCACAAGGAACTTCCACGACTACGCATCCACATTGTGGCTTCACACACCTTCGAAGACCTACAACGTGAGTTGGCCCAAGACGAAGAGAGCTTTGTGGCGCGAGTTCATGCCTCCAACCTACATGGAACAACATCCACACCAATTGGAGAACACCACCCAAGGATCCAGGTACATCGACGAGTTCTTAAAGGAGATGAAGAAAGCCTTGCGACGAGCCGGCATGGACGACCCCATTTTGATGAAGTTCCACTTCATGATGGGATTGCACGACGACATCTCCAAGACGATCTTCCTCGAGAACTACAAGTCCCTCGACGCCAACTACATTGGTGCTCTCAAGGCGGAACAAGAACTCATGAAGGTCAAGGCTTCTCGACCCCAAGCACACTTTTCTAAGACCAAGCTCCAAGACGACGAGCATGAGGCTAGTACCACCACAATGTCCAAGCCCGACGATCTCCAAGACGATGCTCCCAAGTTCGACTTCACCGTCATCCCTCACTACAAGAAATATGTCAACTTGTGACCCTCACTATTGGTCCCTGAAAGGTCATTGATTTTCATTTGCGACCTTTTTTGACCAAAAATAGATGGTCAAAAGCTGGCGGTCATAAACTGAAATTAACGACCTTCTCTGTGAGAAGGTCGTAGATGTTTACGACCAAAATAAGCCTACTGTTTTGTTTTGGTCACTAGCAGCCTCCTCAGGCCACGTAGGCATTCGACGTGGCAATCTGATGTGGCACAAGAACCGGCCCAGTCCAATTCGATTTTCTACATGGGCCTAGCCCAACAATTCAGCCTTTTTAATGTATATTTTTCCTATTAATTTTTGCTAGCTACATGGGCTTGGCCCAGCAATTCAGCCTTTTTATTTCTAGATGCGGCCTTTTACAGCGTATGATCTTTTATTTTTTGCCATTTTATTTTCCACTGTTTTACATTTGTCCCAAATATCATAATATCATACACTGGTCCCACGCATCAGAAATTTCAAATGTGCTCAAATTATTTTGATAAGTGGGTTGCATGAGTCATGTTTCCATTGCACACACTTTCAAATCACATACATAATTACTATTTCATATGAAACAGAAATTGTAGTTCTGAAACATACATGAAATTCAGAGAGAAAATACATTAAATCACATACATAATTACTATTTCATTCACAAATAGATAGAAGATACATTAAATTCCCAGATAACCCTTCCCCTACTGCTGCTACTTCTGATGTACAAAAGCAGGATCATCAGGTTTTACAAAACGCCAACACTCTCCTACTCCTTGTGTTCACCCTTCTGATGTACAGACACCTTTTAGATGAATTTGTCTGCAGAAAACATCAAAGAATCTAGTAAAAAACTGGAATCATCAGGTTCTAACAGACTGAAAGCAACACTGAAATATATTTAGATCAGGGTAAAAACAATAAACCAACAAGAAATACAGAGTTAAAAAGCATTGGAAATACACAAGAAAATAAGGGCGTTAATGTAGCTGCAATTTACAATGTCAGAAGACTAGGAAATTAGAGATAAAGCATGGAGTATGATAAATGTGGGACTTTACATTGTAATAGAAATTGAGGATATACGGTGAAAAAATAGAGGAATTCCACTGTAAATACCTGCAGTTTATACAATGTATAAAATGGATTATTTACAGTGTAACTCCCTAAAAAAATCTTAGGTATTCCACTGTAATACCTACAAGTTTTACAGTGACTATGCAGTAAATTACACTGTAAAACTGGGCGATATTACAGTAAAATGAAACTGAAAAATCACACTATAGGAATGACAACAATGAAGTAGGCACAAAGACAACATTTTAGACACATTAGAGAAAATTCACTGAATAATAAGTCAGCACTCTTAAGAAACCATTTTAAACGACCAATGATCCACCACTCATGATGTAATGGGTCTACTTCCAAGTGGACGCATGATTCACTTGGTGTATTGTTGCAGAAGTGAAGAAAACAAACCCATGGTCGATGACCGATAGTTGGCACTTGATGTGCGCACCCACCCTAGCTGAACAATCCAGCTCAATCAGGTCTACTAGAACAGAAGGAAAAACTAACACTGTAAATCTACGGAGGATCACCAACAACATCCCACACTTGGATGCACACCCAGCAAGCAGATAGACATCAACAAATGGACATTCTATATGAGAACAAAACAACATTGATCAAGCAGATGTTACGAGGACAGATATGTGACTGCTACAGATGAGTGAATTATCAAAAAAAGGAAGAGCTACAGATATGCATCTGCCTGCCAAATACACAAGACTAGTGGAGCTAAAGGATGATGGGAAATTTGCATCTAATGCTACCAATTAATTTCAGTGCATGACAAGACAAAAAGCATGGCATCAACAACATCATCAGCAGCATACTACCATCATAAATAGCAGCACAACAGCAATAGTAGGTAGTAGAAGTAGAAGAGTGAGGGCGCTATCGTGCACAGGGGCATGACCAGGAGTCGGGGAGGACGGGGCCGGAGTAGGTGAAGAGGCCATCATCCTCCTTGTGGTGCATGCGGGCAGTTGTGACAGCCTTGACTTGCTGGCCATCGCCTGATTTTGCTCCCCCACCCGCTGCTCCGCCTGCAGGAATATATACCAATAAAACGAGGTAAAATGAGAACCAACAGAGCACTTTCTGTATTGCCAGAACAAAACTGAAATTCAAACAATAACATGGCCCTTGGTATCGAAACAATTCTGCGGGTATATACCAATAAAATGAGGTGAAATGAGAACCAACGGCACAATGTCCAAAAAAGGCCAGCAGGATGAAGCTATAGCCAGCTAGCTATGCACCATAGGTGTCTGTACGGCCAGGTCAGAAGAATAACACGGCTAACATAAGGAGCGACACAACAGTTGTTGTGCTACCACAGAAAAATTGGGATTCAAACCTACTGTAACTATCACTCCATCCATTATTTAAACTACCAAAACATCTTTATATTGAGAAACATAGGTACCGGTTGCATATATAGACTAGTAGCAGTACTATGTGTGGCAGTTTTAACAAGTCAAATAATTTTACTGTAGACAAGTTGCATATATAGACTAGTAGTAGTACTGTAATCTAAGAGTGGCTAAAGCATACAAGAAACATATTGCAGTGTACTCTAGCCCAAACGAATTCCCACCCATGCCTTGTTTCAGATTAGACACTTTCTTACAACTGAATTCCAGATACAATTGGTTTCAGCTCCATGTGTACTAATTAAGAAGGAGGCGACAAGTAGCCATTGCATGTGACGGCAGGCAGACAGGAAATGGTTAGGAAGAAGAGGAGCAGTGGAGCACTGACTGATCCATTGGAGGCCCTGGTCTTGTCCTTCTTGAAGACGACCTCAAATCCCCGATGCACTCGCCGTCGACCACACTGGAGGCACTGACTGAATACAAACAAGAACATAAGACAAATAGTACATATATTAGTAAGATAAGCAGCTGTAACATAACAGGAACTAGAACGAATAGTGAGCCATATGCCTGGACCCTGAACCTTGAAGAAAGCAGTACAAAATAACTGAATACTGCTCCTAGAATGCACAAGGTGGTTACTGATCCTAGTGTTAACTGACAATTTCTCAATAAAGTTTCTGTACAACAGCACAAGGTGGTTAACACAAAGGGGAAACAAAGAATTAACATGGCAGCAGAGCAAACCAATACAGCTTGCAACTAATAAGCACATGATATTGCTTGGAAAATCAATTAAGCTCTGGTTAATTATTAAGCGGTGAGAATTTCTTATTTGCACGTTCATGTTGATAAGCAAGTTCTAGTGTTATACTGAACAATGACATGTCATTCACTATGCATCTATACGTGAGACAAAAGTTGAAGGCAGGAAGCATGATGGATGGATGTATATGCGTACCTGAATCCAGGGGAAATGCCGGAAGGAGATGGAGGGCGTGACAGCGGTGTTCATGTGCGCGCCGGAGATGTGGCCGGTGGCGTAGATCACTGCGGTGACAATGAGGCCGCCGACGAAGGAGTGGCTGAGCTAGGATACGCGCGTCACATCGGCGCCGTAGATGGACGCTGCCCCGCACATCACAAACACCAGCAGGAACGTCGCCACCACCTCCAATATCACCTGCACACACGCAAGAACCCCTCAGACTGGATACTCGAACTTGTATCTTTGAACCCTATTAATCAACTTCAATTTGCAATTTTAACACTGTGCACGCGTCGACCAGAGGACGACCGGCGAGGTCCCCAAACGGAAGAGGAGCGACGGGAGAGGGAGGCGCCCAGGCTATATATGATCCTCCACCTCCTCCTAGTTAGGATCAGCAAAGGATTAGCTTATACTTCGTGTGAGAGCTTTGCTCATCCACTTGGTTACCTTCTCCTCGGAGATTGCGCCTCCTACGGAGAAGATCCCCCAAGCGGATTCAAGACCACTTTACGGGAAGAACCTCAAGACCTCCTGTCAGAGAAGACCGGCTACCGTTGTACCATCCATTGTTGACTTTGGATCTTGTATCTTCCTTTGTGTTCATGGATCTAGCGTATGTGTGATCGTTCTTGTTGGTTTGAGTGTTCTCTTGTGTTCCCCTCGTCATTTTCCCCTCGTGTTCTTCGTGTTCATCGCGGGATCCGCTCCTTTCGTGAAAGATCGGCTCATAGGGTTCCTACCCTACATTAAGTACTTATCATGGGCATTGAAAGTTGACAAAATATTCCATCTTCACAAATATGACGAGGAAAATAAGATCACTATGGCATCCCTCGAGTTTCAAGACTACGTCCTCATTTGGTGGGAACAAGTGATCGAGCGACATCGCAAGAAGGACGAACCACCCATCACGACGTGGACACAAATTAAGGACGTCATGCAAGCACGCTTCGTGCCTACACACTACATAAGAGACCTCTTCAAGAAGTTGCAACTCCTCAAGCAAGGCACAAAGACGGTGGAAGAATACTATCAAGAAATGGAGATTGCCATGATACGCGCCAATGTCAAAGAAGATGATGAGCAAACAATGGCACGCTTCTTGAACAGCCTCAACCACCCATTACGGAAGATTGCCGATTTCCAACCTTAGTCCAACCTTCTCGAGCTAATTCATCAAGCGACCAAGGCGGAACGACAGGTACAAGAAGACTTCAAGTATGCCAAGTACTCATCCAAGACCTACGGCTCATACACTCAAGCTAGTCCTACTTCGACTTCGACACCTCCTACCTCAACTAGAGCATCAACAAGTACTGGCGATAAGTCAAGTTTCAAGCAAGCGACGCCTTCCTCAACTCGTCCTCCGGAAGCAACTACAAGAACAAGACTTCTTCTTCGGCACCACCAGACGATCCCGTCAAGACAAGTTCTATCAAGTGCTTTACATGTGGTGGTTGTGGACACAAGTCTTTCCAATGCATCAACAAGAAAACCATGATCGCCAATGATGATGACACATACGACTCCATGAGCAAAGACGAGATGGAAGCTATCGAGCACGTCGACATGCACCGCCAAGTGAACGACGAAGAAGATGCTCAAGTCTATTGTGACAACGATTCAAGTTCCACTCTCGTGGTCTCCAAGGTCTTGATGCTTCAACACCAACAAGACGAAGACCAATGGTGTCACATCTTCCACACCAAGGTTGGTATCAATGGGCGCTCCGTGAAAGTCATCATCGACGGAGGAAGTTGCCATAACTTGGCAAGTGAAGAGCTATGTTGCAAGATGCAGTTGGTCAAGAAGAAGCACCCTCGCCCATACAAGGTTCAATGGCTAAGCGACTCCAGCACAATTCAAGTGGAGCACAACGCACACATTTCTTTCAAGATTGGCACCTACGAGGACACCATTGAGTGTGTCGTGGTTCCTATGTCCGTGTGCCATCTTATCTTGGCAAGACCTTGGCAATTCGACTGTGGCGTCATCCACAATGAGAGAACAACCACTATAGCTTCAAGATGAAGGGCACGGAGTATGTGCTTCGACCTATGTGTCCAAGCAAAGTGATCGCCGACAAGCAAGCATCCACTCATCATGGAGAGACTAGTGAGAGAGTGAACCACCAAAAAAAGTGAGCGCCACAAGCCAAAATTGAGCGACTATTCGCCATGAGAGAAGAACTTAATCCTCCTAGCCACAAAAAGAGAGATGAGAGAAGTGTGTGAGGACCCATCGAGTGTCATCCACTATGTCCTAGTGTGCAAAGATGAGGTGGCAAAGACTAACCCTCCTAATCCTCTACCTTTAGTGTTGTCTCATTTGTTGAGGGAATTCGCGGATGTCTTTCCTGATGAGCTACCTCCCGGTCTTCCTCCTCTACGTGCCATCGAACATCGGATCGACCTCATCCCTGACGCACCTCTTCCTAACAAAGCACCATACCGTGTCAACCCCGAAGAAACCAAAGGAATACAAAGGCAAGTCCAACATCTCATAGACCATGGACATGTGCGTGAAAGTTTGATTCCTTGTGCCGTACCGGTCATCCTTGTGCTGAAAAGAGATGGTAGCTTTTGCAAGTGTTCCGATTGTAGACCTATCAATGCTATCACCGTTCGCTATAGGCATCCCATTCCACGCCTTGATGATATGCTACATGAGCTTAGCGGTGCCACTATTTTCTCAAAAATTCATCTTAAAAGTGGTTAGTATCAAATCCGCATACAAGAGGATGATGAATGGAAACTGCTTTCAAAACAAAGTTTGGTTTGTATGAGTGGTTAGTTATGCCTATGGGTTTATCGGAAGCACCCGGTACTTGGATGCGTCTCATGCATTATGTGCTTCACCCTTACATTGGTGTGTTTGCTGTGGTCTACTTTGACGACATTCTTGTGTTTAGCAAATAACTCAAAGAGCATGTGAATCATATTAGGGACGTTTTGCAAATGCTTAGAAAAGAACGTCTATGCTAATATGGATAAATTCACTTTTCGTGTTGACAAGATTGTTTTATTGGGCTTTGTTATGTCTTCCAAGGGAGTTCATGTATATGAGTCTAAAATTGAAGCAATTAAAACTTGGCCCCAACCCACTAATTTGCAACAAGTGTGTAGTTTCCTTGGTCTAGCGGGTTTTTACCGTTGCTTTGTGAAAGACTTTAGCACTATTGCCGCACTGTTGCATGCCTTGAGTAAGAAAAATGCACCTTTTGTTTGGGGACCATCTCAATCTACCGCATTTGATGAGCTCAAACCTTTGCTTACACATGCTCCAGTTCTTGCATTACCCGATTTCACCAAAACTTTTGAGGTTCATTGTGATGCTAGCAGTAATGGAATTGGTGGAGTTTTGATGCAAGAAAAGTGAGCCATTGCATATTTTAGCGAAAAAAATTCCGGTGCTCAACTTAACTATCCTATATATGACAAAGAATTGTATGCTTTAGTGCGAGTATTACATGTTTGGGAGCATTACCTTCGCCCACATGAATTTGTCATACATTTTGATCATATGACACTTAAGTACCTAAAAGGTCAAACTAAGTTGAATAAATGGCACGCTAAATGGAGTGAATTTATTGAGTCTTTTCCTTATGTGATCAATTACATTAAGGGCAAAGAAAATGTTGTGACGGATGCTCTTTTTCGCATATGCATGCTTGTTACCCAACTACAGTTGAATGTTATTGGCTTTGATCATATTAAAGATCTTTATGCGAATGATCCTTCCTTTGCACTTCCTTATGCAAAATGTATTACTCATACTTGTTGGGAGAACTTTTATCTCAAATATGGCTACCTTATGTGTGCTAACAAACTTTGTATACCCGAGTCTTCTCTTCATTTGTTTCTTTTGCAGGAGACTCATGGAGGTGGACTCATGAGACATTTCGGACGCGACAAGACCTCACCACACTCTCCTTCAAGTACTTTTGGCCAAAGATGTTCCGCGACATGGCACGTTGCACCAACAAATGTTCTACATGTCGCAAAGCTAAGTCCAAATCCCAATCTCATGGTTTACATATGCCACTTCAAATTCCATATCAACCATGGGAGGATATTAATATGGATTTCGTGCTTGGTTTTCCTAGAACTCGAAATGGAAAGGATTCCGTCTTTGTTGTTGTGGACCGATTCTCAAAAATGGCACATTTCATACCATGCAACGAGATAAACGGTTCTTCACATGTCGCTAATCTTTTTTGTTGGGAAATATTGAGGTTGCATGGAGTGCTAAGGACCATTGTGCTACTTGTGGAAGATCATTTGTGCCAAGCTCGGCATCAAGCTTCTATTCTCAACGGCCTATCATCCCCAAACTGATGGCCAAACGGAAGTCACCAACCAGACGCTATCTACTCTCCTATGCGTGTTGATCAAGAAGAACATCAAGGAGTGGGAGAAGTGCTTACCAATCGCCGATTACGCCTACAATCGAGCTTGACACACTACTACCGGAAAGGCCCCCTTCGAGGTTGTCTACGGTTTCAATCCATTGTCCCCATTAGACATTCTACCTCTTCCGCTCCAAGAACGCACAAACATGGATGCTAGTGCAAGGGCAAGTTTCCTCAAGAAGAAGCATGAAGATGCAAGGGCGACAATCGAGCGTCAATTACACCGCATCACCACCAACCTCAACATCAACAATACACCAATGGTGTTCCAACCGGGCGAACTTGTATGGCTTCATCTTCGTAAAGACCGCTTCCCCAATGAGCACAAGTCAAAGCTTCTACCATGAGCCGATGGACCATTCAAGGTGCTAGCAAGCAATAACGACAACGCTTACAAGATTGACATCCCACGCGACAAGTACAAGGTAAGAGACATCTTCATTGTCGAAGACTTGGCCAAGTACCATGGTGATGAAGCGCATGATCCGTGGTCGGATCTCTCACAAGGGGGGGGGGAGATGATGCGGAGCATCCTACCGTCATCCCCATGGACTCTACACAAACACATCAAGCGCCACATGTACCCATGACGAGATCTAGAGCACATGCATTGGAAGTCGAGGTGAACTCCTTCCTACTTGACTTGCATATGGATACAAATGGAACTTGGTTGCTACCTCACCAAAATACTCTATGCATCATTAGGTACGACGAGGACCCCTTCCAAGCAGCTGAGGGACATCACTGAGTCCAAGGAGAAGGGACCAAAGCCACCAAGGTTCAAGAACAAGCCGAGCAGCAGCTGAACAGGAAGTCCCAGGCGACCCCATGCGCACGGGCCCTCGAGACCCCGTGCCCACGGGCTACACAGGGACCTACGGCTGTAGCACCCCCGTGCGCACGGGCGTGTACTGTGCGCACGGAACCCCCGTGCGCACGGGCCCAACTTACCCCGTGCGCACGGGCCTCCCAGGATGGCCGGCTGAGATTGCGTTTTCGCCCTCCCCTTCATCTACTTCGACCCCAAGGCTATATAAGTCATACCTAGGACCATGTTTAGGGATAGCAAAGTATTAGATGAGATATTTGTGAGCTTTGCTCCTTCTACCTTCCTGCTTGTGGATCAAGACCCCTTTAGATAAGAATCCTTGTGGATTTCAAAGCCCTTCACAAGGAGAAGACTACTTTCAAGACCACATCTCCTAGGAGTGGGAAGAACCTTATCATTTATTTTTTTTCCTTTGATTGTGTTTGTGAACTTGTGGATCTTGTGTTTGCTATTGTAGTGGATGTGTAATTGGGTATTGTTGGAGTGATTTCCTCTTTGTGTTCATGGTGTTCATTCTCCCTTTTCCCCCTCCAAGTGTGAAAAGATCCGTCTGAGGGTTTCACCCGACAACAAAGTCCAAACACCATGAAACTTTTTGTGGATTTTTTTATGGACCAGAAGACATCCAATGGGCCAGAGCAGCACCTGGGTGGTGCCCCGAGGGGGGCAGAACCCACAAGGGCGCGCCTGGGCCCGCAGGCGCGCCCAGGTGGGTTGTGGCCACCTCGGTGGCCTCCCGCACCCCCTCTTCACCCTATAAATTGCCAAATATTCCAAAACCCTTGGGGGTAACCCTAGATCAGAAGTTTCGCCGGCGCAGGCCTCTATAGCCACCAAAAACTAATCTAGACCCCGTTCTGGCACCCTGCCGGAGGGGGGAATCATCACTGGTGGCCATCTTCATCATCCCGGCGGCCACCATGACGAGGGGGGAGTAGTCCACCCTCGGGGCTGAGGGTTTGTACCAGTAGCTATGTGTTTAATCTCTCTATCTCTCATGTTCTTGAGATGTTACGATCTTGATGTATCGCGGGCTTTGTTAATATAGTCGGATCATATGGTGTTTTCCCCTCTCTATCTTGTGATGAATTGAGTTTTCCCTTTGAGATTTTTTTATCAGATTGAATACTTTAATGGATTTGAGAGCACTTGATATATGTCTTGCAAATGACTACTCGTGGTGACAATGGGGTATTATTTTGCTTCACTTGATATATGTTTTGGCACTCAACTCACGGATTCTCGAGGTGACATTGGGGTAATCTACGCATAGGGGTTGATGCACGTTCTTGTCTTTGTTTCTCCGGTAGAAATCTTGGTGCACTCTTTGAGGTTCTTCGTGTTTGATTGAGTATTATGGATCTGAAATTATTTGGTGTTATATTAGTACAAACTCTTGGATAGATCAATCAGAAAGAATAGCTTCGATGTGGTTTCGTACCCTACAAACGATTTCTTCTTATGTTCTCCTCTAGATAGGAACTTTGGAGTGATTCTTCATCGCACGTTGAGGGATGGTTATATGATCCAATTATATTAGCATTGTTGAGAGATTGCACTAGCGAAAGTATGAACCCTAGGCCTCATTTTCAAGCATTGCAATATTGTTTGTGCTCCATTTTATCAATTACTACCTTGCTGTTTTTTATTGTTCTTATTACAAAAACCAATATCTAATATCCATATTACACTTGTATCACCATCTCTTCGCCGAACTAGTGCACCTATACAAACTACCATTGTATTCAATGTGTTGGGGACACAAGAGACTTTATATTATTTGGTTGCAGAGTTGCTTGAGAGAGACCATCTTCATCCTACACCTCCAACGGATTGATAAACCTTAGGTCATCCACTTGAGGTAAAATTGCTATTGTCCTACAAAACTCTGCGCTTGGAGGCCCAACACGAGTCTACAAGAATAAAGTTGTGTAGTAGACATCACATTCCCCTAGATGGGAGAAGTGTTCCCCCTCTGGTCCATGGCCTCCATGGCGGCGGAGGGGTGGGAGTCCCACTGAGATTGGATCTCTCTCTATGTTTCCTTCTATTTCTGCGTTTCAGTTTTCTGGCCTTTCACCGTTTCTTATATTCCCGGAGATCCGTAACTCTGATTGGGCTGAAATTTTAACACAATTTTATCCAGATATTATCTTTCTTGCGGCGAGAGAAGGGAAGAAACCTCCTTATAGGGTGGCCAAAAGCATGACAGATGCGCCCTTGGTAGGGGGCGCGCCCCTAGGGCTTGTGGGCCTCTCGGGCATCGTCTCGTGTTGATTATTTTTCCCCAAAGTCACATATACTCCAAAAGTAAATCTCCGTAAGTTTTATCGCGGTTGGACTCCGTTTGATATGAATGTTCTGTGAAACAAAAAACATGTAACAAATAGGAATTGGTATTGGGCACTGGATCAATATGTTAGTCGCAAAAATAATATAAATAGTTGCCAAAAGTATATGAAAGTTGTAGAATATTGGCATGAAACAATCAAAAATTATAAATATGACGATGACTTATGAGTCATCTAGGGTTTATTTCATTCGATCTCGTGGTAGATCAACTCTGTAACCATCATACACACATCAATACAATCAAGTAGGACATAGGGTTTTACCTCTTCGAGAGGGCCCGAATCTGGGTAAATACAGTTCCTTGTTTCCAGTTCCGCATTGATCCAAGATCCCGATCTCGGGACCCCCTACTCAATATCCGACGGTTTTTTCAACGACAAGTGGAGCAGACTATCTCTCTCTTGAGATCCTACCGGGAGGTGCCGGCACATGCGGCCTAACCATAGTGGAGGATGCCATGCCGTGCGACAAAGCTGCGGGCAACCGCTCGGCTCTGAAGGATGGCTCAGTGGAGGGAGACGGTCCTGCTGGTAGCAACGAAAGATTTCTCCTAAAGACGCCCCAGTCGTCCCCTGCAATGGATGCTGTCGGGCCCCGAGTCTAATGCTCAGCTTGGCGGCTCCTCGCGTGGGCCATACAACCATTAACTCCGGGGACCTCTTCCAGGTGGCGCATCTGGCGATCGACCAGCTGGGCGTTGGACTGGCAGCCAAAAAGTTTGCCTTGTGTCGCGGGAAACCACTGCCACCAATGGGACCAAGAGCCCTTTCTGGTTCGGCGGGGGGATGACACATTGCACAAAGAGCAGAGGAGCGTGGAGCAACACGACCGAGATCACGCGAGCAGTCTTTACCCAGGTTTGGGCCGCCATGAGGCGTAAAACCCTACTCCTGCTTTGGTGGATAGATGGTGGAAAAATGGTGGTGAGCACAACATGCTTGCCCGGCAGGGTTTTCCTAGGGGCGAGAGCAGCTGTGCGCGTATGAGTGTGTGAGGGTGTGGTTTTGCCAACAAAGTCTCCAACCCTTGCTACGGTTGCCTTGGGCCTCCTTTTATAGATCAAGGGGTCACCATAGTGGCAAATTAGTTATTATGCACTGATTAGATAGCAAACAGTGCTATCATACCTAACTCTATAGGCTAATATAGCACATTAAAGGCACCGCTCAATGTCACATCGCAGCTTGCCCGGTAGGCCCTACCGGGTTGTCTTGCCAGATTCGCGCCTGCTTGCTTGACACGTCTCAGGACGGGTGTCATTTGGAGGTGTTTGCTGTAGGAAGTGGCTGCCATGTGGCGAATAGCAGCCACTTAGTCGCTTTGGAGCTTGACACCGCACTGATCGACGACTGTGTCATGATGAGGTGGTGCGGTGAGGTGGTCGTGCCTCCATAAGCCCCAACGGGCCTATCGGGACGGTCCGAATGCTTGCTTCCAGGGGTAACTTCATCCTTGCCATGCTCGCCTACCCGGCAAGGGAGGTTTTTCCCTTAGTGATATCTTGCTTCTCTGGCTCTCCTTGGTGTTCCTCATCTGTACTTGCACTACAAAAAAATACACTTCCTTGATGATACATGTTTGTCATAGTAGGTCACGTTTTCATTCATGAATGTACATCCATGATGATTTTATGACAGAATCAAGATAGTCATAATTGTGCTATGGTAGAAGTTTTCCATGACATTACCAAAATTGTCGTCATGGAAGTGGACACTTCCGTGACGATAAATGGTGTGTCATCGAAGTGATTTCGTCAAGGGTAACCGACACGTGGCATCCACTGTTAAGCTATCAGGTCCGGTTTTGGATCTGATAACCCGCTAACAGCCACGATCAATGGCAATTTTCCACGTGTAAAATTCTCATTAGCCGACGGAACCACGTGTCAGCTCCGTGTTGGCACAGATGTCACTCATCCATTGGGCGAGATGCGCCTATGATATATTGACACGTGGACGGGCCGAAAAGTGGCCCATAAATATTAAATGGGCCAGCCCAACTAAAGGCCCACAAAATTTTGTAGACCATAGTGGCCGGCCCAGCTAAAGGCCCACAAGATTTTGCAGACCATAGTGGGTCGGCCCAGGTAAAGGCCCACAAGATTTGGAAGACACTATTGGGTTGGCCCATTAACAGGCTACCATGTTTTGGGCCAAATGTCGGCCCATATTTGATCCGGTCCATTAATAGCCTGCCACATTCTGGGCCTAATAAGGGCCCATATGAGATCCGACCCGTTAATAGCCTACCATGTTCTGGGCCATATTACGGCCCATATCAGATCCGGACCTTTAAGAGCCTTTGGGCTAAATTTTGGCCCATATCAGATTCGGCCCGTCAACTAGACGCGGTGCTTTCGGGCCCACTTAAGGCCGGTTAGGATTTCTATTTGCTAAAGGCCCATTTAGTAATACGACCCGATATTATTTTCGGCTTGTTAAAGTCCTGTTTAATATTTGGACCTATATTTATTTTATCATGTTAAAAGCCTGTCAAATAGTTAGGCCTAACTATGACCCGCTTTGCACCCGACCTGCTCATAGCCGATAATTTGATTGAGCCATACAAGGATCAAGACAATTTTGGCCTGTTAACGGCCCATAACGTGATTGGCACAATCATTGGTCGGGTTCTATTTCGGCCTGTTGTAGGCACGTGAGCTATTCAGCACATTTTAGGCCCAACCTACTGAAAGCCCATTGAATTTTCTTGTGAAAATAGGGCCAACGGTTTACTCGGCCTATTAAAGGCCCGATACTACTAGTGGGCCAGTTTACATTTAGTCCTGTTAACGGACCCAGATGACTGGGCCCATGATGCGGCCCATACATAGTGATTTGCATGACAGCCCAATTATGTACCGTAATTTTCACGGTTTACTTTTCATGGAGAGAAGACAGGATATATGTACAGTAAAATAACTATAGCATCGTGAATAAGAAAAAACTTAGACTATACAATAAAGAAATTACGACATATTACATCCACAGGGCATCAAAGTTCGCCACTATGATTATAAAGCACAAGCAAACAACAGATTACATACATTGGGCATCAAAGATCGCCACCAGTGCAAATAAACACGCCGGCAAAATAATATACAAAACCGACAACACTTCCATAGAGTTCAAAAAATGTTAGCCCTGCTCGGCAGCTGCAGCGCAAGCAGCTGAGCAACCTGATGAGACTGTGCTTGTTTGATGCTTATATCCTCCTCACTCTGAATGAGAAACAAGCACACAGATGACAGGTTTTGCACATATAAGTATCAGTGCTGACAATTCATCACATTTCTTATTCGCGGATAAAGTGACACAGTTTAAAATAGCATTAATACAATATGGTATTGTTCAGGTTAAGACATGGCAGGAAATGACATTGTGAAGGAGTTGGCAGCTTCACGACACCACTTGATTATAGATCAAGAACTCATAAGTATCAATGGTTAGTGTGCTGTCAATTTATCCCATTTCAGATTGGCAAATAAAGAGACAGTTTAAACAATAGTAGAATGATATGACATTGTTCATAGTTAAGACATTGCAGAATATGACATTCTACTGTAGTGGGTAGGTTCGCCACACCACTAGATTACGAATCAAGAACAGAAGCATACATGTAGTGCAAAATAAGGTCACTTGCTCTGTATAGTTTAATTTACATGGTATGAAGAAGGAACTTGGTTGTACAACTGAAAACTTAAATTGAGAAGGACAAACTTTTGTTTATGAACTACACAATAAACTTTAAACATTCAATTTGATGCAAACACCAAAAACAAACAGCTGTTGCAGTCATGCCTAACCAAATATACACAACAAAGTTTGAAGGCTTGAGAAGGACAAACTTACATTAGTTGTGAAGACCTGCTCGATAAAGCCCTTGCGATGCTGATGGGGGGCCCAATTCAAGAAGTTTACCACAGAATCTTGTTCATAAGCATTGCCTTTATTCTACATTTTGTTAAAAGTAAATATAGATGTGATAATATATGAAAAAATTGAGAATATTTAAGATAAGATGAAGAGTGATGCTACATAACCAAGTAGCTATAAATGTAAGTATAGGGATACAAGCAAAAGGTACAACCAAGAGCAATGCAGAGCTAAACTTCTTCAGTACCATCGGTGTTATCCAACCATATGTTAAGAGTAAATATAGATCTGATGTGTAGAAAATGGAGGGTAAAGGAAAATAAGCTGCATAGTAATGGTACATGAACAACTAGCTGTCAATATAAGTACATTGATAAAGGACAACAGGTACTTACAAGAACAATGCAGAGCTAAACTTTTTCATTGGCGTTGGATATATTCTACACTAATGTAACCATTCATACAAATCAGATAATTTGGAGCGAACAATTGATAAGCAAGCTATCATGCATACTCCTGTCACATAATGAACCAGGTATGAAAGCAAGTACAACCATACAGGACAACAAGTACTAACAAGAACAAAGCAGCGGGCAACATAGTTGCGATATCCTATCGTCCTTTTTAAATCGGAATTCTTCTTCGAGCAGATTTCCTACAAAAGAGATCCGTAAGGCACATGTGGAAAAGTAGAAGTTCAAATTCTCATGTGATATCATAGACAATACCTCATCTTGGGAACGAGACCAATGCATAACAAGGTTTTTCCATTCAATGTCTTCTAAATTTAGCATAGGAGACTTCACCAGAAATTCATTTATAGACTTTCCATCAAAGTGTGCTTTCCTCAGGTAACACCGATACTACTATAATGCTTCCTTGAAAAACGCAAGCAAGCTTTGCTTGTCATGATTATCCAGATTGACCATCGCCTACTTACAACAATGTAATGTAAATAATTGATGTGTTGAATCAGCAGAAAACAGGAAAATAATCACCATGAATAATAGCACTTACACGTAAGTGGGACAGGAAGATGTGAAAATGGTGTTTGTCTTCACTATAATCTTCCCATGATGGGAATATATGCACGTAGTCCCTAAAAACATTGAAAGCATTGTCTTTTAAACTGGGAATAACTGGAATGGGGTTCCAATCTGCAGGAATTGGCCATCTCTACAGTTGGGATAGGTCTTCGGCCGGTGGACTTGCTGTACTTTTTGCTGGAGTGGGATTTTTCTATGGTATGGCTGGTGCTATGGCAACTGAACAAACGGTCAGCCAGATCAAGGTGTGTGCAATATACGACATCTGGTTCACTCGGCCTTGTCATCGGTGTGTGACCTCTGTGGCAATCGCTCGCTCCCTACTAGTCTCTTCTTGTACCATGGCAACCGTCCACCGCCTCTTCGCCTTTCCCTCTCGATTTGGAACTACTGTCGCACGCTCTTCCTCCCTCCATTTGCCTTCACCCTTCCTTCTACCATTGTTCATTCATCTTCTCCATGGAGGGAAAGGCTGGAAACGACCCCGTTATTTTTGCCCCAATTTGAAAAATGACGTGGTGGAGGAACTCATTGATCGGTGCGACGTCATCACCTCGGCTAGCATGGCAGGTTCATTCAAGACCATTCTCGACTCAACTAATAACATCATTACAAGAAACCCAAGGGTCTAGGAGCAGTTTGATCTCCCCTATATTCTTCGCTGTGACCCTGCTGACTGGCATGGCGATGAGGGAAGCCTCTCCTTGTGCATGTTGATGCCGCTTGATAATGATACGTGTGATGTTAAGATGCCATCGCTTGAGGGCAAGGCTTGGGCCGGCACAAATGAAGATTGGGTTTTTTTATATTGGTTACAACCGCGAGTGGGAACTTGTCAATGTGTACACTCGTCACCGGGTTCCAATTCCAAAAATCTCAGACTGCCCAGAGGTTGAGCACACAGATGATCTACGTGAGTTCAAATACGATCATGGTAACTGTTCTCTATGGAAGATAGCCATTTGTCGAGTTCCCAACCGCTCTTGGGATTACACGAACTATGAAGTTGTTGCTATCTTCAACAAGCTTGTTGCCTTCCTTACTTCCATGCCTCGATGAATATTGCTCAAAAATCAATTTCTATACACGGATGAGTACTGTGATGCAATTCAATACGAGGGTCTTGTGTTTGCTGCCACCACTCGTGGCACAGTTTTTGCATGGAATCATCATGCTTTCTGTGTGTTTGTCTTCCACCGCAATTATAATTGTTTCATCCACATGCATGCGGGTTAGCTAGTTTCCCTTTACTAATTAATTAACTTTGTGTTTCTAAGGTCCTGTGAAGATTCCACCACCTATACTTGAAAATTTTTATAACCAAGGGGAGATGACGATGCTGGTGATCACGAGCATGAGGACGAGCAGGACCCATATACTCAGTGGCGCCTGGCAACTTATTCCGATGGATCACCTCTTCTTGTCTGTATACAGGGTACTGCTGATGTTACTAAGGAAGCAGGTGTTGTCTTGCATGGTCGCACTCTCTGGACCTATGCCAACACCTTCTCCATGGTTCAGTATTGAAAGTCTTGGAGGAAACTCGCTCTTCCTTGGACAAAACTATCCAATGATGGTGAAAGGCGACGATCCAGCTGCTGTTGACATGACGTTACTTCCATTTATGAGAAGCAACTGTATCTATACCTTGGTCATTTCTATGCTTCCCTACCATCGCACTAGGGGTCATGACATAGCCCGCTTTAGCCTGGATGATCAGTCCTGCGTTGGTCTCGAGATTGACAGTAGCTCGCCCTTCCCAGAGAATCACTTCTGGTTGAAAGCAAGCGTTTCCAACGCTGACGAGTGGTTGTGCTGAAGTTCATTTCATCTCTTTGTTATTTGTTGTGTGAGAAATACTTTAGTTTACTAGAATGTTTTGTTGGAAATGATCTATAATCCAACGTGTATCCTCGTTGTCGTTGTGGGTTGATGACTTGTTGTATGTAATCAATGGTACATTTGCATATGCGTCCATCAACTCATGCCTACTAGTGGTGTCCATATGAACAGTGCTAGTGATTTTAGTTGCAAAAATTAGATAGTGCTAGTGATTTTTAGCTGCATATTTTGACAAATCGCAGTGTTACAAGGCTGACAAATGGCAATATTACTAGATAAACAAATGTCAATCTTTCCAGTTTGACAAATGGCAACATACCCAAAATGATAGATGCAAATCTTACCCAATTGTTTCTACATGGTTGCACACGGGTCATGCAAAACAACCATTTGTGTTGAAGGGATGCACAAATCATGCATTGCAAGGGAAGACCATAGCTCTCACTTTGCATACGGTTGTTCTATCTAAAACGTTTGCAATCAAGAGGTGCGGAAATCCTGCTTGGGACATTTTCCCTTGGCTTCCTGGGGAAGCTGTCGGTTTGCATACGGGTGTTCTAACTAAAACGTTTGCGATGAGTGTTTTATATTTAAATACCATTGACGTTTTTTTCAAAATAAAATCATTTGATAAGTCTCTACATTAAGAGAGAAAAACGCAAGTTCATACTAACCATATCTTTCATTCAGTCATAGTACAAATTTATATTCATATGATTGAGAATTCGAGATACAGTATTAAAACCCAAAAAAACTATTTCCGGCGGCGGCAGAGGCAGGGTGCCACGCCGCCATTGTCATTGTCGTCCTCCTGGACGCCGTTGTTGAAGTCTTCAAGGCAGCACAAAATGTTCTTCACTTGTAAATCAAAGATCATGTCGTCACACGATCGACGGGAGGGGCGCGGGAGGACGACAACTGGCGCCACTGAGAGGTAGCGGACGACGGCATCATCCCATGCCACTAAGGGGGGCGCGGGCATGGGTGCGGCGGGTGCAACCAAACGCACGGGGACCAGCGCCGCGGTGGGTGGAGGGGCGCGCACGGGCAGGGGTGCGGTGGGTGCAACTGAACGCACGGGGGCCGGCGCCACTGTGGGTGGAGGGGCGCGCACGGGCACGGGCGCTGGCGCTGGCATGTACACGAGCTCGCGCGGGTTCGCGGAGACCTCGCTGATGCCTGCGGAATCCAACTCTGTGATAGTGCTCGGCGACAGGCCCGTCAATGCTTCGGGATGGTCGCTGGTGCGGGCGCGGGGATGGGAGCTAGGATGGGAGCGGGGCCAGCAACCGCCGAAGCTAGCTCGTCCTGAGCCATGTCCATGAGGCCCCATTCCTCCTTATTTTCTATCTCCTTCGGCTCGGAGTCAACTTCACCAAACTTGAAGACTAGTGGCAGATGATCATTCTGCTCCATGGCGTTGGTGGAGGTCTGTGGGAGGGAGGGGAATGGGAGGCGAACAGTAAGGCCGCCCATATTAAAGAGCGGCTTGGGTGCCATTAATGGAGAGGAAGGCGGGAGTCCATGGAAGTCAAAGGGCTCACTTCCCAGTGAGCTTATGCAGCATATAACTCGCATGCTTCCCGGTGAGCCTGCACATTGGAGGACTGCTTGCACACCTCTCTATCAGCCTGCACACCAGACTTCGCTCGCATGCCTCCCGTTTAGTCAAGGTCAATCAGCTGTCCGCACAGCACCTCCTATAGCCATTAAAACAAAGACACGTGGTGTCACGTGAATGGTTAACAGAAAACACACGATTTGAATTATACAACCATTTGAGATATTAAAGTGGCAGCTATTTTTCAAAATGCCTTTGATGGCTGTTATTCGAGTGCGCCTTCTCTCAAAATGGACATGAAAAATACCAAAGCATGTAGGGTGCCATTCCATGAAAACATGCCGAGTTTCATGAATTTCAGACGAGTTCTGGATTTACTAGAATATAAAAACAAAGTATCTCAACATTTTGCCGGCAATGAACGGTGCCCTGGTGTTTGAAATTCATTCCCATTTCTTCCATGGGACCTACGCATGCACCCAAGGACACATATTTGATTTTTTTTCAACCAATTTATATGTATTAGAGCATGTGCATGTAGTTCAAATTTGAATCATGCACATAAATGCATTGAAAACTCAATTAATGCATAAAAATGTCCAAACGAACCCCCAAAAATCCCAAAAATTGAAACAACACTACTGTTGTTCTATGTTGACACGAGAATTTTTTTGAAGGCAATAAGAGGTAATGGATATCGTTTCGTCCCCAAAGGTGGGATGTTCCCTACCGAAACAATCACGCTTGTTGTGAGAAGCTCTGGTTTGTGAGAAGCATATCCTCAAACCTGCCGCAAATGGGACCAAAAATTTACCACGGCATGTTGATGCCCCTCTATGATAGCATGCCAAGTTTCATGAATTTCGAACGAGCTTTGGATTTACTAGAATTTAAAAACCAGGTATCTCAATGTTGGCGGTCGAGTAACCATGGTAGGGTGTTTGACATTCATTCCTATTTCTTGTATGGGACCTAAGCATGCAACCAAGGAGACATATTTGAATTTTCAACCAATTTATATGCATTAGAGCATGTGCATGTAGTTCAAATTTGAATCATGCACATAAATGCTTTAAAAACTCAGTTAATGCATAAAAATGTCCAAACGAACCCCGAAAAATCCAAAAAATTGACACAACACTCCTGTTGTTCTATGTTGACACGAGAATTTTTTTGAAAGCAATAAAAGGCAATGGATAAAGTTTCGTCTCCAAAGGTGGGACGTTCCCTACCGAGACCATCAGGCTTGTTGTGAGAAGCGCTGGTTTGTGAGAAGCATATGCCGCTCCATGATAGCATGCCAAATTTCATGAATTTCGGACAAGCTTTGGATTTGCTAGAATTTCAAAACCAGGTATCTCAATGTTTGCGGCCGAGTGACCATGGCAGGGTGTTTGACATTCATTCCCATTTCTTGCATGGGACCTAAGCATGCAACCAAGGACACATATTTGAATTTTCAACCAATTTATATGCATTAGAGCATGTGCATGTAGTTCAAATTTGAATTATGCACATAAATGCATTAAAAACTTAGTAAATGCATAAAAATGTCCAAACGAACCCCGAAAAATCCCAAAAATTTACACAACACTCCTGTTGTTCTATGTTGACATGAGAAATTTTTTGGAAGTAATAAGAGGCAATTAATATCGTTTCGTCCCCAATGGTGGGACGTTCCCTACCGAGATCATCACGCTTGTTGTGAGAAGGTCTGGTTTTTGAGAAGCATATCCCCAAACCTACCCCAAATGAGACAAAAAATTTACCACGACATGTTGATGCCGCTCCATGATAGCATGCCAAGTTTCATGAATTTCGGACGAGCTTTGGATTACTAGAATTTAAAAACCAGGTATCTCAATGTTTGCGGCCGAGTAACTATGGCAGGGTGTTTGAAACTCGTTCCCATTTCTTGCATGGGACCTAAGCATGCAACCAAGGACACAAATTTGAATTTTCAACCAATTTATATGTATTAGAGCATGCTCATGTAGTGCAAACTTGAATTATGCACATAAATGCATTGGAAACTCAGTTAATGCACAAAAATGTCTAAACAAACCCTGAAAAGCCCAAAAATTGACACAACACTCCTGTTGTTCTATGTTGACACGAGAAAATTTTTGAAAGCAATAAGAGGCAATGGATATTGTTTCGTCCCCAACGGCGGGATGTTCCCTACCGAAACCATCAGGCTTGTTGTGAGAAACTCTCGTTTGGGAGAAGCATATCCCCAAACCTGCCCCAAATGCGAGAAAAATTTACCACGGCATGTTGATGCCGCTCCATGATAGCATGCCAAGTTTCATGAATTTCAGATGAGCTTTGGATTTACTAGAATTTAAAAACCAAGTATCTCATTGTTTGCAGCCGAGTAACCGTGGCAGGGTGTTTGACATTCGTTCCCATTTCTTGCATGGGACCTAAGCATGCAACCAAGGACACAGATTTGAATGTTCAAGCAATTTATATGCATTAGAGCTGTGCATGTAGTTCAAATTTGAATTATGCACATCAATGCATTGAAAACTCAGTTAATTGGACGCGGAGTTTCTGCACCCGAGCTCAAATGAGTCCGGGTGAACAGTAAAATCAAAACTAAATAAAAAAATCAAAAAAATCCAAATTTTTTTTGGGAGAAACATTGACAAAAGTTTTAAGTGCTTGCAAAAATTCATCATGAAATCACATTTCTAGAAGGCGTGGCAAAAAAACAAAATCAGTACTCTGAAAAAGCTACTTTCAACAGCATTTTGGAGCACTGAATTTGTTTGTTTTTGGCACGCCTTACAGGAATGTGATTTCATGATGAATTTTTGCAAGCACTTAGAACTTTTGTCAATGTTTCTTCCAAAAAAATTTGGAATTTTTTGAATTTGTTTCGATTTTTTTTCGATTTTACTGTTCACCGAGCTCAAATGAGCTCGGGAGCAGAAAGGCACTTTCGCAGTTAATTCCAATTCTTTTACGACACACATATAGTTGCATGTTCACTGCGGATAAAAGTTCTAGCAATTCAAACACCATCCATTGCCGTTGTGACCCCATTATGTAATTCAAATCAAGATGAAAAATCAAGTAGATCGCACACAGTTTATTTTCACGAACCGTGTGAGATGCAGCACAAAATATCCTGGAGCACCGTCGGTGTATAGTACGCCTATGGCTTACGTGAGAAGGTGCGTTGGCTACAGTCCACAGCCGGCGTCTCAAGCACACTAACTCACTCCGCAAATATCATTTCACTGTTCAATCATCACTGGTGAAAGATGGGCATGTGGACCCGCGTCGTGAGGGTAATTTCGGTGGCCCACTCCGGCGAGAGCGCAGCCGCAGCCGCCATGCACGTGCTAACAAGGTGCATGAGCGCGGCTGCAATCTGCGACTGGGCGGAAAAGGCAACCCAAACGGCCGCTGTTGCTTCTTAGGTGGCGGCAGCAACATCTGCCTCTGGGATAGCAACTGGCGAGAGCGGCACAGCAGCTGTCCGTTCCGCAGCGGCGGCCTTAGCCCTAATGGTGGCCGCCCACGACCATGTCGAGGCCGCCCATGCCCACCTCATGGCGGTCATTGCACAAATCAAACGAAGCTTCTCCGACAACGGTCGGCAACCCACGGCCGAAGAGCTGGCAATCGCCGAGAGCATTCGAGCAGCCGTCCGTTCCTCCACTGCATACCTTGCGATGACAGAGCCCGTCCAAGCCTAGATCATGGCCGCCCACGCCTAGCTCGCGGCGGCCTTTTCCAAAGAGATGGCGGCATGGATGGCGGGATGCTTGCAGAGTATGGTGCGATGGATGCCATGTAGCCCCTTCCCCAGGAGACCGTCGGGCGCGAGCTGGAGATGGAGGCGGCGGCGGAGATCGACGAGCACCAGCCATAGTAGTACTCTTTGTTTTGTTTAATTAAGAGCACCGATCTTTAATTTGTTAGAGTAATGTTTAGGTCAGCTAACTCTATTTAATTGCTGAACTTGCTCGATTAAGAAGTGTGGGTGTGTTGTAGTCTCCTTTGTGTACCCAAATTATGCAATGACGTGGATGACCATTGTAACCATGCAAATTCGAACCAAAATTTTTGATGTTCAAACTCAACACACACAGGTTAAGCTATCTGAATCGTTTGTGATGTTCACATATCGTACACAGTTCTTAATAAGGGACCGTGTCTGATGACACTTTGCGCCCCAGTTTTTTTGCTGAAGCGATTTCAAATTTTCGGCTTCCGCGGAAATATCTACCTCCCCCCCCCCTCCCCCTTACCAAAAGCCACATTTCCCCTGTTTCTGCTTTCCTTTCCAAGTTGAAACCTTCACTCATTGCTTGCAGCGCCGCCTCCTCGCCGGCGACCCTCCTTCACGCTGCTTGGCCTCGCCTATCCAGGCAGGTAATCCACACCCGACCCCCATCCTCCTCCTCCTTCCACATCCCACATGCCCGACCGCCGACACGAGCGCGGCACCTTCCACCCA
This sequence comes from Triticum urartu, assembly GCF_003073215.2. Classification (NCBI taxonomy): domain Eukaryota; kingdom Viridiplantae; phylum Streptophyta; class Magnoliopsida; order Poales; family Poaceae; genus Triticum; species Triticum urartu. The sequence continues at coordinate 330,303,068 of NC_053027.1, read as the reverse complement.
AATCACCGACTCCTCCACAAAATAAGCATTGCCCTAAGCCATGGTGCACGCAGTATAGCCAGGATCTCAAGGAGCATTTGGGAGCGGAGAAGCAAATCGCGGCCGCACACGCAGATGAGGTCGCGATGGCTGCCATTCATGCCGACCCCCGGATCATGGAGGAGCACCTCACCGCCGAGGCCACCGTCGACGCCTCACGCGCTGACACCGCGACGTGGTTGGCTTCTTTAAACAACAGTTCGTGGCGTTTTCTTGAGGCCATTGTCGATGCCTTCGACGAAGACTACGAGGTGTTTTCTTAACGCGCACGTGCTTACCTCATCTCGAGAGCCAACAGGTTGGTGCCCGGAGCGGCTCAGGAAACTACGACGAGGGCACTCACGAAGTGGAGGCCTCGCCCTCTTCCATGTCCAAGGAGCCAATTGTCATCGATATCTCTGACGATGAGGAGTAGCTTGTCTTATTAGCTCACTATAAGGACCCATGTTCAGTTTGCTAGCTACTGCCTTTCCTTAACAAATTCTAGTGAATTGTGCTATCTATTTTTACCATGCAATCCTCTGCTCTAGAGTATATGTTCTCTATGTCGTGCAATGTGGTGTTCAGTTAACTGTTTGGTTCAATTCTGCAAATGTGATGTTCAATTCTTCACGGTGGAATTTTCCAAGTTGTCTAGCATGCTTGGTTTGGTTAACTGTCCGATCTTCTATTAGGTCTATGTTATATTGTGCAATGTGGTGCTCACTTAACGTTTGGTTCATTTGTTGTGGTGTTTAGTTAACTGTTTGGTTCAATTCTGCAATGTGATGTTGAATTGTTGTTGGTGCATTCTGTTATTGTATACCATGTGAGAAATAAATCGAATTTGGTTGTACTAAATACATGAGAAACAAATACAATTGCTATATTTCCAAGTTGTTAAGCATGCTTGGTTTGGTTAACTGTTTGATCTTCTATTAGGAGTATGTTATATTGTGCAATGTGGTGCTTAGTTAACGTTTGGTTCATTTGTTGTGGTGTTTAGTTAACTGCACGTGCATGGTCTGTTTTCTAATAGCACATTATTGTGCAATTGCAGGAACCATTATAATATTAGGTTTTTAACAATTTGGTCTTGCACATGTAGGTCCTACTGGTAGAGGTTTTGACCCACTGTTCGACCCTTTTTGCATATGGGGAAATGAGTTGTCCATGAATATCAATCAAGTCAAGAAACTCAGAAAAATTGTTAGGATAACGAAATTAGCGACAAAAAACAACAAGATCTTTGTCTGCACAATGAAGAAGACATCAGTTCACTACAAGATGGTACTAACTATTATACCTTGCCTTTTTTATTCCTTTGCCCCATTTCCAATATAGAGAAGATATTTATGCACATCCTTGTTTTCAGGCCTTTCCAAAGTAGTTCACTGATGATTACCTCTCAAACCACCTCTATGGTCAGGAGGCGAGGAAGGTTTTCATACAACACCCATGGTTCAATATTGAAGTGTTTCTGAAGAGGACGAAGGACAGACGGTCAATCATCCACATGCACTGGCCTAAAGTTGCAAAGACCTACAACATGAATGAAGGATCAATATTCGCCTTCTGCTTCAGCAGTTTTCCAGATGAGATGCATCTATCTATATACCATTTGTGATGCTAATTTCGAAAGGTTCTACATGTTGCACGTGAAACTTGGTGTTGGTGCAGTTGTGTAAAGGGGTAGCTGAGTGCTGAAGCTATATCATGTTGTACTCTGATGTATTTCAATTATGAAATTCTGCTTTTTTAATATGGAAATGAAATATATTATGTGCTTAATATGAATGTCAATAAGATTAACAAATGGATTATTAATAGTAGGGCAATTAGACTGCTAATTGGGTTTTTCTATTGCAAATGGTTATTGAAAAAATACCGTGGGCAATGACCTCAGGCAACGCACACAGTTTCAAGGAATAAACCGTGTTGGATCAATGAACAATCACACATGACTTTCTCTTGAAAACTATTTGCGTTTGTCCACCTTGCGCAAATATTTGCCACATAGAAACTATGTGTCATGGACAGCCTTTGCCACACAGTTTCTTCTACGGACCGTATGTGATGCATTCAAGAACGCAAATGATAAAATTGTTAATATCGTCTGCAATGGCAACACTATCACAAACGATTTAACATGACAAATTGTGTGCGATGTACCTATGAACGGAAATGTTTTCCTTGGAGCGATTGTGTGGGATGTACATATGAATGGAAACATTTAGCGGGGACTAACTGTGTGGGATGTACTTGTGACCGAAATAATTTCGCCTGTATAATGTATTTTTTTAGCTCTACTGTACGTATTTCCGTATTTGAGCGCTCGTCGGTCGCACACGAACTCATTTTGCCGAGTGTGTGTGTGCCAGGAGGGATTATCCCCGACGGTTTCTGGGTCATGTGGGAAGGACCCCCCTATCGCCGTCACTCACTAGGCGACGGTTCCAAATGTCATCGCGGAAAGGGGTTAAAACCGATTGTATAGCACCGACGCGTACCAGTGTTAGCATCTTGAAGGGGTTCCACATCCTCTTGTCCATGCCACACCTTTGTTGAACTTTCTGAAATATACTAGACAAAAGTATTAGTCCAACAAGAGATATGTTGACATTAATTACCAAAATCACCCAGGGAGCACTTGTGCTTTCAATCTCCCCCTTTTTGGTAATTGATGACAACATACATCAAAGCTTTAGATAAAGATATGAAGAATAACAAGTAAAGCTTTGGAAACACATGTAACATGCATAGGCTCCCCCTACATGTATGCAATCATCTAAATATGTGTAACATCCCAATTTTCCATTTGGATGTTATTATTTACATCATTCATATTCATCCAGGCTTTATGCATTTTGCCCATTTGTTTTTTTTTGAATCTTGATCCTAGAAACCTTAAGCAACTCAAGGACAAATTAAGAGAGTTGAGGGTTTCCCAAAAATCCATATTTGAATTTTCAAAATTTGGAAAATTGGATCAAATTGTTTTATTCAAAATTCTTTTCCAATTATTTCCAATGAATAATATAAAGAGAGAAGACAAAAGGACTTCTTCAAAAACAGCAAAGAAATATTGGAAATTGAATTTGAATTTAGGAATATTTTATTTTATTTTATTTGCAAGATTATTTATTTTATTGTGTAGTTTATTAGTACTGAAAATGAATTTTCAAAACTTGCATTTTAGGCCAGACAAATGTTCACAAGGTCATATAAAGCCATATAATTATGTGAATTTTTCTGGAATTTTTAAAAATTTATTTATTATAGTTTTCGTGTTTTTCTTATTTCTGGAAAATGTTTTTTAAAAAAAACTTCCTCCGTCGAACTAGGCCGGCCCAGCTAGCCAGCCAGGCCATGGCCCAGCCCAATCGTGCGACGCTCGTCCCCGACCTGGAGCCGGAGACCGGCTCCAGCACGCATCACCGCCGCCGTGCCCGACCCGGATTCCCCGCCGCCTCTCCTTGCCCCTTCGCCAAGCCGAGCCGCCCCCTCCTTAAATACCGGCGCCCGAGCCCCTCTCTCCTCCATCAACAGCCGCAGCAGCAGCCGCCGCCGCTGCTCCGCCGCCCCACGCAGCCGTCGCCGCCGCCAAAGCCGCCGACATCGCCAGATTTCACCATCGCCGTCGTGGTACTCCCCTGCCCCTCTCGCTGGTCCGATCTGGATCTGACGATCCAGATCATTTTTTGAACCATTTTTTACTGAATGTTCATTAGTTTAGCTTCTGTAGAGAACAGTTTTCATCCTTTAGGTTCCGTAGCGAACGCTCATTCGTTAGATTTTCTGTTTTGTAGCCAGGGACCCCGATATGATTACTTTTCTTACAGATTAGCCCCTGGTTACAAAACCTCACAACTTTTTACTTGTTTGTCCGAATTCGATGAAACCAACGCCAAATTCTTCGTCATGATCCCCTCTATGTATAAGCAATTGAATAGTGTTTTTGAAAGTTTGAAATTTGAATTCAAATAGATTTGAATTTGAAATTCTTTTGATCATAACTTGAGTTTTGTAACTCCGATTTGGTTGATTCTTTTTGCAAATCGAAGCTCTTGACCTAAACTTTCTGTTAAGACCTAATCCACATAATTTAGGTACTATTAGAAATTTTTTTCTGTTTGAAAGTGTTATTCGCTCATTTTTTAGTTTTCCGAATCTTTTTCTTCGGTTTTCTTTGCATCTTCATGCTTGAATGCTTATGTATGCTACTAGCCAAAGAGCCCGTGCATTGCAACGGGTACAAAATAAATAAATATGTTCTAAAAATCTGAAAATTATTTACCACTAAAATAACTTTGTAAAATAGCAAAACAATACTAAAATATTCAAATGTACCAAGGGTCATTCTTGAAAAAAAGAATATACTCTCACATAGAAAGTGCCTCTATTATCTCTACCTAATATAGTATATGATATTTAAAAGCAGCGAGTATGATTTCTTCCTCTCCTTTTTAGCTCACATCAATTTATTTAACTTGTTTAATTCAAATATAAGCACCAAAAACTGGCTGCAAACATTATAAAGTGCTCACTCATTACATAATTTCTCTCCTTAGGAAAGGCAAATAAGGGCAACATCACCATGCTTGATCACACATTTTGCCTGCTAAAATCCATTGCACCAACAACAGTTTATGTTGAAACCTCCAACAAAATCTACCCTTCAAGGCAAAGAGCAACTTCTAACTAGTTCCGGTACATGACACATCGAAGATGAATATAATATAACACAATGCCTGTGCTTCCCAATGAAAATATAAATTTTCAATTCATATTTAAATGTAAATGAAGAATAGGAAAAAAATCATTATCAGCAAATCTGAAGTAGAACATCTACAAGAAAACCAGCCTTGCAACCTGTTCCTATCCGGCGATCGAGACCAATGATGGCAGCTCGTGTCTCTCTTCCTTCCCCATACCAGGCGCATTTTTGTCTCTCTAGGCCACGCATGTGTATTCTGTTGCTATGTTCTGCAGGTAATCTAGTTTGGATTGATGGAAAAAAGAAGCACCCTTAACTTGGCTTGAAAACTGAAAAATTGCCGCCATGGTGTAGATGGATAAAAGCAAATCTCTAAAAAATCTTGTGTTGCACCGCATCTTCTCTACTGCACCCTACATGCCATGGATGGAGTAGCCCATTAGCATAGATGAGCAAATCCATCTGGAAGTAGGCGATCCGGGGTTCTGGGCTATGACTACGTTTTTGAAGAAACAGAGCATGGTACGCCCATCTATTAGTTTCATACTCAATTCCGATTGATGTTGGTGTGTATTAAGGTTTTACCGATTTTTTACAGAGGTCAAAGACGATGGCAGGCGCACATCGGCACTGGACACGGGCAAGCTGGTGGGCGCACATGGCTTGGATTCACATGTGAAGTAGACGCCGGCCGAGGGAGAGGCAGGGTTGGCGCTAACGTCTTCCTCCTCCTGCTTTCTTTCTTCCAACATCTAGACGGGGGCATGGGTTTTCATCCTTCAGGTCGCTTCTTCCTCGAGGACGCCTCCCTCTCCATCTTTTGTGAGTTACAGACAAACTTTTCCATCCTCTCCATCATCAGTGGACGCCTCCAACTTGATGTCGCCAACGCAGAAAACAACTTCTTCCTCGACTTGGTCTTCCTGGGTTTCTTCCCACGGCATGATAGACTGGTGTATACTAAACTGAAGCGGCCCAATGAAGACGTGGACCTCACCGATCGAGGCAGCAGGACGATCTCCCATGCAGCCGACGACATCGAAGACTACCAGTACCTCTCTGTGGACGACGATCCCGAACGCTCCCTCCACATCAACGAACGGCTGCGTGCATCTGTGTTGCTTTGCAGAGCCGAGAACCAGCTTGAGTTTACACACATGTATGTGTGGCAGACGTATGTGCACTGGTTGGACGGCGTACGCCACATACGGAGGTTGCACCGAATCCAGCGAGTTTGCGAGGAGGGCTTTTAGCCTGTTCACGGTTATTGTTACATCTAGCTAGAAATCATTGTTCTCTTCGAAAGGAAAAAAAGTCATTCAACGAACCGGTTTAAGTAGTAGCCATCTAACCTCCCAGTAGAATCAGAATCATGTTGTAATCTAAGACTCGATTTTTAGGCTTGTTTGCTTCTCGTTAATAGGAGTCTGGCATGGCAGCAAATGAATATATAGACGGGCTATTGTTTATATAATATGAGAGGAAAAAACCTTCACCTTTTAAATCTCAACCGTCAATCTTCTGATTAACACAAAGTCAACGGATATAATGAGATGACTTATGGAGAAATATGAAAGCCTCCGTCCTTTATTATTATTAGGTAAGGATTGTTTGTTTATGACAGATTTTCCGGAGTGCGAAGCTTGCTACTACGAATCTCTAGGGTTTACCAATTGTCAGCAAGGGAAGTTACACATTGATCATACTTTTTCATACCCAGTTTTACTATGCATATAGAGATAGGTGTTTTCATTATTATTCTATGGCGTGAAATTGCCAGTACATTCAATGTACTGACCTACATGGCTGCAATGTCCCATGTTGCAGGAATCATACGACGAGTAAGTGATACATTAGGTTTACGATGTCTACACTCAACTTTGCCGTTGGTGTTGTTGGGACTCCACAATTTTGATGTTACTTCCGCTATATGGATTGAGGTAATAATATTTACGTTACTTTTTACATGTGATGGCACTCTGTTTTAAATCCTCGAGTATTGTGTGTGTCAGCATACCGATCCAGGGATGACACTTACGCATAGAGACTTGATCCATTTGGGTCGGGTCGCTACAATATGGAATGTAAGAGCATGTGAATGCATAATCATGACAGAGCAAGCAATGGGTGACATGTATCTTGGCTATATGCATCAGAGCAAATGATATGAATATAGGAAGTGTACCTCCATGTTCATGATTCCTTCTTGCAAATAATATGTACAGTAGCAAGAAATCATCATACACATGAGTGTGATTCATGTACTTACCTTGTGGTCTTGAGGAAGCTTTGGAAGAGATGAACCTCAGTAAACAAGGTTAGATAACACACGAACACCTACTGGACAAAGCAACTTAAGAAACCACATGAGTACCAAGATTGGGATGACATGTAGTGAGTGGGTACTAGGTACTCTATTTGAGTATAGACATGTCCCCAAAGAGTAAAGATATGCAATGAAATTCAAAGATCTCCTTCCCTTAGATGTATTTCTCCCCCTGAATCTTATAAGGATAATACGAGAAGATATGGAAATGAAAGTCAGAGCAAGACAATCATAACACATACTAACATGTCTTTCCCTTCTTAAAGACATGTGACTTCTCTCCTCTTTGAATACCAAGCATCAGGGAAGACTAAGAAATCTTTCCTTCCCATAGGGTCTCTCTCTCCCTTTGATGTGATCTCTCTCCTCCTTTGAAATCAATTTACAAGAAGGGTCTTCTGGACTGTGAGTCGAAAAGGGTTTGGTCCTTGAGTCAAGAATCATCGAGTGGGGCTGGAACAAATATGCAGGATGCAAATGGCAAAGTGTTTTCTCAGCATTTAAATCGGTAACACCGAGTTGTTCTCTTTGGTGGCACCAATGTAGTTTCGGTTTAGCCGAGCAGAACAAATCGGTGAGGCTGAATTCAACACAAAGAGAAAACAATTGTCATCTCAGCTCACTAGGCAAATAAGATGTCACAAAGATTTTGCAAGGAGTTATCTGAAAGATTTGCAACGAATTGGATGCAGGGAATGCAGAACAAAACAGAGAACATAAAGAAATCTAGATGAAGTTTTTTTGAAAAGGGAAACAAACATGCAAGGACACAGAAAACACTAGAGATCTTCAACTAGAATTGGTCGGCGACAAAGTCACCTATGTTAGAGTATATTGACTGAGGAGTCAAGTGAGAACACTTGATCGTAGGTCATACTCATCATTTAAGCTCAAAAATTGGGTTACCATTTTTCGTTTAAGCATTTTGATGTATTCACATCTTGTTGAGTGATAACCCACAAGTATAGGGGATCAATTGTAGCCTCTTTCGATAAGTAAGAGTGTCGAACCCAATGAGGAGCTAAAGGTAGAACAAATATTCCCTCAAGTTCTATCGACCACCAATACAACTCTACGCACGCTTAAGGTTCTCTTTACCTAGAACAAGTATGAAACTAGAAATACTTTGTAGGTGTAACGGGATAAGTTTGCAAGAATATAAAGAGCACATAAATAAAAAGTAGGGGCTGTTTTAGGTAAAGAAGCAATAAAGTTAGTATAGAGAGTGTGGAAAAGTGGTGGTAGGAGTTGCGGAATTGTCCCTAAGAAATTGAGTACTTTACTACACCGATAGCAAGTTTTATGTGGGAGAGGCCACTGCTAGCATGTCATCCCTGACTTGGAATTCTATGCACTTATGATTGGAACTATTAGCAAGCATCCGCAACTACTAATGTTCATTAAGGTGAAACCCAACCATAGCATTAAGATATATTGGCCCCCCTTCAATCCCGTATGCATCAATTTCTATGCTAGGTTGAAGCTTCTGTCACTCTTGCCCTCCAATACATAGTCCTATCAACATACAACTAACCCTATGGTGTGATCCACGCGCGCTCTCATATGATGGGCACCAAAGGACAACAACATAACCACAAGAAAATTAAACCAATCATAGCTATTCACCAATTACTGATAGGACAATGAAAATCTACCCAGACATCATAGGATGGCAACACATCATTGGATAATAATATGAAGCATAAAGCACAATGTTCAAGTAGAGGGTACAACAGGTTGCGGGAGAGTGACCGTTGTAGATATATGTGGGAAGGGGATGAAGACGTTGGTGAAGATGACGGAGGTCTTGGTGTAGATCGCTGTCACAATGATGGCCCCGGTGGCGTTCCGGTGCCACCGGGAGAGAGGGGGAGAGAGCCACCCTTACTCTTCTTTTTCCTTGACCTTCTCCCTAGATGGGAGAAGGGTTTACCCCTTGGTCCATGGCTTGCATGGCGGCGGAGGGGCGAGAGCCCCTCCGAGATTGGATCTGTCTCTCTGTCTCTCTCTGTTTCTGCGTTCCAGATTCTGGCCTTTCACCATTTCTTATATTCCCAGAGATCCGTAACTCCGACCGGGCTGAAATTTTAACACGACTTGTATTCGAATATTGGATTTCTTGCGGTGAAAGAAGGGCACCAACCTCCTTACGGGGTGGCAACGAGGGTCAGGGGTGTGCCCCCTGCCTCATGCCCCCCACGGTCAACGTCTCGCGTTGATTATTTTTCCCAAAAATCACATACATTCCTAAAAATGTCCTTAAGTTTTTATCCCATTTGGACTCCGTTTGATATGGATTTTCTGCAAAACAAAAAACATGCAACAAACAGGAACTGGCACTGGGCACTGGATCAATATGTTAATCCCAAAAATAGTATAAAAAGTTGCCAAAAGTATATGAAAGTTGTATAATATTGGCATGGAACAATCAAAAATTATAGATACGATGGAGACGTATCAACATCCCCAAGCTTAATTCATGCTCGTCCTCGAGTAGCTAAATGATAAAAAAGATAATTTTCGATGTGGAATGCTACCTAGGATAATCTTGATCATGTAATCTAATCATGGCATGAATATTAAGACACGAGTGATTCAAAGCAATAGTCTATCATTTAACATTAAGACAATAATACTTCAAGCATACTAATAAAGTAATCATGTCTTCTGAAAATAACATGCTAAAGAAAGTTCATCCCTATAAAATAATATAGTTTGGCTATGCTTCATCTTCGTCACACAAAATGTTCAAATCATGCACAACCCCGATGACAAGCCAAGCAATTGTTTCATACTTTAGTATTCTCAAACTTTTTCAACCTTCACGCAATACATGAGCCTGATCCATGGACATAGCAATATAGGTGGAATAGAATATGATGGTGGAGGTGGTGTGGAGAAGAAAAAATGGGAGAAAGTCTCACATCGACGCGGCTAATCAATGGGCTATGGATATGCCCATCAATTGATGTCAATGCGAGGAGTAGGGATTGCCATGCAATGGATGCACTAGAGCTATAAGTGTATGAAAGCTCAAACTAAAACTAAGTGGGTGTGCATCCAACTTGCTTGCTCATGAAGACCTAGGGCATTTGAGGAAGCCCATCGTTGGAATATACAAGCCAAGTTCTATAATGAAAATTCCCACTAGTATATGAAAGTGATAACTCAAGAGACTCTCTACATGAAGAACATGGTGCTACTATGAAGCACAAGTGTGGCAAAAGGATAGTAACATTGTCTCTTCTCTCTTTTCTCTCATTTTTTGTAGGCTTCTTTGGCCTCTCTCTCTTTTTTTCTTCTTTTTTTGGGCTTCTTTGGCCACTTTTATTTTTATCCTCACATGGGACAATGTTCTAGTAATGATGATCATCACACTTTTATTTACTTACAACTCAATATCTAGAACAAAGTATGACTCTATATAAATGCCTCCGGCGGTGTGCCGGGATGTGCAATGATCTAGCGTAGCAATGACATCAAAAAACAGACAAGCCATGAAAACACCATGCTAGCTATCTTAGGATCATGCAAAGCAATATGACAATAAATGATCAAGTCATGTATATGATGATGATTGAAGTTGCATGGCAATATATCTCGGAATGGCTATGGAAATGCCATGATAGGTAGGTATGGTGGCTGTTTTGAGGAAGATATAAGGAGGCTTATGTGTGATCGAGCATATCGTATCATGGGGTTTGGATGCACCGGCAAAGTTTGCACCAGCTCTCGAGGTGAGAAAGGGCAATGCACAGTACCGAAGAGGCTAGCAATGATGGAAGGGTGAGAGTGCGTATAATCCATGGACTCAACATTAGTCATAAAGAACTCACATACTTATTGCAAAAATCTACAAGTCATCAAAACCAAGCACTACGAACATGCTCCTAGGGGGATAGATTGGTAGGAAAAGACCATCGCTCGTCCCCGACCACCACTCATAAGGAAGACAATCATAGAAACACCTCAGGCTTCAAATTTTTGACACAATGGTTACCATACGTGCGCGCTACGGGACTTGCAAACCTCAACATAAGTATTTATCAAATTCACAATTACACACCAGCATGACTGATGGTGTCCTGGACTAGGGGGTAGTCACCACGTCGTCTCCCGGTCTGTTAGATTGGGCCGAGGACCCCCATGGCTGTATACATGGAAGACTTCACAAGACTTGGTGATCAAGACAAGGACTCCTCCCCGCCGGCGTATTCGGCTAGGACTCTTGTTATCCTAGGCCTCTAGTGCATTATATAAACCAAGGCCAGGCTAGTCGATAGATCAGATACAACAATCATACCATAGGCTAGCTTTTAGGGTTTAGCCTCTCCGATCTCGTGGTAGATCAACTCTTGTAATACCCATATCATCAAAATAAATCAAGCAGGACGTAGGGTTTTACCTCCATCAAGAGGGCCCGAACCTGGGTAAAACATCATGTCCCCTGCCTCCTGTTACCATCCGCCTAGACGCACAGTTCAGGACCCCCTATCCGAGATCCACCGGTTTTGACACCGACATTGGTGCTTTCATTGAGAGTTCCACTGTGTGTTCGGCAAAAGGTTGATGGCTCACCTGCAGATCAACTGCAACTTCGGCATCTTCGTCACCCGCTCGACTGGTCACCTTGGTTCGACCAAGGACTGCACCCTACCTCCGATTGTCATGTTCGGATGAGAGCCTTTATAAACATCTACTCCGATCTCTATCAAGATCATGGAGGAATCATCCAGGGAGCCTGGGGGCTCAACGTCAACATTGCCCTCGGGCGACCGTGCTGTTTTTCTGGACATCAAACTTATGTCCGCTGCCACCGCCTCCTCAAGTGTCTTTTTAACCATTGCTTCAGTGGAATTGTGCGGAATTGAGTCTACAACAACCCTGGAAAATTCCATCGAGTTCCAATGGAGGAATCTCGGGCAATCCACGATATACCGGAGCCGTGTCAAATCTGGACGGGAATCTGGGCGAGTTTAGGGCGTGGTATCCAGCTTCTAGATCGGACGTTCTTTGGAAGATCCAACCGTTGATCAGCTGCGGAATTCCTATATCTACCACCCCTCCAAATTTCAGCTCGATCCGACGGTTCAAACTCCAGAAACCTTCCGATGAGTGGACCAATTTTGGGATCTGTTTTCTACGCGAATACGGATCCGACCCGAATTCATGTTTCTTTATGAACGTGATATTGGACAACCTTTTTAGAGAAATTCTCTTCTGGGGTATTGTGCGTCGTTTTTAAACACATGCCCATAAAATTTTAAAGCCTCCTCTGAGGTTGTCTTCATCATCATGCTGATGTCAAACCAGTCCGGCAATATTGCTCCAAGGCTGCCGACCTGCACTAGACACGTCGTCGCTTTGCCGAGACGAGTTCAACTTCTTCGGATCATCATCTCGGCAAGCCGAACAAGAGTCCGGCATCGCAAAGGGTAAATCATCACCAACATCGCTGCCCCACGGATTACACGGAGCGGGCACACCGACATCGCCGCACGGTTACTTCATCAAGCCGGCATTGACCACGTCACGACCTGCATCGGCAGGGCCGCACTGTTGCTTCTTCAAGCTGGTGTCCGTCACGCCGACCTACTTTGACTCAGCGGCTGACATCGAGGCTTCGACGTCTCGGCTGGACTAGGGGCTTCATCATCTCTTCATCAACCTACTCCGCTGACTTTGGCATCACCAGCCGACCAGCTTCGTCACGATTAGCTGGACCGAGGGCTTTGCCTCGGCAAGCCAACCTTTGCCAGCTTTGCCATGCCGTCGTTTTATCGCCCATCAGGCAATGGGTGTGCGGATCGAGTCCCAATTTTAGGAATCACCTTCCTTCGGATTGCTACAACAAATAAACCAGGTGCTATTAATCCTAGTATTTTTTGCTTGTTTGGGTCCTTTTTTCCGAAGGAATTATTACTCTGTTTTGTCCATCATATGTACATAGGTCTATCAAATGGTGGCTGCATTAATGACGCTCGCATGGTGGTTCGGTCAGTCTCCGTACATAGTCTGGCGAACGCCGCATCCGGAACTCGGACCGACTTGTGAATTCAGGCTTTGACACGCCTTTACCGCATCACGCCGACGCCCTGCATCCACATTGACTTCGGCGCCGGGCTTATTACTCACTTTGCATAAATTATTTATTATGCAACGATTTTTTTAATTATTATTATTACTATTATCTCTGGTTTGCACTATTTTTTTTGCACAGGAAAATGATCCAGCCGGACTACATTCTTTGGCGTCACCTCGGCTGGACAGGGGGATTCGTCAACACTTCATTACCCCATGTCGGGGACTTCGGCATCACTCTGCTGGCCTGCGTTGACCGCGCTATGTCACCACTTCGGAGTGCCGAGCTCTTTGCTTAGCCACCACGGGACCGGCTTGGGGGATGGAACCTTGTCCTGCATCAAGCTCGGATCGCGTCGTCAATACCGAACACATTAACCAGCTAAGTTGCCTTCATGCTCCAAGTTTTAAATTTTTAACTTGTGTTCGGTTCGACTAAGCATTATACTTTTTTTGGAAAAAAGTTGCTTGTAAAAAATCTCCTTGTCAAAACTTTGTTTGTGACATGCAAATTCAAATACCCAATTCATTTGGGGGCTTCCTTCATGAAGCTTTTCCTCTTGCATATGATTATACTTGTACGGCTTCGTTCCTTATTCGTGTATTATGCCAAAATATGCACCATATTGACCTAAGCGATTTGCAAGCTGGGTTGTCTGGCTCCTGTGCTTACCCCTACGTTCCTGATTTTTCGGCTAGGGAGTAAAGGGAGCACCTCTGCGATTGTCACGACCGGGTCCTCCGAGCTCTGACCTCAGACTGGGTGAAGCCGAAAGCTAGCGCTCTTATTGTTTTCAATCATGGTCGGCACACAACGGAACTCATGAGGAGAAAAAATCTATTGCACAAGTCTCATAATAACAATGAGCACCAAAGAAAGGTATCGGTGGGGGTACTATTTTCTTCGAAGATGCTTCTTACACTTCGCAGTAATATAGCATAAGTTCCCTGAGCGCGCTTTGTCTGTTACAGCCTTATGGCCTGATTGCCTGGTTATTGGAAACACCGTTGATATTCTCGACAGATGGAGTACATAACACTTTTCGGTCCTTGACCGAAGAGGGAGAAGCCGACGGTTGGTTAAGACGCGTTTAAAGTTCGGTTGAACATAGATATGATATAACTACTTAGGTAGATGCAATCATTCTTTTACCCAAGTCACTTGGGGGCTCTTAAGTTTATTTGAGCCGTTTTATAATAAGTGATCTTCTTCTTAGTCATTGCAAAGTTTTATTATTATTTATCACTCCTTTTTTCGACACGAGTGTGTGGTCACTAGCCGGGGAGCCTAATTTCCCTCTCAAAGCCGCTAGAGTTTAGTTTGCTAAGCTGGCCTAACGAGAAGTACTCCGCCTTCGGGATAGGAGGTTCAAGCCGTAGGCTGACCCGCTTGAAGTCTTGAGATAGGATGTGTCATGTTAAAGCACGACAGAAGCACTTTTTTTTCTAAGGCCAATTTTCGGATTGGCACCGAACACCTGATCTTGTCCGGACGTCAAGTTTTTACTAACATTTTTTGGTTTTCCAAGCTGGTGGCACTTTTAAACTATTTGTGTGTTTTCATCACAAGTCTCGCAGTGCAACGCCGGACACCTTTAGAGATTCGGCAAAAACATTCTCGGATATTGCTATATATGCATCGGTTTCGAATTGTGTCTTCGGTCAATAGTTGGGTTGCCCGGCTCCTGCGCTTGCTTCCTACGTTCTGCTTTGTTCGGCTAGGTGTGCAAAGGGAAAACCACTGCGATTGTGCTTCCAGCTCACATGGTTAAGCACCTCAGTGGAGAAAGCCGAAAACTGACTGTCACAATAAGCGTAAACTAGTCAGCGATCCGATGACGGTGTTAAATGACGGGCCATTCATAACAATGGCCAAAGTGTTTATGGCTTGACCTCGACTGTCGCCGAACACTACCGGGGGCTATTAACTGGCCTCCCAAACTAAATCCTCGATATTTTGCTCTTACATGCGAGCTGAGGTTTCATGATCATTCTTAGCATGACAACCCAAAGAAAGGAACCGATAGCGGGACTATTTTTCTTTGGAAGACATTTCTTCTATTAAACAGTAATATAACATATCTCTCTACGTACCTTTGTTTATAAAACCGTATGGCCAGATTGATGGTCGGTCAACAAAGTTTTGTACAATGCGGATCCGAGCATTAATGACATAAAGTACTTGGATACATAGAGTCATTACACATAATTTGTGATTTTACTATGGATATCGATCCTTAATTCGGCCACCCGTGCCCGCATTAAGGCTCGGGGGCTACTGGGCTTCGGGCTTATTATTTAAACATATTAAAGGGGCACATCAATCCCCTGATCTGGTGTTGCCACCCGACCAGTGTCTCGGGGGCTACTGCATTGCCTCATCAATGCAGAAAATTTTAAGTGCAATACAGTTGCCGAGGAGATTTTGATCCTCAGGTTGGTCGGCCGCACCCAACCTGAGTCTCGAGGACTGAGCACGCCGCTTTTTGTGTCCCGAAGTATTCTGCCGAGCTAGGACTTGATCCTCAGGCCGATTTTGCAAATCAGCATGAGTCCCAGCGGCTACTGGGATCAGCGGTCTTACGTCATCCTTCAGGTGCATCTCAGGTTTTAGACCGATACACACCTTGAGGGCTACTGGCTATATATCTCAGCAGAGAATAAATTGCACCAATAAAAAATATTGATAAAAAAATCGGCCCACAGTCGGGGTGGTGCGCCACCTCGGAAGCAGTCCGGCATAAAGCTCAGGTGCTAGTGGCTAGCTCCATAGAGGGCATTTCCGGCATTAGTCTCGGCTAAACTCCTTCAACTTTTTTGGACCAAGATGATCTATGACATCTTGGATATAGTCCGGCGTTGGAGCTTGGACACAGTCCGGCGTTGGAGCTCGGATACATTTCAGCGTTGGAGCTCGGAAGCAGACCGACATTGGTGCTCGGCTGCAAAAGATACCTCGAATGTAGTTCGGCGTTGGAGCTCGAACGCAAGAGGACATTGCCTCCCGGGAACAACTTCAAACCCGAGGTGTGGCATAAAAATAACAAGGCATTGATAAAGGCCGAAAACTTAAAGTGGCTCCTCGGATACCCGACGTATAAACCCGTTGAATGCATTTCGGCGATCCTCAAGATCGAAGATGAGAAGATTTGTTGAACCAGTTTTCAAGACCGACAACCAAAGATGAAGAATAGTTCGGAAGAATCGAGGAGCGTCCCTAACTTGAAGACCGGTTCAGGGGGCTACTAACGGTGTCCTGGACTAGGGGGTACTCACCACGTCGTCTCCCGGTCTATTAGATTGGGCCGAGGGCCCCCATGGCCGTATACTCATGGGCCAGTTCGGACAGTTGCCGCATACATGGAAGATTCCACAAGACTTGGTGATCAAGACAAGGACTCCTGCCCATCGGCATATTCGGCTAGGACTCTTGTTATCCTAGGCCTCTAGTGCATTATATAAACCAAGGCCAGGCTAGTCGATAGATCAGATACAACAATCATACCATAGGCTAGCTTTTAGGGTTTAGCCTCTCCGATCTCGTGGTACATCAACTCTTGTAATACCCATATCATCAAAATAAATCAAGCATGACGTAGGGTTTTACCTCCATCAAGAGGGCCCGAACCTGGGTAAAACATCGTGTCCCCTGCCTCCTGTTACCATCCGCCTAGATGCACAGTTCGGGACCCCTACCCGGGATCCGCTGGTTTTGACACCGACAATGACTCTAATATCACCATCTTTATATCACAAAACTATTGCAAGGAATCAAACATACCATATTCGGTGATCTACAAGTTTTATGTAGGATTTTATGACTTTTTTTTCATGTCAACTCTCTAAATAGGTATAAGTTAAGCAAGAGAGTTTAATTCTTTCTACAAAAGATATGCCCACGCTCTAACAAATATAAGTGAAGCAAAAGACCATTCTACAAATAGCGGTTTTCTATGTGTAGGGAAACAGGCAATCCAAACTTCAAATGATATAAACGAAGCACATGAAGCATTCTATAAAGCCATACTCAAAAGATATAAGTGAAGTGCAAAGAGCATTCTATAAATCAACCATGGACTATCTCACACCAGCATGGTGCATCAAAGAAAAGTGAAAACTAAATGCAAAAGACGCTCCAAGATTTGCACATATCACATGAACGAAACGAAACCAAAAACATACCGATACTTGTTAAAGAAAGATGGGATGCCTTTCGGGGCATCCCCAAGCTTAGACGCTTGAGTCTCCTTGAATATTTAATTGGGGTGCCTTGGTCATCCCCAAGCTTGAGCTCTTGCCTCTCCTCCTTCTCCTCATATCGAGACCTCCTCGATCTTTGATCACTTCATCCACACAAAACTCAACAGAAAGCTCGGCAATATCCGTTAGTATAATAAAGCAAATCACTACTCTAAGTACTGTTGCAAACCAATTCAAATTTTGTTTTTGCATTGTAGCTACTGTAATATAATATTTCCATGGCTTAATCCACTGATAGAAATCGATAGTTTCATCAAAACAAGCAAACTATGCATCAAAAACAGAATCTGTCTTAAATAGGACAGTCTGTAGAGCTATGAACATTCACCATACTTCTGGTACTCCAAAACTTCTGAAAAAATTAGGAAAAATAAAAAAATTTATATAAAGATAGTGCAAAAGGTTTCGGAACTGTTTGCCATTCTAATAAAAATGTAAAATCGTGCACTACAGCCAAAGTTTCTGTTTTGCACCGCACGAACCAACAAGCAATGTAAACACCCTAAAGGCAAACCTAGGCACATTATTTTTATAATACAATGGATTTGTACATTATGAAAGCACACAACAGAAATAAATGACTCTCTAAAACTTTCAGGTTGTCTCCCTGGCAGCGCTTTCTTTAAAGCCATTAAGCTAGGCATATAGTGCTCAAGTAATGGATCCACCTAGATCCCAAGGTATATCAAAGCCAATTTTAATTAACAATGATTTGTGATTTAGTAGTGATCACAAAGTAACATATATCATGAAATGACGAAGTCTAACTCTCTTCATATGCATCGACATGTCATAAAAGAACAATTCATGCACACATAGTATAGGCCAATGCATAGTATAAACAGTTTCTTGCAATTTTATCGTGTGGGAAACATAGAGAGGTGGAGATATAGTTCCTCTCTCATAATAATTGCAAGTAGGAGCAGCAAGCACATGCATATTATATCTATCAAAATCATCATGTGTAGTAGTAAAACGCAACCCATCAATATAATCCTTAATAAGGGCAAACTTCTCCGATATAGTGTAGTCAGGAGAATTCAAAAAGATAATAGGACTATTATTCGTGGGTGCAGTAGAAACAATTTCATGTTTAACATAAGGAACTATATGAAGTTCATCTCCATAAGCATAATTCATATTGGCATCTTGGCCACAAGCATAGCAAGCATCATCAAAAAGGGATATTTCAAAAGAATCAACGGGATCAGAACAATCATCATAGCATTCATCCTTCGGTAAATTCGAAGGGAAATTAAACAATGTATGGGATAAAGAGTTACTCTCATTATATGATGGGAACGGGTGATCAATCCGCTCTTCCTCCTTTTGTTCTTTGCTCTCCTCCTCATCTTTTTCATCCAATGAGCTCATAATGTCATTAATTTCTTCTTCCATACACTCCTTAAAAATATTAGTATCTTCTTGGACAGCGGAGGAGTCCACAATATATGGTTTAATATAAGGATTAGAAGCATAATTATCATAGCAATAATTAAGTATGGCCAAAATTTCAGATTTGTAGAGAGTAGTTTCACACTCTTCAATAAAAGAAGCAATTTCACAAGTACCCCTAAAAGCAACAAATTCTTCAATTTGTTGAACATCATAGTAATTATAAACACCCTTAGTATACGAAGATACGATTCCATTATCACTAAACTCACATTGGGAAGGAAGGTGTTTCTTAGGGTCCTTAGAACAACAAGTACAATCATATATTTCACATAAATTCCAAGCATAGCAATGCAAACGATGAATTCGATCCAGTAAAAGTTTCCCTTTTTTAGATACGCGGTGTCGCACATAACAAGCATGCTCATCTAAAGATTTGCCCTCAACTAAGCTAGTTGGGGTTTCAGCCCGAGCACATAGGGATCAAAGATGATCCAAGTAAAAAGCTTCAGTAGTGTGATAGATTTTGAGTGGTTCTTCAACCATTGGTTCAGTAGGTACCACTAATTTTTTTTGGTATTTTGCGTTTCCTACCCATAACTAAAGATAGAAAACAGGAGCACAAAATAAAAACTACTTAGTGGTAAAGCAAACAAGCACACATGAGAATATTCACCCCATGCTATAACTCCCCGGCAACGGCTCCAGAAAAAGGTCTTGATAATCCACAAGTATAGGGGATCAATAGTAGCCTCTTTCGAAGTAAGAGTGTTGAACCCAGCGAGGATCTAAAGGTAGAACAAATATTCCCTCAAGTTCTATCGACCACCGATACAACTCTACACACGCTTAACGTTCGCTTTACCTAGAACAAGTATGAAACTAGAAGTACTTTGTAGGTGTAACGAGATAAGTTTGCAAGAATATAAAGAGCATGTAAATAAAACCTAGGGGCTGTTTTAGGTAAAGAAGCAATAAAGTTAGTATAGCGAGTGTGGAAAAGTGGTGGTAGGAGTTGCGAAATTGTCCCTAACCAATTGACTATTTTACTCGACCGATGGCAAGTTGTATGTGGGAGAGGCCACTGCTAGCATGTCATCCCTGACTTGGAATTCTATGCACTTATGATTGGAACTATTAGCAAGCATCCGCAACTACTAACGTTCATTAAGGTGAAACCCAACCATAGCACTAAGATATATTGGTCCCCCTTCAATCCTCTATGCATCAATTTATATGCTAGGTTGAAGCTTCTGTCACTCTTGCCCTCCAATACATAGTCCTATCAAACATACAACTAACCCTATGGTGTGATCCACGCGCACGCTCATATGATGGGCACCAAAGGACAACAACATAACCACAAGCAAATTAAACCAATAATAGCAATTCACCAATTACCGATAGGACAACGAAAATCTACTCGGACATCATAGGATGGCAATACATCATTGGATAATAATATGAAGTATAAAGCACCATGTTCATGTAGAGGGTACATCGGGTTGCGTGAGAGTGGATCACTATAGATAGATGGGGGAAGGTGATGAAGACGTTGGTGAAGATGACAGAGGTGTTGGTGTAGATCGTTGTCGAGATGATGGCCACGGCGGCGTTCCGACGCCACCGGCAGAGAGGGGGTGAGAGCCCCCCTTCTTCTTCTTCTTCCTTGACCTTCTCCCTAGATGGGAGAAGGGTTTACCCGCTGGTCCATGGCTTCTATGGCGGCAGAGGGGTGAGAGCCCCTCCAAGATTGGATCTGTCTCTCTGTCTCTCTCTGTTTCTGCGTTCCAGATTCTAGCCTTTCACCATTTCTTATATCCCCGGAGATCCATAACTCCGATTGGGCTGAAATTTTAACACGATTTGTATCTGGATATTGGCTTTCTTGCGGCAAAAGAAGAGCACCAACCGCCTTACGGCGTGGCAACTAGGGTCAGGGGCACGCCCTCTTGCCTCGTGGCCCCCTCAGGCATCGTCTCGCGTTGATTCTTCTTCCCAAAAATCACATATATTCCAAAAAAAATCTCCGTAAGTTTTTATCCCGTTTGGACTCTGTTTGATATGGACTTTCTACAAAACAAAACAAACATGCAATAAACAGGAACTGGCACTGGGCACTGGATCAATATGTTAGTTCCAAAAATAGTATAAAAAGTTGCCCAAAGTATATGAAAGTTGTATAATATTGGCACGGAACAATAAAAAATTATAGATACGACGGACACGTATCAACATCCCCAAGTTTAATTCATGCTCGTCCTCGAGTAGGTAAATTATAAAAAAGATAATTTTTGATGTGGAATGCTACCTAGCATAATCTTGATCATGTAATCTAATCATGGCATGAATATTAAGACTCGAGTGATTCAAACAATAGTCTATCATTTGACATGAAGACAATAATACTTCAAGCATACTAATAAAGTAATCATGTCTTCTCAAAATAACATGGCCAAAGAAAGTTCATCCCTACAAAATCATATAGTTTGGCTATGCTCCATCTTCGTCACACAAAATGTTCAAATCATGCACAACCCCGATGACAAGCCAAGCAATTGTTTCATACTTTATGATTCTCAAACTTTTTCAACCTTCACGCAATACATGAGCGTGAGCCATGGACATAGCACTATAGGTGGAATAGAACATGATGGTGGACATGGTGTGAAGAAGACAAAAAAGGAGAAAGTCTCACACCGACGCGGCTAATCAATGGGCTATGGAGATTCCCATCAATTGATGTCAATGCGAGGAGTAGGGATTGTCATGCAAGGATGCACTAGAGGTATAAGTGTATGAAAGCTCAAACTAAAACTAAGTGGGTGTGCATCCAACTTGCTTGCTCATGAAGACCTAGGGCATTTGAGGAAGCCCATCGTTGGAATATACAAGCCAAGTTCTATAATGTAAATTCCCACTAGTATATGAAAGTGATAACTCAAGAGACTCTCTACATGAAGAATATGGTGATACTTTGCAGCACAAGTGTGTCAAAAGGATAGTAACATTGTCCCTTCTCTCTTTTCTCTCATTTTTTGTACGCTTCTTTGGCCTCTCTCTCTTTTTTTTTCTTTTTTTGGGGCTTCTTTGGCCACTTTTATTTTGATAACCTCACACGGGACAATGTTCTAATGATGATGATCATCACACTTTTATTTACTTACAACTCAATATTACAACTCGATATCTAGAACAAAGTATGACTCTAGATGAATTCCTCCGGCGTTGTATCAGGATGTGCAATGATCTAGCGTACCAATGACATCAAAAACGGACAAGCCATGAAAACACCATGCAAGCTATCTTACGATCATGCAAATCAATATGACAATAAATGATCAAGTCTTGTATATGATGATGGAAGTTGTATGGCCGAACTTTGTTTTAAAAAAACTACTATGCGTGCGGCCAGCCGAACACTTTTAGGCCCATGCGAGTGCCTCCTCTTTTCGCCTCTATTTCTTTTCTTTTCGTCTACGTTTAGTACCACATTGCCTAGCCTTTGACCCCTAAGACTCTCTTTCACCTATAAATATAGAACCATAGAACCCCAAAAAATCATTCACTATGGGTTAAATCAATATTTTCGCTTGACTAGCTTCAGAAAAGAAATATATATTTCTTCTCTCCGGCGGGACTTCTGGAAGTTGTCTTCTCTCTCCGAAGTCGTCTTTTCTCTATCTTATAAAGGTATCTTTCTTTGTATTTTTTATACTTCCATAGCTTATTATTTTTTGACTAATGTACGGTAGAATAATTAGATTTATAAATCAGTCCTTGTATTTGCATTTTAACACTAGAATTCTTTTAGCCATAGCTCTTTCTCTTTCGTAAAACAACTTGACACTGATTTTTCAAATAGCCATAACTTTTTACTCGTTCATCCAAATTAGACGAAACCAACGCCAATATTTTCGTCTTGATTCCAGCTATCTAGTGAATCTATCAAGTAAACTTTTTGAAACTTTCAAATTTCGAAATTTTTTCAGATTCATACTCAAATTTCTTTCGATCATATCTTTTATTCGTACCTTCGTTTCTGATGAACCCAACTACATCAGATTCATATTGAAGTAATTTTTCTGTTCGCACAATTAGTGTCATCTTTCAAACATATAATTTTGATGTTAGCCAGTTACTCTAGTAGTCCACCAAAGAGTTTTTACACAACATTCTAAGCAGATTCAATGCTATGTTGAATTACTTGATCCATTATTTTCAATCTAGAAATTCTTTTCCCTACATTTTCATATTGACTTCCTACATCCAGTAGCATCATTAGTTTCAACTTTTGATCTTTTCAAATTTGAACGATTCAAATTTGAACTCGAAGCTTCACTTGATCATATCTTGTAAACTGTAGCACTTTTTCAATTGATTCCTTTTTCAAGTTGAATCCCTAGGCATAATCTAACATCTTGAGCCATCACCACACTTTTTCACCGAAATTAGGATCCGATCTTGCAAAATAATTTGATTTGGTTCTTTTGAAGTTTTTGCATTATTCCTTTGCATTTTTGGGTCTTTGAGTGATTGCTTATGTGTGGATAAAATTGCTTACTTACGATAGATTGATCAAAGTGTGATGAGTAGAACTATCTGGAATTATGAGTGTGAAGAATCTTCATCAACAATACAAGGCAAGTTCACACTTTGACTTTTTAATACCCAGTTTTTACTATGTAGTAGTTTCACCCTCAAAGATTGCATGAGTAGGATTGGGAACATGTGGTTGTTGCTATGTAGTTCATGAGGTAGGAACCTATTACCGTTGATCACCCCGGTAATATACGTTATGCTCATATTGCTTAGCCATGCTCGTAGGCGGAGATTGGTATGTGAGATTCATGAATGTTGTGAGAGTAATACTAACTAATGGAAACTTAAGGTGGCAATATTAACACACATCTGTGTGGATTTTTTGGGGCATCTGGAGAAACCAGTGCTTGCCCAAGGGAATCCCGGAGTACCAGTGTGATTACCCTAGGTCCTCCACCCAGGCTCAATGGGATCATATAATTATTCATGCCTAGAAACTTCCGTGTGCAGCCACAAGCCATTATGGGCTCTGGCATAGTTGAGTAAGTTGTGTGACCTCTTTCAGTGGTAGACTAGTAGATGTAGGGGAAAGTAGGTGTACCGGTGTACCCAGAGTAAAGAGTAATGCTTCAGAAAGATTGTGTCTCGATCTTCCGATCATGGAGGTGGTCGAGTCTTGTGGGGCAAAGCGCGCAAACCTCTGCAGAGTGTAGAAACTAATCTTGATTAGCCATGTCCCCGGTTATGGACAACTTGAGTATCTAGAAGTGAATTATTGCTTGATCTAATCACTCTATTTAATTAATCAATTGGGTATTATTATTATTATTATTGTTACTTGGTAATTTTGGGATTGAGTTGGAGGAACCTTCTCAATAATGGAATAAACTTGGTAGTAAATAATAATTTATTCCTTTGTTGTAGGGAAAAATTAGCTTTATGCAAAAATTAAACTTAGAGACTCCACCAGCCAAATATGCATGTAGCGATAGTTATTGTTCACCGTTGCTCTATAGTGTGATCTTGCCAGCATATTCACTGTGCTGACCTACATGGCTGCAACGTCTCATGTTGCAGAATTTTCAGACGAGGATTAAGGTGTGATAGGTCGTTGTCATGCACTCAGTTTTGCTGTGGACTTGGATGGACTCATTTATCTTCGAAGCTTCCGCAGTTATTTTATTTAGTTGGCCTTCAGCCATATTTTTGCAATAAATACTCTTTATGAGGACCTCGATGTAATAAGTGTGTGATTGAACTCTATTATAAATCCTAGAGTACTGTGTGTGTCAGCATACCGATCCAGGGATCACACTTAAGCACAGAGACTTCGATCCATTGGGATCGGGTCGCTACAAAGGTTGATGTGGATCATCAATGAGTTGGGAGCACCGCTTGTATTTTGAGTTCATCTACCTGCATGGGTTAGTCTTGCAAGGAAGAGCACTTGCGTATCCAGAATGACAATCATGAATTTTGATATCAAATGAAATTTGATATAAAGCAATTTTCAAAGGATATGTTGAAGGATTTCATGCTTCCTTGTCTTCAACCACCATATTGTAGAGACTTGGCGATGTAGAGATTGCTCAAGGTGTGAGTGAGTTGCAATCTCATGAATTCGAGCTCATCCAAGTACCTACAAGGGTTAGATAGCATGCAAGGGTACAAGTATATCCAAGACATATGATCATCATCATAAGAGAAATATCAAGGATTAGTCAAAGGCTCATGCCATGCATGTATCCAAATGGAGTTTCTACTCCAAGTTTGAAGCATCAATGTTGTTCAATTCACCTCTCAAATGGCAAAATACTTTCTCATCAAGCGGTTTGGTGAAAATATCCGCCAATCGCTTATCGATATGAACATGCTTAAGATCAATGTCCCCTTTAGCAACATGATCTCGAATGAAATGATGATGAACTTCAATATGCTTAGTTCGAGAATGTTGCACGGGATTGTGAGAAATCTTAATAGCACTTTCATTTTCACAAAGCAGTGGAGCATGTTTCACATAGATGCCATAATCTTTAAGAGTTTGGGTCATCCAAAGTAATTGAGCACAACATGATCCGGCGGCAATGTATTCCGCTTCAGCGGTGGATAAGGATACTGAGTTTTGTTTCTTGGAGGACCAAGACACAAGAGATCTACCAAGAAATTAATACGTACCTGAAGTGGATTTTCTATGAACCTTGTCTCTGGTATAGTCCGAGTCAGAATAGCCAACAAGATCAAAAGTAGACCTCTTGGGATACCAAATGCCAAAATTTTGTGTATGGATTAAGTATCTCACTTTCCTTTTCACAGCCTTAAGATGACATTATTTGGGGGCCGCTTGATATCGTGCACATATGCACACACTTAGCATAATATCAGGATGGGAGGCACATAGATATAACAATGAACCAATCATAGAGCGATAAACCTTTTGGTCAACCGATTTTCCATCCTTAGTCAAGTCGAGATGTTCACTAGTAGGCATGGTTGTATTCATACCTTTGCATTCTTGCATTTCGATCTTCTTGAATAAGTCCTTGGTATACTTTGTTTGAGAAACAAATGTACTCTCCTTAGTTTGCTTGATTTGCAACCCAAGAAAGAACTTGATTTCACTCATCATAGACATCTCAAACTTCTCCGACATTAGCTTTCCAAACTTTTCACTAAAATGAGGGTTAGTTGAACCAAATATGATATCATCAACATAAATTTGGTAATTCTCCATTAACCCTTTTAGCAAAAAGAGTAGAATCAATTTTTCCAATCTCAAAGCCTTTTTCAATAAGGAACTTGGTCAAGCATTTAACCACGCTCTAGGAGCTTGTTTAAAACCATAAGGAGCTTTGTGAAGTTTGTAAACATGGTCAGGTTTCTTAGGATTAACGAAGCCGATAGGTTGTTTAACATAAACTTCCTCCTCGATTTCACCATCTAGAAAAGAACTTTTAATGTCCGTTTGGTACGAGGTAATATCATGGTGATTAGCATAGGCAAGTAAGATGCGGATGGACTCAAGTCTAGCAACGGGGGCATATGTCTCACCATTGTCCATACCTTCAACTTGAGTGTAGCCTTGGGCGATGAGGCGTGCTTTGTTGCAAACGACTTGTCCATCTTTGTCTTGCTTGTTGCGAAACACCCATTTGGTACCGATGATGTTCTGGTTGTTATCGGGCTTCTCAACCAATGTCCACACTTGGTTTCTCTCGAAGTTGTGTAGGTCTTCATGCATGGCATTTATCCAATCCGGATCTTCCAATGCTTCTTCAACCTTCATAGGTTCAATGCTAGAGATGAATTAGTAATGTTCACAAAAATTTGCCAAACAAGTTTTAGAGCGAGTGATTCTCCTGGTTTGGATATCATTGAAGATTTGCTCATGGGATGGTCTCTTGTGACTCTTGCTCTAACTCGTGAGAGCTTTTGTTTGGGTCAGGGTGGAACATCTTCTTCTTCATCTTGTTCTTCCTCTTGGCCTTCTTCATTGTTGACATTGTCATTCTCTTGTCGAGGTGGAGAAGGAGGTTGATGAGGTTCATCTTGGTGTACTTCCTCGTTTTCTTCATCTTGGCGTGTCCCATTTGTGGATGCCTCCATGTCAACTCTTGGTTCACCTTGTCGTGAGGTAGAAGCTTCCACTTGGACTGACGAGGTACTCTCCTTCACCTCCGTTGGAACAACCTTGCCAATAGACAAGTCTTGGATTGCTTCTGAAGGATCTTTGTCTCCTACATCAATTGGCAATTGCTCTACTTGCGAGCCATCACATTCATCAAACTTCACATCTACCGTCTCTTCAACCTTTTTGGGTGAAATTGTTGTAGACACGGTAGGTGTTAGAGTTTGAGCCATAACCGAGTAGGAAACCCTCATGAGATTGAGGAGAAAATTTGGAATGACGATGCTTATCAAGAATGTAACACTTTGAGTCGAATACTCGAAAGTATCCAACTTGGGGTTTGTTACCGGTGAGAAGCTCGTATGCCGTCTTGCCGAGTAGCTTGTGAAGATATAAGCGATTTGTTGCATGATAGGTTGTCTCAACCACTTCTACCCAAAAGTGTTTTGGCGTCTTGTACTCATCAAGCATCGTTCTTGCCATCACAATAAGATTCCGGTTCTTCCTCTCAACAACTCCATTTTGTTGAGGCGTGTACGTAGCCGAGACCTCGTGTGAAATCCCTTCTTTGTCAATAAAGGTATCCACATTTGCGTTCTTGAACTCCATTCCGTTGTCACTGTGAACCTTCTTGATCTTCACTTCAAATTGATTTTGGTCCTTCCTAGCGAAGTTCTTGAAGATCTTTTGGACCTGTGATTTATCATGAAGAAAGAACACCCACGTAAATCTTGAAAAATCATCGACTATGACTAGACCAAATGAGTTTCCACCGAGACTTTTATAAGCGTTGGGACCAAAAAGATCCATAGGAAGTAGCTTGAGCGGTCTTCTCGTGGTCATGATATTCTTCACGGGGTGACTTCCTCCAACTTGTTTTCCTGCTTGACAAGCACTGCACAATCTATCCTTGTAAAATATAATATCTTTCACTCCAAGGATATGATCACCTTTAATAAGCTTATCAAGATTTCACATGCCCACATGACCTAACCTTCTATGCCACAACCAAACTTTAGAGGATTTAGCAATTAAGCAAGTTCTAGGTTGAGCCATTTTAGTGAAATCAACAATGTATAGATCACCTCTACATATACCAGCAAAGACCATTTTATGATTATCTCTACGAAACACTTGGCAATCTACTTCAGTAAGTAGGACATTGAAACCAAAGTCAGCAAGTCTAGATACAGAAAGTAGATTATAGCCAAAGGATTCAACGGGCATAACATTTTGTATGGAACTATCATGTGAGATGGACACCTTACCAAGGCCAACTGATACGTCTCCAACGTATCTATAATTTTTGATTGTTCCATGCTATTATATTATCAACCTTGGATGTTTCATATGCATTTATATGCTATTTTATATGATTTTTGGGACAAACCTATTAACCTAGAGCCCAATGCCAGTTTTTTCCTTGTTTTAGAGTATCGCAGAAAAGGAAAATCAAACGGAGTCCAATTGACCTGAAACTTCACGGAACTTATTTTTGGACCAGAAGAAGTCCACGGAGTATCGGAGTTGGACCAGGAGAGTCCCAGGCTGCCCACAAGGGTGGGGGCGCACCCACCCGCCTGGGCACGCCCCCTGCCTCGTGGACAGCCCGGAGGTCCACCGACGTACTTCTTCCTCCCATATATACCCATATACCCTAAAAACTTCTAGGTGCACAATAGATCAGGAGTTCCGCCGCCAGAAGCTTCCGTAGCCACCAAAAACCAATCTAGACCCGCTCTGGCACCCTGTCGGAGGGGGCAATCCCTCTCCGATGGCCATCTTCATCATCCCGGTGCTCTCCATGACGAGGAGGGAGTAGTTCCCCCTCGGGGCTGAGGGTATGTACCAGTAGCTATGTGTTTGATCTCTCTCTCGTGTTCTTGAGATGGTAAGATCTTGATGTATCGCGAGCTTTGCTATTATATTTGGATCCTACGATGTTTCTCCCCCTCTACTCTCTTGTGATGAATTGAGTTTTCCCTTTGAAGTTATCTTATCGGATTGAGTCTTTAAGGATATGAGAACACTTGATGTATGTCTTGCGTGGGATACCCATTGTAGCGACCAGACCTCAAACGGTCCAATCTCTGTGCTCATGTGTCATCCCTGGATCAGTAACTTTGCCATCATATGCACATGGAATGAAACAACTATTCTATATGCATATTTGGCTGGTGGAAAGCTCTATGGTTACAGTTTTGCGTAAAGCCAATTTTTCCCTACTGCAAAGGAATAAATTTTATTTAACTATCATGGTGGTTGTTAAACATTGTGAATGGTTCACAGCATTCTCAATCCCAATTAAGCATCATCATTAAACAAAACCCAACAGAATTAATTTTAGAGTAACATGTTGAGATTCACATGATAATCCAGGTACTAGATACTCAAGATGTCCATAACCGGGGACACGGCTAACCATGATTAGTTTATACACTCTGGAGAGGTTTGCACACTTTTCCCCACAAGACTCGATCTCCTCCGTTGGAATTCTCGCACTACGTGGTGTTTGAGAAATGGATGACTGAGACATAGTCTTTTAGAAGCGCTAGCACCTTACGAACGGGTAGACCGTACGAACCTACATCCCCTACATCTACTAGTCTACCACTGTAAGAGTTCACACGACTTAATCAACTATGGTAGAGCCCATAATAGCTTGTGGCTGCACACGGAAGTTTCTAGCATGAATAATCTCATGATCCCTTTGAGCCTGGGTGGCGGTCCATAAAGAAAAACAGGCAATCGCTGGAATACCCAGGTGCCTCAATCCACCCAGATGTGTATTTAAGTTGGCACCTTAAGTAAAGCATTAATTAACAACCTCACATCTGTCATGGATACACTCACCCAATCCACGTCTACTAGCATAGCATGGCATAATAAGCAAACGTAGAAGTAACTCCCAAAGGTTTGATAATAACAGGTAATAGGTACTACCTCAACTACTTCCCAAACCCACAATTTAATTAGATCCTAATCATGCAATGTGTGAGGATAGATCTAATGCAATAAAACTGGGTAGTTGGAAAGCATGATCAAAGTGTTACTTGCCTTGCTGATGATCCGGGAAACCTAGCGATTCGAAGTAGCAAGCGGCGCACTCCGGGTACTCTATCGCAAACAAACAAGCATACAATAAGTACTCAGCAAATGCACAGGTAAAACTCAAATAAGAGATATAACCAGAAAGTTCAAATTAAGAACTCCGGTTGGCAAAAAGAATCAAATCGAACGAAGCAACGGAAAACAAACGGCAAAAGAAACAAGCTTCGTTTACTATTCTGGATCTAGGGTAATTTTTACAGTGGCAAAAACTTGTTTAAGTTGGTTAAACGGAAAGAGGGTTTTGAGACGAAACTCCAGGCACTTGAATCGCCTGATTCCTATAAACGAGTGAAAAGTTAGACTAAAACGAAAATCGGATGAGAAATCGCGATCTGGAAAATCGCGGATTTATTCCGAGAAAAAGAAAAATGACGAACATTCGTTAAAACGAACGAACGAGCGAACGCTCACTATTTAAATAAACCGGAAAAACCAATCTATTTAAAAAAACCGAAACTAAAAAAACAAACAAAACCGACAGAAAAACCAAACGGTTTTTCGAGAAAAACCAAACGGTTTTTCGAGAAAAACCGGCGGCAGCAAGGTCTACCTCCGACGACGGATCCGGCGGGCAGCGACGGCGGTCGGCGGTGGTGCAGCGCGGCGGCGGCGCTAGGGCGGCGGGGCTGGGGCTGGGTGCTAGGGCTTCGGTCCGGGGCGGGCCGGCGGCTTATAAAGGCTGAGGCCGGAGGAGTCCGGGCCTAACACGGCCCGTAGGTCGGTTCGGTTTTTTTTAAAAAGTTACCCTCAGAAAAAACAAAAGGAATACTAAACGGACTCCAAAAATCCCGAAATAAATTTTCCCCGGCTCCTAAAATCAAGCCGAACAGGATGAACATTTATTTGGGGCCTAAATACAATTTTGAAAAATGCGCATTTTTCCTAAATTCAAATAAAATAGCAAATAAAACCAGAATAACTCTTATTTGATTTTTTTTATTAAATCCTCAACATTTCTTTATTTTTGTGAAAGTCATTTTATTCCCTCTCTCATATTTTTGTAATAGAAATAATTGAAGATAAAATAAATAAAATCAAATGTTCCTATTTTCAAAATTTGAGACAACTCAAATATGAAAATAACGAAATCCCCAACTCTCTTCGAGGGTCCTTGAGTTGCGTGAAATTTCTAGGATCAACCAAAATGCGATAAATATGATATGCAATGATGATCTAGTGTATAACATTCCAAATTGAAAATTTGGGATGTTACACACATGGTGACAATGGGGTATTCTATTGATCCACTTGATGTATGTTTTGGTGATCAACTTGCTGGTTCCGCCCATGAACCTATGCATAGGGGTTGGCACATGTTTTCGTCTTGACTCTCCGGTAGAATCTTTGGGGCACTCCTTGAAGTACTTTGTGTTGGTTTGAATAGATGGATCTGAGATTGTGTGATGCATATCGTATAATCATACCCGCGGATACTTGAGGTGACATTGGAGTATCTAGGTGACATTAGGGTTTTGGTTGATTTTTTTCTTAAGGTTTTATTCTAGTACGAACTCTATGATAGATTGAACGGAAAGAATAGCTTCTTGTTATTTTACTACGGACTCTTGAATAGATCGATCAGAAAGGATAACTTTGAGGTGGTTTCGTACCCTACCATAATCTCTTCGTTTGTTCTCCGCTATTAGTGACTTTGGAGTGACTCTTTGTTGCATGTTGAGGGATAGTTATATGATCCAATGATGTTATTATTGTTGAGAGAACTTGCACTAGTGAAAGTATGTACCCTAGGCCTTGTTTCAACACATTGCAATACCGTTTGTGCTCACTTTTATCATTAGTTACCTTGCTGTTTTTATATTTTCATATTACAAATACCCATATCTATCATCCATATTGCACTTGTATCACCATCTCTTCGCCGAACTAGTGCACATGTACAATTTACCATTGTATTGGGTGTGTTGGGGACACAAGAGACTCTTTGTTATTTTGTTGCAGGGTTGCTTGAGAGAGACCATCTTCATCCTACGCCTCCTATGGATTGGTAAACCTTAGGTCATCCACTTGAGGGAAATTTGCTACTGTCCTACAAACCTTTGCACTTGGAGGCCCAACAATGTCTACAAGAAGAAGGTTGTGTAGTAGACATCACCAACCACCTTACCCTTTGAGTTGTCAGCAAAAGTGACATACTTTCGAGGGCCATTGTTTTCAGCAAGCTCACGAAACATGTCCTTATCTCCGGTCATGTGATCGGTACATCCACTATCAAGAACCCATTCCTTTCCTCCAGCCATGTAGCTGCGAAGGTTAGCCATAAGACCAAAGTGTCTCATAGACTCATCGAGATCAAAGTCACTATCATCATCCTAATCATAGTATCCATGTTCAACATCGTCTTGTGATTGATCTATTCCTAGAAAGAGTGATTCCTTAGATAAGTGATCATCAAAATGTTCAGCTTTATGCATTCTAATGGCTTTGTAGATGATATTGCTAATGATTCCAACATCTCCTTTGGCACGCATGAGGTTACTAAGCTCAAATAGACAATCACCAAACTTAGGATCATTGGAAATCATCTTACTTAAGGCAATAGACTTATGAAGAATCTCATCTAAGTTTTGCAAGGAATTGTTTGGACATCGTTCCTCAAGAAATCTCCATATGGTGTAAGCACAATCAAGAGAAGGCAAGCTAGCAATCACGTTTCTAGGTAATCTGATGTAGGGTGGAACCCTAGATGGCCGATCTTTCACGAAAGGAGCGGATCCCATGAAGAACACGAAGAACACGAGGGGAAATACGAGGGGAAATCACAAAGGGGAACAAAGAGAAACACTCAAACCAACAAGATTAAGTCACACATGTGCTAGATCCACGAAACACAAATAGATACAAGATCTGAAACCAACAAAGGATGATACATAGGGTAACCGGTTCTTCTCCGTGAGGAGGTCTTTATGTATTCTCCGTGAGGAGGTGTTGAATCCAAGGTGGATCTTTGTAACACCCTCGATGCGGCTATATCTCCCACGTGTCGGAGCACAACTTAGAGGCATAACCGCATTGAATGCAACGTCGCAAGAGGGGTAATCTTTACACATCCCATGTACTGAATAAGAAAGAGATACAGGGTTGGCTTACAATCACCACTTCACACAATACATGAATAAAGCATTACATCATCCAGATACAGTCAAGGTTCGACTACGGAACCAAAATAAAAGAAGACTACCCCTAATGCTACAGATCCTCGGTCGCCCTGACTAGGCTCCACTACTGATCAACTGGAAACGAAACATCGCAACAAACAAGGTCTTCATCGAGCTCCTCCTTGAGCTCGGTTGCGTCACCTGCACGGTAACATCGCCACCTGCAAGATGGTTTTGGAAGTAATCTGTGAGTCACGAGGACTCAGCAATCTCACACCCTCGCGATCAAGACTATTTAGGCTTATATGTAGGGTAAAAGGTATGAGGTGGAGCTGTAGCAAGCACTAGCATATATGGTGGCTAACATACGCAAATGAGAGCGAGAAGAGAAGGCAAGGCACGGTCGAGAAACTATGATCAAGAAGTGATCCTAGAACAACCTACGTCAAGCATAACTCCAACACCGTGTTCACTTCCCGGACTCCGCCGGAAAGAGACCATCACAGCAACACACGCGGTTGATCCATTTTAATTAAGTTAAAATTCAGGTTTTCTACAACCGGACATTAACAAATTCCCATCTGCCCATAATCGCGGGAACGGCTTTCGAAAGTTCAAATCCCTGCAGGGTGTCCCAACTTAGCCCATCACAAGCTATCACGGTCAACGAAGGATACTCCTTCTCCCAGGAAGATCCGATCAGGATCGGAATCCCGGTTACAAGACATTTCGACAATGGTAAAACAAGACCAGCAAAGCCACCCGATGCGCCGACATCCTGATAGAAGCTGCACATATCTCGTTCTCAGGGCAACACTGGATGAGACATCCTACGAGTAAAACCAACCCTCAAGTTTCCTCGAGGTGGCCCCGCAGTCTACTCAGTTCGGACCAACACTTAGAGAAGCACTGGCCCGGGGGGGTTAAATAAAGATGACCCTTGAGTCTGCAGAACCCATGGGAAGGTGGTAGGTTGTTAGTGCAAATGGTAAAACCAAGGTTGGGCCTTGCTGGAGGAGTTTTATTCAAGGCGAACAGTCAAGGGGTTCCCATTATAACCCAACCATGTAAGGAACGCAAAATGAAGGAACATAACACTGGTATGACGGAAACTATGGCGGCAAGAGTGGAACAAAACACCAGGAATAAGGCCGAGCCTTCCACCCTTTACCAAGTATATAGGTGCATTAATGAAATAAGAGATATTGTGATATCCCAAAAAAATATCCATGTTCCAACAAGGAACAAACTCCAATCTTCACCTGCAACTAGCAACACTATAAGAGGGGCTGAGCAAAGCGGTAACATAGCCAAACAACGGTTTGCTAGGACAAGGTGGGTTAGAGGTTTGACATGGCTATATGGGAGGCATGATAAAGCATGTGGTAGGTATCGCGGCATAGGCATAGCAAAAGACCGAGCAACTAGCAAGCAAAGATAGAAGTGATTTCGAGGGTATGGTCATCTTGCCTGAGATCTCGCAAGGAAGAAGAATGAGTCCATGAAGAAGGCAAATGGACGTAGTTGAACGGATCCTCACAAACGCGACGTTATCAGAACCAACCCGAAGAAGCAACACCGGAAAGAAGCACACAACATAGTAAACAACCACCACATGAACATGGCATGATGCACAACCAAGTAGGATGCATGTTCGGTTTAATGAAACATGGCATGGCAAAGTGCAACAAACAACACTACAAATTAAGTGGAGCTCAATATGCAACAGAGTTGCATACTGAAGAAAACACCACATGACTTATTTAGTTCCCTCTCATTTATGTACCCAACAAGATTAAATGTTGTTAGCATGGCAAGAGGTGAAGCATAATGAAACTATCTATCTAGGCAAGTTTAAATGAGGCCGGAACAACAAAACAACAAGTCCGGAAACTCCTCATGTGCATATTTTGGTTATGGTACTGTTCTGCCCTAAACACAATTTTAGGGTTGTTAAACATGCAAGAAGAGTGCACCATGTTAAACTAGGCAAAATTCTACCCCATTTACATATAAAGATTATTAAATTTGGAGCTACGTTTATTAAGTTATTAAATAAATCATTTTAGCATGGCATATGGGCAAAAACGCACAAACAACATTTTTAACATGGATGAAAATTGGATATATGAAACTAGACAAAATTCTACACAAGTTTCATATATGATTTATTTAGATGCGATGCACGGTTGGTGATTTATGGCATGATGTTTGAGGTCTATTCTGCAAAACTGTAAAATGTTGGATAATAGATAAATTCGCAGATCTGGGAAAAAACCTACACGGGCCAAAACTAAAACTAGAGCAGGCCCAACAAAATAAAGAAAAAGGAGCGCTGGGCTGCTCATACATGGGCCAGGCCCAAATGGAGGTGAGGTGAGGCCGGCAGGGGGGCCGATGCAGGCCGAGGCGAGGCCGGTCCAGGCGAAGTCAACACGGGCACGTGAGCTGCTCTGCTCGTTCTAAAGGAAAATGCAGCGATAGGTTCAGGGCACGGCGTCTCCAGGCAAAGCAGAGGAGGAGGCGCAGACGGGACGACGCTAGTCGAGGTGGAGGAGGCTCTCGGGAAGGCGCGGGGCGACGAGGATGAGGCCGCGGGTGAGGGAGGCGCTCGGCAGGAGGCGAGGCAGGCAGCGGCGATGAGGATGGCCATGGATGCCCCTGCGGGCGAGCTTCGTCCATTTCCTGACAAAGAAGAACACGAACAGGAAAAGGGAGGGAGATTAGAGGAGGAAGGAGGGAGCACGGGGAGCAGGGAGAGGGCGACGACCTGGTGGTGGTGCTCGTCTCCGGCGAGTTGGCGGGTGATGCATGGGACGACGCCGGGGCCGAACATAGGAAGCATACGTGAGGGGCTCCAGAAGAAAACTCCTATTCCCTGGATCGAGAGGAGACAAGGGCTTTGGGAGAGCGAAGGAGGATCTCCTCTCCTTGGATCGTGCGCACGAGGCAGAACGCTCCGGCGTGGCAGGGCGAAGGGATCGAGGGAGAAACTAGTTGGTGGTAGTTGGGATGGATCGAGGCTGCCGATTGGGGATTGGTTTGGCACTGAAACCAAGGGAGAGAGTGGTCGCGGCGGACACAGAATGGATGGGACAGATCCCTAGGTTTTAGGGTTGCCCACTATTTATATAGCAAAGGGATTTAGGGTAGAGGCTAACACGTCCCTACGATCACAATCGGACGAACCGGATAAATAGCTTAGGGGTCCCAATTCTCAAAATGGAGATGTTTTGTAGATGTTTGGGGATGATCCGGACCCAACGGTGACGACTGCCCGGGTCGGGTCCGGGGAAGTTTCGGACGCGCACGTGACGGGTTCGATGTACTGTGCAGAGAGGGTTTCGGGGTCTGGCGGTAGACAGCGGACTATGCAGAAAGCTTTGGGCTGAGAGAAGAGCAGAGAGAGAGACCGGCGACTGTTTCCGGAGACCGAAAACGTCCGACGTTAGACCGGCTATAATGCCGCTATAGTTTAACGGTTGGGCTATCAAACGAACTCCGAATGCGATGAAACTTGACAGGCGGTCTATCTACACTATAATAAGACCGCACGCCAACTTTCAACCCAATCCGAGAATATTTTCCGGCTACTTACAAAATAATATTTCGGACATGCCGCGGGCGCGTGCAAGTGTGTTTGGGCTCAGAACGGACAACGGACGGAACGAGGAGACCGGGACGGATGCAAGTTTTGAAAACATCATGATGCAATGCAGATGATGACATGGTAAGATGAAACACGCAAGAAAATGACATGGCAACGACAGCGAATAACTGGAAGACACCTGGCACATCGGTCTCGGGGCGTTACAACACTCCACCACTACAAGAGGATCTCATCCCGAGATCTAGAATGGCACCGGAGGGAAAAACGGAAGAGAAAGAGTAGAGGTAAATCTAAGTTGCTTCTTTGACAAACGAGTGAGACCAAAGAACCTTGAAAAGGTTTAGCGATTTGAGAAAATAAAACAACGAAGATGCACAAAGTAGAAAACACTCCATTAGAAAAGAGGAACAAGGATCAATACTAGAACCATGTATGTTGAAAGACATAAGAATAAAGTTTGCAATGAACAAGAAGCACATGCAAGCACTCCGGTTGAAAGAAGAAGCACACGGAATGATAGAGATCAAATACGACAACACTCCAGTTGGAAATGGAAGGAATTGAACATGATCTTGACAAGATGAGAGGATACTTGAAAAGAGGACGTGACACTCGAGTTAAATGGATAAGCATGAAAAGAATAAGGTCCTGACAAGAACAAGTAGAAGGGTTGACGAGAGCAACAACACAATGCCTCCGGAAGAAAGGAGAGAAATGGGATGGAAAGAATGGAGGAGAAAACAACATCTTCTACCTTAAATGAGCTTGCAAAAGCATCTTTAGGAGAAGGTTCGAGCGGAGTTGTTGGAAAACCAACAATGAAAGAACAAGGTTGTAGTGGACTTATAGAAAACATCTCAAAAATATGAGGTGAAATTCTGGCACTAACGAAAAAAACAATAGATTGGATTGATACGAACAATACGAGAAACTTATTTCACCGGGAGGATTAATGAAGAACTTGGATCATTTATAAGCACCATAAATAGCAACAATCCTTAGGAAAAGCTTTAGGTGAAACATGACACAAGATAACTCTAACGAAGAGATTGGTGGATTTAAAATACCTCATTCTTGATAACTTGTGAATCATGAAACACGAAGAAAATTATCAAAAATGACATAACACCACCTCAAAAGATAAGATGGAACGAATTGGACTTTGGGATGCCAGATGAATAATGCTTGAACTCCTCTAAAAAGAATCTTGACGAGAACTTCGATAAGGAATTAAATCATTGGTGAACCATCATGTAGAACCTCCATGAAGAACTCCGGTAATCAAAAGGATGACAAAAAGAAAGAGAAGTTGAGAATATAAGGTAAAGCCTTGGAATGATAAAATGGAGCTTTGCGACGAGATAAATGAGAGATCTTGAAACTCCGGGAAAACAAAAGATGAAACAATTGAAATCAAGAATTTGATGAACCTCCGGAATAAGAAATTAATCACTTGGATGAAACAAGAATAAGAATTATGTTATGCGTATCCCTCATCAATTAAATTGATGACAATCAATGGATTTGGCATACTACTTATTCTCTTAGAAAGGGTTAAGATAGATATAGCGTCAACTTGAGAAAGGTCTTCAACGAACCGCCGGTAGGATTGGAACAACGAATAAATTGATATGATAACGAAGGAAAAGAAATCTTGAATAAAGCACCGTAAGAATTGAAAATGAACAAAGAAAAGATAAGGAAAACACCGGGAAGAATTATAAAAGAATGAAGAAACTTGAGAGATTATAAATACATGAGAATGAGAGATCATGAACTGATTAGAGGATATTTGAGTGATGCACCGGTATGATTTAGAGAACGAGAGTTGAAAGCTGGAAAGAATAATTCTGAGATGATGGGCTTCGGAGGAAAGAAATGGAAACAACTCATGAAATGCTCTGGGTGGGTGAAAAGAATATGTCCCAATCGAAAATAATTTATGAGTGGATGACATCAAGCTAGAATCACGAATCTTGAAGAGAATGGAGCAACATTTAAGAGAAACTCTTCTTCGGTCTTCCAATGTTGATAATGATGATGAGAAACACCACCGTGAATTGTTGAGTCACTCCGGAATGGAAAATTAGGAAGGTTGAACCAAACGATGAAAAGAATTTGACTGATCTTGGAGAAACACATATGACTGATGATGAATCATTCTTACGTCAAACTTCGAAAAGAATTTGGGAGTAACTCCGGGAAAATAAGAAGAGTCAGGTAAGATCCTAGGAAAAGACTTGTGGGTTATGGCCCACTCAAAATAAACACTGTTGAAGGATTAGAAAGAGAGATTGCGCCGGTTGAATTAAATGGCTTGAATAAGATAAGACCTCGAAATAGGTTGAGCGGATCTTGGATGACAGGACGAGCCTTCTGAGATATCTTCAGCACTCCAGAACAATTGAATAGTGAGAAATGGATGATTAAGAGGTTCACCGGCAAGAGAAGACATTTGAAACGAGGAAAGGATATGATCAACAAAGCTTGACTTGAATCCACTGGAGAAGAAAACGAGTGAAGAGTGACGGACTTGAAGTTCCGTTAGTACCTTATTGAGAATCACCGGATATGAACATTGAAACAAAAGACTGAAAAGACTTCCCATCAATAAGATGGATACGTGATTAAGATATCTAAGTCCTTGAATAAAAAGGGATGGGAGGGTGGGAAAAACAAAGTCAACTTGGAACGGATGAAGATAACACCATTGAGAAGAACTGAAATTGGATCTTGCAGATGTTGAAAATGATCGGATCCACTTGAATAGAGACACACCGGTTGAGAAGAAATTTAGATGACAAGCTCGATGATCAAGAAGGATTTGTATTCACATAAAAATATGGGAACACCACTTAGGAAAGGTATGGAATGCATACTTGAATTCGAAGCAACTCGAATACCACAACTGAAAACACAAACAACGTTTGGCTTGCAAAATAAGCCGGAACAAACATATGAAAGAGATTTTGTTCGAAGTTTTCGTGGTGGGGCCTACACGGGCTCGATCGTACAGCACCATCATGTACAAGGCAGTGCACATGACATACGAAGCGTCCCCGAGTCAGCATAGCCAAGGACTCTTTAAGACACAACGAGACCACTGTAAAACCAACTGTGGATAGGCGGACCACTAGACGTCGAACCCCAATTTCATATCATACATCTGTCGGAAAGATATCCTAGGAGCTACTTGAATTCCCAATTATAAACTCCCGAAACTTTCCAGTTATGCAATCAGGTGTTGGGGATACAGGGGAAGCATAATATCTCACCCAAAACTAGCAAATCCTACATCCAGTTGTATCCATCCTTCAACACATAACCAAGAAACCTTCGAAAATCATTTACCTCAACCTTCGAAAAGCATCCGTTATACGAGTTATGGCAATACTCCCGAACTCCTGCCCCAGTACTGGGTGGCGTCGAGGTTATCTCACCAACAACTGCATAAAAGAGATTTTCGATGTCGGTGAAACTCAGGTATTCCAGAATTGCAATGATAAAATTGTGACGACAACACCTCGAAGCTCAACTCCTCGGGACACTGCCACAACCCATAAATGTCAGGAGGCACCAAGAACAATGTTCTCGTCACAAAACCATCGGAACGATTCCAAGATACCCGCGTGATCCTAAAAAAATTTAGTGAAATTTGAGAAGAGAAGAGTCAAAACTCTACGTCAGGATGCCTCACCAGAGCGATGAAGGGACTGAGGAGTAAAAAGAATCCTACTCTCCGATATATATAATCCTAAATGACTCAAAACATTTTTCTAGACTCAACAACGCCAGCGATTCGATCAAGCAGGGGGCTCCTAAGTCGGAGAAGGCTTTGATTACCAACTTGTAACACCCTCGATGCGGCTATATCTCCCACGTGTCGGAGCACGACTTAGAGGCATAACCGCATTGAAGGCGACGTTGCAAGAGGGGTAATCTTTACACATCCCATGTACTGAATAAGAAAGAGATACAGGGTTGGCTTACAATCGCCACTTCACACAATACATGAATAAAGCATTACATCATCCAGATACAATCAAGGTCTGACTACGGAACCAAAATAAAAGAAGACTGTCTGATTCCGGGTTCCGGCAGACCCTTGAGGTTCAAACACTGGGGTGCGCGCAGAGATTTCGCCTCCTACCTACTTGCACTCCTCTGCCTTGCTAGGATCTAAACTAAGGAAAGAACAACACAAGAGACACAGGGTTTATACTGGTTCGGGCCACCGTTGTGGTGTAATACCCTACTCCAGTGTGTGGTGTGGTGGATTGCCTCTTGGGCTGATGATGTTGAACAATACAAGGAAGAACAGCCTCGCGAGGGTTTGTTCTTGGCTGGGGCGATGAACTACTGGGAGGAGCTCAGTCACCTTTCTCTCTCTCTCTCTCTCTTTCTGATCTTCTCTATCCTTCCAACCCCCCGGCTCAGCTCTCTTGGCTCTGTGGCTGGCCGGTCCTATTTATAGAGGCCCTGGTCCTCTTCCCAAATATCGAGCGGGAAGGGAGCCAACAATGGCGGGCTAATTTGAAGGGGGAAAGCTAGTATCAGCTATCCTAACAAAAGTAGTCTTCGCCTGCGCAAAGCTCTGGTGATGACGCCGTCTTGGGCTCCACGGTGACCTCTATCTCGTAGTCCTCCTGGTCTTGGTCTCGTTGCACCGAAATGGCAACATTTGCCTGACGCCTCGGTACTCCGCGGCTGCGCTTGCCCCCTTTGCACCAAAGAGGAAGGGAGGACACTGCGCGGGCTGGCACCCGCCTGGCGCCCCCGGTCATCATGGCTTGCGTCACGGGCACCTTGTGAGGTACCCCGCCTTGATCTCTCCGCCTCCTCGTGAGCCAGCCTGACGAGGCCACGCCTGAGGAAGCTCCGCGTCGTCCGCCCCGCGAGGCTTGGCCCCTCGCGAGGGTCTTGGGTTTGTGTTGGTGAAGATGGGCCGCGCTGGGCCCCCCTTTGAGCCACGCCGCAGGCCGCAGGCAGGCAAGTCTGGGGACCCCCGTTCCCAGAACGCCGACAGTAGCCCCCGGGCCCTAGGTGCGCCCGGACTTGGCCGTGCAGGGAGGCTGAAGGGCAAGAGCGAAGCGCCGCGGGCCCTAACAGCCTGCGGCCTTGGGCGCCGCGTGGCGGTTGGTTGGACGTGGGCGTCTCCACTTCCCCATGGCGCCTCGGCAACTGCACGGATTGGATAAGTCCCTGCATGCAAAGTGGGTCATGATTACCTGCAATCGTGGAGGTCGGCGGTTGGCTTTCGCCGGCCATAAGTACGAAACAGCGCGCGCCCTTCCAGTCCATCCCTCCTTGCTTCTTCTTCTCGATCCTTGCTCCGTCTTGTTGCGATGGCTCCGATCCACCGGTTCTCGATGGCAGAGAAGGGAAAAGCTCCCCGAGAGGAACCATACCCACTCCCGCCGAAGAAATGGCTCGTCCCCCATGGCCCGGATGAGGGGGCCCTTCAGGTGGTGTCGAGGCCTTGGTGCGAGCGGGTGCCGCCGGGGTTCCCGCTGCCATTGTACG
Source organism: Triticum urartu (assembly GCF_003073215.2). Taxonomy (NCBI): domain Eukaryota; kingdom Viridiplantae; phylum Streptophyta; class Magnoliopsida; order Poales; family Poaceae; genus Triticum; species Triticum urartu. Next base: position 330,260,744 of record NC_053027.1, on the reverse strand, counting down.
CCCACGTCGAGGGCCCCGAAGGAGCTGATGCTGACCGCCATGGGCGGCGCCGCCGTCGGCGTCGACGGGTCACGAAGGTGTGGGTCGTCCCTCCTGGGGTCCACACCGAGGGCTCCTCCCAAGAGTTCGTGCTCCACGTCGCCATTCCTCTTCAGTCTTGGATCCGCCTTCCTCCCTCCTTCGCCTCCATCGTCCCGCAAGGGGAGCCCCTGGAGCTCTGGCTGCAGCACGCCGGCTGCAGCACCCTCGTGACCGAGGCAGAGGTCGTGGTCGTTGCCCCAGGCGAGGTCTTCATGACTTGAGGCTGGAGAGAGATCGCCTGGGTTTGCAGGGTAAGGGGCGTCTTCGCGGTCCACTTGGATTACGATGGTGCTCCGGTGATGATCTTCAAGGTCTTCGATGCAAGCGGGCGCCGGCTGGAGTGCTGCCCCGGGGAAGGTGGCCAGGACCCTGCCGCAACAAGGACTGGGCCCGCCAACCGCTCCCTTGGCGGCTCCTCAGGCGGTGGAGGCGTCGGAGGTTCCAGCGACTCCGGCGAGCTCTTCGCGACTCCGGAGACGAGCGACGACAGCTATGAGCCCCCGAGCCAGCGCCGCTCCTGGAGCAGGGCGGGCTCGTCAGGCCGCCGCCGACTCTGATCTGGATGGGGTTGGCATCGGTGCTTGACGGCCCACTGTTGATGATGGCGTCTTTTGCAGGGTCGTGCGTAGTTTGTGTCCCTTTAGGATCTGTTCCCTGTGAGGAATCAAAAACGCGTCCCGTGGGGGCTTGTAAGGTGCCTGTGATCCTGTTTTGTTAATATAACCCTTGTCGTAGAATTGCGCGAGTTGCTCATTCCGTCTTAGCTCAGTCCTCCCTTTCGAGCCTCACGAGGGCTTGGTGCTCTGCGCTGACAGGTCCCAGTCCCAAGGCGGCTTCAGCCGTCGTTGGTATGCCAGGTCGCGATGCCGTGGTCAAGGCCAGGAGGTGAGCGACCCGGAGTATAGTAAGAGCCCCTGAGTCGCGATGCTCGGGAGGTCCCCTTTGGTGCCCAAGCAGCCATCATTTGGTGAGAAAGCAGAGCGGCGTCGCTAACACAGGGTAGCATGAGGTGCGGGGATGGTGCCACGGCAGCTGGCGCTTCCAGGTGATGACTTATCTCGAGGATCAGGGGCCGCTCTCTGGTGTGTCGCCGGGTCCGTGTATCGGCAGGCGCGAGGTTGCTCGGCGAGGTCATCGCGTGTCTCTCCCCTCTCGGCTTTGATCCCCTTCCTACTCTACGTCCTCGGGTCCCGGCCCTCGAGCGAGTCTCAGCCGTCGCTGGTATGCCAGGTCGCGATGCCGTGGTCAAGGCCAGAGGGTGAGGGCTGCAGAGCCAGTAGGAGCCCTGAGTCGCGATGCTCAGGCACCCCCCCTTTAACGTGCAAGCGGTTCGCGCGGACGAGAGCGCAGGTGACACCGCAAGGGCCTCGCCTGACGCAGCTCCTTCAAGAGGTCATGCAAGTCCATCATAGAAAAAACAAGGGGTTGCCATGACAATTGACAGTCAGCAGTTGGTTGCTTCCGAGGGGTAGTGAGGCACTGAAGGCTTGACGAGGTGACGCTATGCGGGGCTGCCGCGACCAGAGCTCAGCCATCCAGGTTTGTCGGTGTTGCAGGGACGGACCCATGCGCAAGCGTCGTGCCGTTTGGGAGCAGCTCCGTTAGTTGGCGTCAGCTGAGCAGGCAACTAGGTAAAACACATTAGCCGCGAAGGAGTGGATTCGTTCAAATAGATGCTGGGAATGCGGACATCACTGGGTCAGGCCCGAGCGACTTGGGGGGTCATGCAACCCGAGGGGCGCCCCCAACAAGGTAAGCTAACAATATGGAATAAAAAAAGGGATACATGCCGCAGGGATGGACCCATGCGGCCTGGGAATAATGCAGCCCTGGGGGGGCACTCCCAGCTGGAAATAAAACTCGAAAGATGTCACCTGATGATGTTGAGGACGAAGGAGCGTTGGTGTAGTAGGCTCGGTGGGCTGCGGGAGCCGATCCTCACGAGCCCCCAGGCCCAGGGACCTCGGGAGGCTCCGGAGGCGCTGGCGGCTCCTCACGGGCCATCTCCATCCCTGCTAGGGCTGCGGAACGCCTGGCCTCTCGTGCCTCCGTGATGCCCCTCATGAGGCGCTGGTATGTGTCAGCCGCGTTCGGCAAGCCGTAAGGCATGCAAACGTAGCTGTGGGGTGGGCCTCCGCAGCGCCCCACTCGCGAGGGCCAAAGGCGCTCCAGAGAGGCAACTCGGTTGAGCCCTGGTATGTCGATGCAGACGCGTAGCCCACCATCCTCGCCTGGATGGGGAGCCACTGCTGGTAGGCGGCGGCCGCCTTTCATGACTCTTGACTCCTGTAGCTCCTGAATGGCCTTCTTGACGAACTCCTGAGGGTCTGGGTCTCCTTGCCTTGCTCCTTCTTGAGGGAAACGTGCTTCGAAACACGCCTCCATGTGGTGCCCAAGCGCCTCCCTCGTGACCCTAGCTAGGTCGGTGGCCCTCCAGGGGAGAGCCCCCGAGCCCTACCTGAGGAGGGCGCCGGGCACGCTTTCCTATGCGATGGAAGGAGGTTCCCCCTGGGCAGGCGCGGGCCCAGAGGGGCCTGCCTCCTGAGTGGTCGGGCCGGACGATGTCTTGTTCTTAGGGGCGGTCTCGAGAGGCCTCCTGCTTCCACGATCCGGGTCTTCCAGTGACGTGGCCTAAAAGGCTCGTTCCAGGGAACACACCGCGTCCTTCTCTTCACATGGCACCGTGATGACTCCGCCGCTTCCTGGCATCTTGAGGACGTTGTAGCCGTGGTGAGTTACGGCCATGAACTAGGCCAGCGCTGGGTACCCAAGGATGGCGTTGTACGGCAGGCGAATGTGAGTGACGTCGAAGTCGATGAGCTCGGTGCGGTAGTTGTCGCGTGCCCCGAAGGTGACAGGGAGGCAGACCTGCCCAATCGGGACCGTGGAGCCGTCGGTGATACCGGAGAAAGGCTTGGTTGGCTGAAGCTGGCTGTAGGGCACTTGGAGGTTGTTGAATGTTTCCACGGACAGGACGTTGAGCCCTGCCCCACCATCGATGAGGGTCTTGGTGACCACCACATTGCTGATGATTGGGGAACAAAGCATCGGGAGAACTCCGGCTGTAGCCGCACACTTGAGCTGATCTGCTGAGCTGTACCTGATGGCGCACGCCGACCACCTGAGAGGGCGCGTGGCTTCGAGCCTGGGGAGGACTGCGTTCACTTCGCGGGCGAACTGCTTGAAGATGCGCTGAGAGGCTGGGGCTTGTGCCCCGCCCAGGATGCAGGCGATCGCGCGCGGCTCCTGGAAGCCCCCAGCCCCCTCGTCCTGGTGGCGGTCCTCGTTTCTCCTTGGCTGCGGCGGCAGCGGTGGGAGGCCTGCATTGCCTTGCGGGCGATCCTCGCGAGGCTGATCCCTCAAGTCTCCCTCACGAGGCTGATCCCTCCAGCCTCCCTCGCGAGGCGGGTCTTGCCAGTGATCCTCGCGAGGTTGATCGCGCCACCCTTGGGGCGTGCCACGGTCTTCCCAGCGTCCTGCGTTCCTTCCTCCTCCTCGGCCGTAGCCCCGGTCACTGCGGTCAGGGCGACGGCCGATCCTTCCTTCTCGCACGGCTCGGAGCTCTTGACATTCGTTGGTGTTGTGGCTGTGGAGGTCGTGGTACACACAGTACCGGCTGCCCTTGGAAGGTTCGGGCTGATCTCTGCCCCGCTTGGTGCCTGGTTCTGCCGCGAGCACGGCAGCCCCCTTGTGCTTCACATCCTTGGCCTTGGGCTTCTTCTCTTCTGGGTCTGCGGCAGGCAGCTCAAGGAGGAGAGACGCCCTTCCTTGGCCCTGGCACACTTGGTTGCCAGGTTGAACAGTTCCAAGGAAGTGCACAGGTCTTCATGCATCGCCAGCTCCTCCTTCATCTTGACATTGCGCACGCCGTCGGAGAAGGCCGAGATGATGGCCTCCTCAGTCACCTTGGGAATCTTGAGGCGCGCGTTGTTGAAGCACTGGATGTACTTTTGCAGGGTCTCCCCGGGCTATTGCTTGATGCGTCGCATGTCGCTCACGGCGGGTGGCCGGTCGCGAGTGCCTTGGAAGTTGGCGATGAAGCGGGTGCGCATCTCGTCCTAGGAGGAGATTGTGCCTGGAGCCAGGTTCAGGAGCCAGGTGTGGGCCCCGTCCTTGAGTGCCATGGGGAACCAGTTCACCATAACCTTCTCGTCTCCGTCGGCAGCTTCGATGCCCAGCTCGTAGAGCTGGAGGAACTCCGCAGGGTCAGCCGTGCCGTCGTAGCGAGGAGGCAAGTCTGGCTTGAACTTGCCGGGCCACGCGACATTGCGTAGCTCGGCGGTGAAGGCGCGGCAGCCTGCTGTGGCCACGGGAGGCCTTGGATGACGGGGAACTTGGTCTTGCATGTCCCCACGCACTGTAGCTGGGAGCAGCGTGGGGTCTTGACGCGCGGGAGCAAGAGCATGGTCGCGACGTGCTGGAGCAGGGAGCGCCCAGGCAGCTTCCTGCGGGCGAGGGACTTCTTGACAGCTCTGCTCTTGCTGCGCTGGCGCCTGACGGAGCGGGTTCCACCCAGGGGCCACGCGCCTTGGAGCCATGGCGCATTCCTGAGGAGGAGGTGGCCGGGGCGCCGCCGGAGCTTCATTGCCCGCGCGGGGCGGGGTGCGTTGCAGCGGAACGGACGGCGCAGGGGAGCCCCCTATGGCACGGACGAGCTCGGCGACGCGGTCGAGCCATTCTTCGTAGACGTCGTCGACGGGACGGTAGCGCAGGAGCTCATTCGCTGCGATGAGTGCAGCTCGAGCCTCCATGGGTGCGCGGAGCGCGCGGGACGAAGAACCAGCTGGGGTGAGCGAGGGAGTCGCGGTGCGGCCGTCTTGCCGCACGGACGGATGCTGGGACGATGCTTGCTGCTCGTCCCCCGCTGGGCCGGTGGCGGCGTAGACGGTAGGTGACGGGGAACGGCGAGGACGCCCGCCGGCAGGGGCCGTCTGGGCGACGCGGGAAGCGAGCGCGGCCCGGCGCTCAGCACGGGCCCGACGAGCGTTAGACATGGGCGTGATGGTCGGAGGAGAACGGGGTGGTGGAAGACGAATCCCGGCGCACCCCTACCTGTGTGGGGACCCCGACTCATAAGTCGTGATCATCGAATGCACGTGTACAGTGATCCCAGAGATCAATGCTCACTAAACACACAGAAGCTGAATAACAAGAGTCTTACATCCATACATACCGTATTACACAAGTAGGACCATTATGGTCAAGTCTTGAGTATAACATCGCAGCGGAAATCTTCGTTGATAACTTGGAACCATGCCATCTGCCTTAACCCTATAGGCATTCTGACTGGGAAGCGTCCTAGCTCGCATGTTCGTCACCGAGGTACTCTTCTTCATATCATGCTCTTTCATGCCTGGCCAATAAAATAACCAGTGGCAAGCCAATGAGTACTTTGAATGTACTCGCAAGCAACCCATGGTTTGGTTCAAGATACAACAATGCATGATATAGATAATTTTTTTTGCGGAAAGCTTGTTTTTGAGTGCAATGATATGTTCAACAACTCGTAAGACATGCATCAGGAGAATTCAAGTAACCAAGAGGACAGGTTATAGATATCAACACAAAGGGAGTGGGCTCCAACCCAACTCATCCATGTCAAGTCCTTTGACTTGACCCAAGTAGTTCTTCCCACACACACTGGTTTGTAAACAAGTGGACGTAGCCCAAGAGCGGTTACCCAACTGTCCTTGACCGTGGACACGGCTATTCAAATAGTTTTACACTCTGCAGAGGTTGCACACTTTACCCACAAGATCCGGGGAACTTCCGTGTCATCCACGACCCGCGGTACCTCAAGTACCCGGGGTAAGCACCCGATCACTATCTTTCCCTAGACGACACTAACAAGGAGTCCACTCGTTGTTCCGTATCCTCACGATGTACATCATACGAGACTCACTCGAGATCATAACATCCGAGAGGGGACACAACGGTGTATCCGGTGCCCTGTGAAAACAGTCATGGCCGCCCTACCTGGCACGACCCCATCCCGAGAGAGAGCACCAACTCTCCCCCGTCACTAGTAATGCGGGCTCCAAGCTAGTATCGGCCTAGGTAATCAATAATGCCCTTTCCCATATAAGGGTAGAGTGGTTGCGCATGTAAGGTTGGAATAACGGTCGCAACTTAAAGCAATCCGTTTTTGAAAACAACACACACACTTGCCTCGGTACACCACTTCGTCATCAAGTGGCTACCCAACTCATCATCTCCCTCGGGCATAAGTGGCACCCGACGGGGTTTTCGAAAAGTCCTTTGAAAATACTTTGTCTCCATCACCATGCATATTCCCGTCCCTTTTTGTGTAGCACTACTTAGCATCCTATCTACTCCCACCGGCATAACCCTCCTAGAAAGGTAGGGTCATGCATCATGCAAGTGTCAATGAGAAAAGCAACGGAGGCAAACCACCTCAAGTGGTCACCATTTTATCATGACTTCGATGCAAGCAATAAAATTGCCATATGACATGCATAAAAGGGGTTTCTTAGACATGGTCAAAGGGCTGCTTGCCTGGTTCATCGGAGTCTTGAGATCTTCTGGTCCTTCTCCAAGTACTCCGTCTACTTCGGCAACTAACGTCGGAAACAATCACAATAAGCAACACAACAAGGCAAGAATAAATGTGCTCTAAAAATATGAAGTTGACTTTTATTGGATACCTCTGGTCATATGAGGAATGACCAAAGTGATTTCATTGGAAGTGGATCAATGGATATTTCTAAACATTTCGATATGATGGAATCAAGGGGTTTATGGAATTGTAAGAAGTGTACAGAAACATATTTTTGAAAAATGAGCAAAGGCACCCATTTAACAAAACATGATTTTCGAAGCATCTAGGAGTGGGTTTCACTGGATTTGGAGTTCAAATGAATTTCCTATGAATTTGCAAAGTTGACAAATATGAAGAAATGGCTCATTATTTTATGTGGTGCAGAAAGTATTAATAAAAATGATCATAAACTAAGTTATGAACTTAGAAACATCTAGGAATTTGAATCATGGAATTTGGATCAAATTTGAGCTCTCTGTGATTTTCTAAAGTACATCACAGAAATAGGAAAAATAGGATTTGATAGATATTTGTGAAGGAAAAGCTTCTATAAAAATGTGACAATAGCACCCTATGGTAGGGAATGATTTTAGAAACAACTAGAAATTTGAATCATCAAATTTGGAGTTAATTTGAATTGTTTATGGATTTTTGAAGTTGACTGGAAAAAGAATAAGGAAAAGGCTATACCACTTATTCTGCGCGCTGGGCGAGGGATAGCTGACGGGCCGGCCCAGTGGCTCAGCTGCGCGCGGGAAGGGCCACGTCGAAGGCGTACTCGGGGGAAATACGCCTTCCCCGAGCGAAGGCGTCAGCAGGCAGAGCCCGTGTCCACTTAACTCATCGGCCCGCCCCACTGTGCCGCTGACGCGCGGGGCCCACATGTCGGGTTCGTCCCCCACCTCCCACTCGAACAGACGCGAGGCAGGGGAGGCAGGGCCGAATGCTTGCGGGCATGGGCTCTGGCAACACAGGCCACCTCCGGCGATGCCCGGCACACCGGCGGCTTCAGGAGAGTGTGACGCACCCGCCAAGGTGCGCCACGACTGCTAGGGCGGTCGGATGCGGCCGGTGCATCACCCGTGGCGGATGGAGGCGGCAGCAAGATTGGGGCATGGCGCTGCAGCCGCGGAGAGGAAGAAATGGAGCGGGGGGATATGAATGATGGCGGAGGCGATGTTATGAGACGACGAGGTGGAGAGGAGGGGCTCGGGTTGGCACGAATTTAAGCGAAGTCTGGCGGCTCGGCTTCGGCCGTGGGGAGCGACGGAGGGATCGAAAAGAGGGTTGGATGGGTCAAGGGGCTTCTAGGAGGGAGAGGGGGCGAAGAGGATCCAGATGGAGGCCTGGGGCGGCTTTATATGGCGAAGGCCTCGGCTCACCGTGGGCTCATGCGCCGGCGAGCTCGTGCTCGTCGCTACGGGCCTCGGGATGGTGATGCACCGTGTCTAAGGCGTTCGTGGGGGTGGACTACGCCCAGGGGGAGAAGAGAGGGAGTGGGGAACGCGGCAAAGCGGGTCCCCTCCGGGGCCAGCGACTGGCGCGCTCAGGCGGCGCTCTGTCCGCACGCGAGGAGAGCCGGAGAGGGAGAGAGAGGAGGGGGATGACAGCGTGCCTTGTACTGGACGTCGAGGCGACCTTAGGGGACACGAGGGGGAGGCCCTAGGTGGTCCGGTAGCTCGGGCAAAGAGCGGCTACAGTGCGGGTGTGCACTGTAGCACGCTCTGGAGCACGCCAATTGCATGCCAGGGCATGCCTTTGGATTGTAGGGCGCGGCCACTTGTGTCTAGGTTGTTTAGGGAGGAGTAACAAAAGGGGAGAGGGCCTTGGATGCCCTGGACAGCCAGTAGGAGAGGAGAAAGGTTGAGAGAGAGAGGGAAATGGGCTGTCCAGAGAGAGAAAGTGAGGGTTTCACCCCCAAATAATTGATCTGAGATGGAGCCATTGCTACTGGAGGTAGAAGAGGTCTAGGAGGGGCTGTGGTAAAAAGTGGAGGCCATGGAGAAGAGTGGAAGAGGTCAAAACAGGGGTTTTAGTAAAATGGCAGAAGGTGTTTGATGCTTGTTTGGTTAAGCAAATGAACTCCATTTGGCAGGAGACTCCACAGGGTGAAATTGCACATATAATTAGGGCCTTACACCCATTTTGAGCTTATTTGGGCAAAGTTCACAATGTAACTTTTTTAAACCCTAAAAATTACCAGAAATGGACTTGTGTAGATTTAGTTGAGAAAATCATTTCTCCTTGATGCACCACTTCGTGTAGTGGCCTCATTTGGTCATGTGAACATGCTCACAAAAGTTGGGGTCAAGGAGAAAAAGTTGGCAGTACAAACTTGTTCAAATTTGATTCTGGTCAGAGAGGGTTTTGGGGTACTTTGATCAAGATAACATTCTCTCCAACTTGTGCCATTAGGTCTAGATGCATTATTACACCATTTGAGCATGTGCACCAAGTTTTAGAGCATTTGGACATGTTTGACCGTGCAAAGTTGTTCAAACTTGAAAAAGGACAGAAGTGGTTTTGAGAGGGTTTCATGGGGTTATACTGTTCTCCATGACATGAGACTTGTCAAGAGCATCAAACATGTCAGATGTGACATGCTAGAATTTTCTTGGAATTTTTGGGGAATATTTCCATTGTAAATATTTCAAAAGCTTGAAATATCCAGAAAGGGTTTTTGAGGGATTTGACCAATATTTTGAACATGACCATGTGTTGAAACTCTTATATAGGGGAACTATATGCCCCCTGAGTTTCCCTGATTTTTCTCAAATATTTTTGAAACAATAAAATAATTTTTCCCTATTAAAGACCATTTCTGGCCTTAAGAAAAAAGCTTTTAAATAAAATAGGAAAATAACTTTTAAAATTATATTTTTGTGGTTTTTGGGTATCATATATCTAATAGGAGTCAAATATATTTTTGGAAAGATTTTTACTGCCCTGAATTAAGTACTTGCAGTACAAATCTTAATTCGGGGGTTTTTGGAAAACTAATTTTTGAAAATACTTTTTGGACAGATTATTCTTGTAAGCAAATACTATATTGCTCTATACACATGGCATGATCATTGGTTCAAGAGTTTGGAGCAAGGAGATGAAGTATAGGAGTTGGAGGATTTATTTGATTTTTAGAGCACTTGCAAACAACAGACAAGATCCAAACAAGGCAAGGTACAAAACACTCAAAAGTTTTTGTCAAACCACATTTTATCATGATTTATTAGCTTAAGTGTTGTGGCATGAAAATCAGGGTGTGACAGACCTACCCCCTTACAAGAATCTCGTCCCCGAGATTCCCAGACTAGGCGCGGAAAGGAATACGGAAACTTGGATTTGGGGTAGTCTTCACGTCCTCATACTGCTTCTGCTTCCGTTTGGTGCTCCATTGAACCTTGAAGTACTCGATGGCATGGCTTCGTTTTTATCGTCCTGCTTGATCCAGATTGCAATTGGGGTCTCTCGTGTAGGTCATATTAGGCTGGAGGTCGATGGCTCGGTGATCGATGTCCTTGTAGAGGTCAGGCTAGTTAGGAAGTTGGAAACGTTTCCAGAGTTGTGTCATGTGGAAATATTATGCACAGTGGGTAACTCAAGTGGTAACTCTAGCTGGTAGCCGTCTACTTTTCGTCTCGCAGTGATCTCGAAGAGTGCTGATGAATCTTGGTGTGGGTTTCCTTGTCATGGAAATGCTTGGTTCCTTTGAGAGAAGTGGCTTGCAGATACACCTGGTCTTCAACGCGAACGTTTATTTCTTGGTGATGGTGGTTGGTATAGTTCTTCCTCCTTGGCATGGCGGTCTTCAAATGTTTCTTCACTAGCTCAGTGATTTTTCTTCCGTCTTCGGGTAGACAAGTATGTTACCAAAATAAGGATGACATCTATCTTGTCTAAGCACTCCATGAAAACTTTGTTCACGGGGTACATAAAGTAGGCTGGGGGTATTGGTGGTGGTCACGGTTGAGTATGGTCCAAGGTGTTCTCGATTTAGAGTCAAGACCTATGGTAATGACCCGACCATGTTGTGGCTTAGTAGGGCTTAAGGGTTTCAAGGATTCTAGTGTGCGAGTGAACATTTTATTATCTTATCCTTAAGCATGGTTTCTGAGATGCCAATAGTCTATCTAGTCCTTCCAACAAATAACCTTATACCATCGAAAGCATCATCTCGTATAGGACAAATCCAATCATCACTCATGATTTACCAAAGTCTCAGATAATTCCTCAGGGTCAATGATACAAACTCATGATGTCATTTGTCCTCTATTCCTATATCCTCAAATTGGTCTTCCTTATGGCATCGTCAGTTCTTGTGCTATATTAGGGTGACAATGTGCTTGCTCACTATGTCCTCTAGTTCCATAATGATCCCAGTGTTGTGCAAGGTTTACAGAGGCTTAACTGGTTCTCTTGCAATTATATGGGTTAAGCACATGGTTAAGGACTCGAGCTTGGGTATCTTGTGAAGTCCCGAAGGGTCTAGGAATGGGTTTCTAGTCTGGAGGGTTAAATATAACTCTACGGGGATTCACTTGGTCGAGTTGACGGTAGCAAAATTCTTCATTTCCAGTTGGTTGCCGGGGTAGAATCCTTGGTGCATCTTGTCTTGCTGATCTTCAGTTGATGAAAGAGATGCGGGGAAAAAGTAGCATAGAGAAGGGGAATGCCTAAAGGGGGTTCTATAGTGCAAGTGCAACCAAACAGGTGCCAAAAGGGCCAAACAAAGGAAAACAAGGAAGGTGATATAGTTGCGTACTTGTTGCCTAGGGCAAAAGTGCGACCTATATCAAAACACAAACAAATAAAAACAAGAAACACACAATCATGGTTCTATTCAAACCATCATACGGACTCGACTGCGCATAGGGGGTACACGACTCATCCTACCCTAGGGGTTCTCGGACTCAGTAATCGTGCCTTGAGCCTCATGTAGTCTTCTGAGTTTTCCTTAGGTGTTGTACATCTCTTGTAGTTGTTCGATGAAACGATCCAGGTTGAGCCTGAAGATTCTTCAACAACTTCTTGCCTGTTGAAGTGATGGGGTGAAGGTGGCTCCTTGTAGCAGGCATTAACTCGGTCTTCTGTTGTCTTCTTAATCATGACAATCCCTTTCTGTCTTCTAAGGCGTCGATGGTACCAGGTAGGTAATCCTTTATGCAATGACATTAACAAGGCATAGTAGAGATCCAACATGTCGGTTACGTTGATGACAACATCGACACCAAGAGAGGGGGATGAAGAGTACCGTTTTCCTGCTCACTATAGTGAGGCGGACCAAATGGCGAGGTTCTCATCCACCGCTGGTTGCCGATACAACAACGGTAGTGACAGGGTTACTCTATTAGCGATGTATATCATGATATTGCATATCCTATGCCATGATCATCATAGGCTAACGTTGCATCATCCTGGGAAAATTCAAAGGTGTCACCGTCCTCTGGGTCTTCATGTCCTCATTCTTCAAAGGCGTACCTTCTGTTGGCATCGTCTTGCTGTGGTGTTGCCAATCTTGTGTTCAGAAGAGGTGGGTGTGTGTTTGGCAAGATGTAATCCTTCTAGGATACCCACGAGGATTACAAGGAATCCCGTGGTCAGGGGCTTGAGGGTGCTAGCGACCGTTTGCAATAGTTTTGAAGGGAAGAGATTGATAGGGAAAGTATACCTTAGTTTTCTAAAAACTGAGAAGGGAAGAGAAGTATAGATAGTTTTGAAAACTAGTAATAGTTTTGGAAATAGTTTTACCCTAACTAACGACCATGCTAACTAAGGCTTCCTGCAGTCAGGATGGCTCTGATACCAGCTCTGTGGGGACCCCAACTCATATGTCGTGATCACCGAATGCACGTGTACTGTGATCCCAGAGATCAATGCTCACTGAACACACAGAAGCTGAATAACAAGAGTCTTACATCCATACATACCGTATTACACAAGTAGGACCACTATGGTCAAGTCTTGAGTATAACATCGCAGCAGAAATCTTCGTCGATAACTTGGACCCATGCCATCTGCCTTAACCCTACAGGCATTCTGACTGGGAAGTGTCCTAGCTCGCATGTTCGTCACCGAGGTACTCTTATTCATACCATGTTCTTTCATGCCTGGCCAATAAAATAACCAGTGGCAAGCCAATGAGTACTTTGAATGTACTCGCAAGCAACCCATGGTTTGGTTCAAGATACAACAATGCATGATATAGATAATTTTTTTTGCGGAAAGCTAGTTTTTGAGTGCAATGATATGTTCAACAACTGGTAAGACATGCATCAGGAGAATTCAAGTAACCAAGAGGACAGGTTACAGATATCAACACAAAGGGAGTGGGCTCCAACCCAACTCATCCATGTCAAGTCCTTTGACTTGACCCAAGTAGTTCTTCCCACACACACTGGTTTGTAAACAAGTGGACGTAGCCCAAGAGCGGTTACCCAACTGTCCTTGACCGTGGACACGGCTATTCGAATAGTTTTACACTCTGCAGAGGTTGCACACTTTACCCACAAGATACGGGGAACTTCTGTGTCATCCACGACCCGCGGTACCTCAAGTACGCGGGGTAAGCACCCGATCACTATCTTTCCCTAGACGACACTAACAAGGATTCCACTCGTTGTTCCGTATCCTCACGATGTACATCATACGAGACTCACTCGAGATCATAACATCCGAGAGGGGACACAACGGTGTATCCGGTGCCCTGTGAAAACAGTCATGGCCTCCCTACCTGGCACGACCCCATCCCGAGAAAAAGAGCACCAACTCTCCCCCGTCACTAGTAATGCGGGCTCCAAGCTAGTATCGGCCTAGGTAATCAATAATGCCCTTTCCCATATAAGGGTAGAGTGGTTGCGCATGTAAGGTTGGAATAACGGTCGCAACTTAAAGCAATCCGTTTTTGAAAACAACACACACACTTGCCTCGGTACACCACTTCGTCATCAAGTGTCTACCCAACTCATCATCTCCCTCGGGCATAAGTGGCACCCGACGGGGTTTTCGAAAAGTCCTTTGAAAATACTTTGTCTCCATCACCATGCATATTCCCGTCCCTTTTTGCGTAGCACTACTTAGCATCCTATCTACTCCCACCAGCATAACCCTCCTAGAAAGGTAGGGTCATGCATCATGCAAGTGTCAATGAGAAAAGCAACAGAGGCAAACCACCTCAAGTGGTCACCATTTTATCATGACTTCGATGCAAGCAATAAAAGTGCCATATGACATGCATAAAAGGGGTTTCTTAGACATGGTCAAAGGGCTGCTTGCCTGGTTCATCAGAGTCTTGAGATCTTCTAGTCCTTCTCCAAGTACTCCGTCTACTTCGGCAACTAACGTCGGAAACAATCACAATAAGCAACACAACAAGGCAAGAATAAATGTGCTCTAAAAATATGAAGTTGACTTTTATTGGATACCTCTGACGCGCGGGGCCCACATGTCGGGTTCGTCCCCCACCTCCCGCTCGAACAGACGCGAGGAAGGGGAGGCAGGGCCGAATGCTTCCGGGCGTGGACTCTGGCAGCACAGGCCACCTCCGGCGATGCCCGGCACACCGGTGGCTTCAGGAGAGCGTGATGCACCCGCCAAGGTGCGCCATGACTGCTAGGGCGGTCGGATGCGGCCGGTGCATCACCCGCGGTGGATGAAGGCGGCAGCAAGATTGGGGCATGGTGCTGCAGCCGCGGAGAGGAAGAAATGGAGCGGGGGGATATGAATGATGGCGGAGGCGATGTTATGAGACGACGAGGTGGAGAGGAGGGGCTCGGGTTGGCATGAATTTAAGCGAAGTCCGGCGGCTCGGCTTCGGCCGTGGGGAGCGACGGAGGAATCGGAAAGAGGGTTGGATGGGTCAAGGGGCGTCTATGAGGGAGAGGGGGCGAAGAGGATCCAGATGGAGGCCTGGGCCGGCTTTATATGGTGAAGGCCTCGGCTCACCGTGGGCTCATGCGCCGGTGAGCTCGTGCTCGTAACTACGGGCCTCGGGATGGTGATGCGCCGTGTCTAAGGCGTTCGTGGGGGTGGACTACGCCCATGGGGAGAAGAGAGGGAGTGGGGAACGCAGCAAAACGGGTTCCCGCCGCGGCAAGCGACTGGCGCGCTTGGGCGGCGCTCTGTCCGCATGCGAGGAGAGCCGGAGAGGGAGAGAGTGGAGGGGGACGACAGTGTGCCGTGTACTGGACATCGAGGCGACCTTGGGGGACACGAGGGGGAGGCCCTAGGTGGTCCGGTGGCTCGGGCAGAGAGCGGCTACAGTGCGGGTGTGCACTGTAGCGCGCTCTGGAGCACGCCAATTGCATGCCAGGGCATGCTTTTGGCTTGTAGGGCGCGGCCACTTGTGTCTAGGTTGTTTAGGGAGGAGTAAACAAAGGGGAGAGGGCCTTGGATGCCCTGGACAGCCAGTAGGAGAGGAGAGAGGTTGAGAGAGAGAGGGAAATGGGCTGTCTAGAGAGAGAAAGTGAGGGTTTCACCCCCAAATAATTGATCTGAGATGCAGCCATTGCTACTGGAGGTAGAAGAGGTCTAGGAGGGGCTGTGGTAAAAAGTGGAGGCCATGGAGAAGAGTGGAAGAGGTCAAAACAGGGGTTTTAGTAAAATGGCAGAAGGTGTTTGATGCTTGTTTGGTTAAGAAAATGAACTCCATTTGGCAGGAGAATCCATAGGGTGAAATTGCACATATAATTAGGGCCTTACACCCATTTTGAGCTTATTTGGGCAAAGTTCACAATGTAACTTTTGTAAACCCTAAAAATTATCAGAAATGGACTTGTGTAGATTTAGTTGAGAAAATCATTTCTCCTAGATGCACCACTTCGTGTAGTGGCCTCATTTGGTCATGTGAACATGCTCACAAAAGTTGGGGTCAAGGAGAAAAAGTTGGCAGTACAAACTTGTTCAAATTTGATTCTGGTCAGAGAGGGTTTTGGGGTACTTTGATCAAGATAACATTCTCTCCAACTTGTGCCATTAGGTATAGATGCATTATTACAGCATCTGAGCATGTGCACCAAGTTTTAGAGCATTTGGACATGTTTGACAGTGCAAAGTTGTTCAAACTTGAAAAAGGACAGAAGTGGTTTTGAGAGGGTTTCATGGGGTTATACTGTTCTCCATGACATGAGACTTGTCAAGAGCATCAAACATGTCATGTGACATGCTAGAATTTTCTTGGAATTTTTGGGGAATATTTCCATTGTAAATATTTCAAAAGCTTGAAATATCCAGAAAGGGTTTTTGAGGGATTTGACCAATATTTTGAACATGACCATGTGTTGAAACTCTTATATATGGGAAATATATGCCCCCTGAGTTTCCTTGATTTTTCTCAAATATTTTTGAAACAATAAAATAAATTTTCCCTATTAAAGACCATTTCTGGCCTTAAGAAAAAAGATTTTAAATAAAATAGGAAAATAACTTTCAAAATTATATTTTTGTGGTTTTTGGGTATCCTATATCTAATAGGAGTCAAATATATTTTTGGAAAGATTTTTACTGCCCTGAATTAAGTACTTGTAGTACAAATCTTAATTCGGGGGTTTTTGGAAAACTAATTTTTGAAAATACTTTTTGGACAAATTATTCTTGTAAGAAAATACTATATTGCTCTATACACATGGCATGATCAATGGTTCAAGAGTTTGGAGCAAGTTGATGAAGTATAGGAGTTGGAGGATTTATTTGATTTTTAGAGCACTTGCAAACAATAGACAAGATCCAAACAAGGCAAGGTACAAAACACTCAAAAGTTTTTGTCAAACCACATTTTATCATGATTTATTAGCTTAAGTGTTGTGGCATGAAAATCAGGGTGTGACAACCTGGCGTGCCAAATGTCGGATTCCGGGTTCCGGCAGACCTTTGAGGTTCGAACACTGGGGTGCGCACGGATATTTCGCCTCCTACCTACTTGCACTCCTCCGCCTTGCTAGGATCTAAACTAAGGAAAGAACAACACTAGAGACACAGGGTTTATACTGGTTCGGGCCACCGTTGTGGTGTAATACCCTACTCCAGTGTGTGGTGTGGTGGATTGCCTCTTGGGCTGATGATGTTGAACAATACAAGGAAGAACAGCCTCGTGAGGGTCTGTTCTTGGCTGGGGTGATGAACTGCTGGGAGGAGCTCAGTTACCTTTCTCTCTCTCTCTCTCTCTCTTTCTGATCTTCTCTATTCTTCCAACCCCCCGGCTCAGCTCACTTGGCTCTGTGGGTGGCCGGTCCTATTTATAGAGGCCCTGGTCCTCTTCCCAAATATCGAGCGGGAAGGGAGCCAACAATGGCGGGCTAATTTGAAGGGGGACAGCTAGTATCAGCTATCCTGACAAAAGTAGTCTTCGCCTGCGCAAAGCTCTGGTGATGACGCCGTCTTGGGCTCCACGGTGACCTCCGTCTCGTAGTCCTCCTGGTCTTGGTCTCGTTGCACCGAAATGGCAACCTTTGCCTGACGCCTCGGTACTCCGCGGCTGCGCTTGCCCCCTTTGCACCAAAGAGGAAGGGAGGACACTGCGTGGGCTGGCACCCGCCTGGCGCCCCCGGTCGTCATGGCTTGCGTCACGGGCACCTCGTGAGGTACCCCGCCTTGATCTCTCCGCCTCCTCGTGAGCCAGCCTGACGAGGCCGCGCCTGAGGAAGCTCCGCGTCGTCCGCCCCGCGAGGCTTGGCCCCTCGCGAGGGTCTTGGGTTTGTGTTGGTGAAGATGGGCCGCGCTGGCCCCCCCTTTGAGCCATGCTGCAGGCCGTAGGCAGGCAAGTTTGGGGACCCCCGTTCCCAGAACGCCGACAAAGACTACCCCTAATGCTACAGATCCCCGATCGCCCCGACTGGGCTCCACTACTGATCAACTGGAAACAAAACATCGCAATGAACAAGGTCTTCATCGAGCTCCTCCTTGAGCTCCGTTGCGTCACCTGCACGGTAACATCGGCACCTGCAAGCTGGTTTTGGAAGTAATCTGTGAGTCATGGGGACTCAGCAATCTCACACCCTCGCGATCAAGACTATTTAAGCTTATAGGTAGGGTAAAAGGTCTGAGGTGGAGCTGCAGCAAGCACTAGCATATATGGTGGCTAACATACGCAAATGAGAGCGAGAAGAGAAGGCAAGGCACGATCGAGAAACTATGATCAAGAAGTGATCCTAGAACAACCTACGTCAAGCATAACTCCAACACCGTGTTCACTTCCTGGACTCCGCCGGAAAGAGACGATCACGGCTACACACGCGGTTGATCCATTTTAATTAAGTTAAACTTCAGGATTTCTAAAACCAGACATTAACAAATTCCCATCTGCCCATAACCGCGGGCACGGCTTTCGAAAGTTCAAATCCCTGCAGGGGTGTCCCAACTTAGCCCATCACAAGCTCTCACGGTCAACGAAGGGTATTCCTTCTCCCAAGAAGACCCGATTAGGCTCGGAATCCCGGTTACAAGATATTTCAACAATGGTAAAACAAGACCAGCAAAGCCACCCGATGCGCCGACATCCTGATAGAAGCTGCACATATCTTGTTCTCAGGGCAACACCAGCAAAGCCACCCGATGCGCCGACATCCTGATAGAAGCTGCACATATCTCGTTCTCAGGGCAACACCGGATGAGACATCCTACGAGTAAAACCAACCCTCAAGTTTCCTCGAGGTGGCCCCGCAGTCTACTCAGTTCGGACCAACACTTAGAGAAGCACTGGCCCGGGGGGGTTAAATAAAGATGACCCTTGAGTCTGCGGAACCCAAGGGAAAGTGGGAGGTTGTTAGTGCAAATGGTAAAACCAAGGTTGGGCCTTGCTGGAGGAGTTTTATTCAAGGTGAACTGTCAAGGGGTTCCCATTATAACCCAACTGTGTAAGGAACGCAAAATCAAGGAACATAACACCGGTATGACGGAAACTAGGGCGGCAAGAGTGTAATAAAACACCAGGCATAAGGCCGAGCCTTCCACCCTTTACCAAGTATATAGGTGCATTAATTAAATAAGAGATATTGTGATATCCCAAAAAATATCCATGTTCCAACAAGGAACAAACTCCAATCTTCACCTGCAACTAGCAACGCTATAAGAGGGGCTGAGCAAAGCGGTAACATAGCCAAACAACGGTTTGCTAGGATAAGGTGGGTTAGAGGTTTGACATGGCAATATGGGAGGCATGATAAAGCGTGTGGTAGGTATCACGGCATAAGCATAGCAAAAGAGCGAGCAACTAGCAAGCAAAGATAGATGTGATTTCAAGGGTATGGTCATCTTGCCTGAGATCCCGCAAGGAAGAAGAACGAGTCCATGAAGAAGGCAAACGGGCGTAGTCGAACGGATCCTCACAAACACGATGTTATCGGAACCAACCCGAAGAAGCAACACTGGAAAGAAGCACACAACATAGTAAACAACCACCACATGAACATGGCATGATGCACAACCAAGTATGATGCATGTTCGGTTTAATGAAACATGGCATGGCAAAGTGCAACAAACAACACTACAAATTAAGTGGAGCTCAATATGCAATGGAGTTGCATACTGAAGAAAACACCACATGACTTATTTAGTTCCCTCTCGTTTATGTACCCAACAAGATTAAATGTTTTTAGCATGGCAAGAGGTGAAGCATAATGAAACTATCTATCTAGGCAAGTTTAAATGCGGCCGAAACAACAAAACAACAAGTCTGGAAACTCCTCATGTGCATATTTTGGTTATGGTATTGTTCTGCCCTAAACACAATTTTAGGGTTGTTAAACATGCAAGAAGAGTGCACCATGTTAAACTAGGCAAAATTCTACCCCATTTACATATAAAGATTATTAAATTTGGAGCTACGGTTATTAAGTTATTAAATAAATCATTTTAGCATGGCATATGGGCAAAAATGCACAAACAGCATTTTAAACATTTTTAACATGGATGAAAATTGGATATTATGAAACTAGACAAAATTCTAAACAAGTTACATATATGATTTATTTAGATCCGATGCACGGTTGGTGATTTATGATATGCATGATGTTTGAGGTCTATTCTGCAAAACTGTAAAACGCTGGATAATAGATAAATTCGTAGATCTGGGAAAAAACCTACATGGGCCGAAACTAAAACTAGAGAAGGCCCAACAAAATAAAGAAAAAGGGGCGCTGGGGCTGCTCATACATGGGCTAGGCCTAACTGGAGGTGAGGTGAGGCCGCAGGGGGGCCGATGCAGGCCGAGGCGAGGCCAGTCTAGGCGAAGTCAACGCGGGCGCGCGAGATGCTCTGCTCGTTCTGAAGGAAAACGCAACAACAGGTTCAGGGCGCGACGTCTCCAGGTGAAGCAGAGGAGGAGGCGCAGACGGGACAGCGCTAGTCGAGGCGGAGGAGGCTCTCGGGAAGGCGCGGGGCGACGAGGAGGAGGCCGCAGGTGAGGAAGGTGCTCGGCAGGAGGCGAGGCAGGCAGCGGCGACGAGGACGTCCATGGATGCCCCTGCGGGTGAGCTTCGTCCGTTTCCTGACAGAGAAGAACACGAACAGGAAAAGGGAGGGAGATTAGAGGAGGAAGGAGGGAGCACGGGGAGCAGGGAAAGGGCGACGGCCTGGCGGTGGTGCTCGTCTCCGCGAGCTGGCCGGGGATGCACAGGACGATGCCGGGGCCGAACAGAGGAAGCGTACGGGAGGGGCTCCAGAAGAAAACTCCTCTTCCCTGGACCGAGAGGAGACAGGGGCTTCGGGAGAGCGAAGGAGGATCTCCTCTCCTTGGATCATGCGCACGAGGCAGAACGCTCCGGCGTGGCAGGGCGAAGGGATTGAGGGAGAAACTGGTTGGTGGTAGGTGGGATGGATCGAGGCTGCCGATTGGGGATTGGTTTGGCGCTGAAACCAAGGGAGAGAGTGGTGGCGGCGGACACGGAATGGATGGGACAGATCCCTAGGTTTTAGGGTTGCCCACTATTTATATAGCTAAGGGATTTAGGGTAGAGGCTAACACGTCCCTACGATCGCAATCGGACGAACCGGATAAATAGGTTAGGGGGCCCAATTAACAAAACGGAGATGTTTTGTAGATGTTTGGGGATGATCCGGACCCAACAGTGATGACTGCCCGGGTCGGGTCCGGGGAAGTTTCGGACGCGCACGTGAGGGGTTCGATGTACTGTGCAGAGTGGGTTTCAGGGTCTGGCGGTACACAGCGGACTGTGCAGAAAGCTTTGGGCTGAGAGAAGAGCAGAGAGAGAGACCCGGCGACTGTTTCCGGAGACCGAAAATGTCCCACGTTAGACCGGCTATAATGCCGCTATAGTTTAACGGTTGGGCTATCAAACGAGCTCCGAATGCGATGAAACTTGGCAGGCGGTCTATCTACACTATAATAAGACCGCACGCCAACTTTCATCCCAATCCGAGAACATTTTCCAGTCACTTACAAAATAATATTTCGGACATGCCGCGGGCGCGTGCAAGTGTGTCTGGGCTCAGAAGGACAACGGACGGAACGAGGAGACCAGGACGGATTCAAGTTTTGAAAACATGATGATGCAATGCGGATGATGACATGGCAAGATGCAACACACAAGCAAATGACATGGCAATGATAGCGAATAACTGGAAGACACCTGGCACATCGGTCTCGGGGCGTTACAATCTTCTCCGCAGAGGGGCCGCGGTCTCTCTCGTGGAGTAGATCCGATATGGATGAGCGAAGCTCTATCTCTCAAATGAGTTATCACAACACTAACCCTAAAACGTAGGTGGAGGGTGAGTATATATAGTCTAAGGGGCGAAGGGGTACATGGGCTACAGCCCAGATGCGCTGCACGCAGGCAGGGGGGCCGGATGTCCGGGCGTAGAGCCGGATGTCCGGGCCTTCCCGAGACGCCGGATGTCCGGGCTGGCAGGGTCCAGCCTTGTTGCTCTCTAGAATGGCGGGGTCCGGATTTCCGGGCTTGAGGCCGGATGTCTGGGGGCTCGGGACGCACCGGATGTCCGGGCCCTATAGACTTGGCCGCTGGCTCCTTGCTACTAGTGACACTTCCAGGGCCGGATGTCCGGGTCCTGGGAGCTGTCTCCGTCTTCTTCCGTCGTCGCTTCCATGCTTCCCTCGCGGATGGTGTAGTTGTTCCTTGGCGCTTGCACTCCACCTCGTCGTCCGTAGTGTTCCGACAATACCTATCCATGCACACGAGAGGGGTGTCAAATAGTATACCATCCTCGAAGGGGTCAAGTGAGCACATGTAAAGGAGATGATTCACCTTTGGGTATGTCAAGTAGATGTCGCACGCGTCACTCGCCAAACAGACTCTTGACATGGTGATGTCCATAGGATGCTCCGCATCATCTCTCCTCCCTTGGGAAAGATCTGACCTCGGATCGAAAACCAAATCACCATGGGAAAGAGATGGCTTCACCGTGTAGAAGTGGATGTTCACCAAGTACTTGTCATCTTGAAGCTCGAAATTGGCACTCTCCAATGTTGCACCATCTTGTGATTCCTTCAAAAGGAGTAAGGACAACAAACAATTGGAAAAACAAATGTGGTTAGCATTAGTGCAAAACCAAGCATTCAAGAGGTTATTCACCAAACAAGTGTCGTCATCATGCAAAGCATATGGTGTGACAAAGGATTGTGACATGGAATGTAAGCATATCAATCGAGCACAAGCAAAGAAATCATGGGGACAAGCATGTGAATGTGAGGTAGTGATGCAAATATGTGTGACAAGAGAAGAAGCATCTACCTCAAGTTCGTAGCAAGCATTCACAAATTGCTCAATGAAAGGTCTATGGTAGGCATAGGAAATATTCGCAACACCAAATAAAATGAAGTGTCTAAACACATTGGACAAGTGTAAGACAATCCAAGCATAACGTGCATAGGGTGTAGTGAAGATAGTGTGGCACTCAACATGATAGAAAGAGCAATTGTTCATCATGTGCGAGGCAATCAAGTCAAACATGTAGCAATCAATGGGACATGGCATATGTGAAGTGATGACATTGTTGCAACAAAACATATGAGAGGAGCATGTAATCCAAGAATTGGATGCAACACACAAGGCATATATATCATGATGCATGGAATGGTGAAAATGACAAGTCCAAGCAAGATCTCTAGCATGTGTGCAAACAAGTGGTCCAATATGAACAATAAGTCTCATGGTGCAAGCAACACAAGTAGTATGATCCACAGTATCCATGCTCAAGAAAGATGTCACCTTGAAGGCGTGTCCTTGTGCATTCTTCACAATGCCGAAGTGGTAGGAAAGGTGTGGGAGAAGCGAGTCGTGGTCGAATGTATGAGGCTCTCTCTCAAGAGCTCGAATGGTCAACTCATGTGAAGCGAAAGTTGACACAAGGTCCAAGTATCCTACACAAAAGAGACACAAACGAAAGAAATTGTGTGTGTGGTAAATGTACACATCATCCATCATGATGTGTATGTGCACATGAGAGTTAGCACAAGATAAGCATCGCTCAAAGAAATTTGATGCATGGTATAAGAACATGTCATCCATCATGAAAGAATAGTTATTGTGTATAACATGATGGGGATGCAAATTGAGCATACAAATATATGGCACATCAATATCATGTTCGTACATGTGGAGTATATTGTGCACATAAGTATGAGGATCATGCAATGGATAGGATGAATCAAAATCTCCTAACATGTATGAGGAAACTATGGGGGTCTTCTCATGAGCAATATTGGAAACATCATATGGAGAAAATGGACAACATCCAAAATAATGCATATCCGAAGCTAGGTGTTCATGGCATGGCATATGAGATAAATGATGCAAAGGAAGCTTATCAATATAATCACAAGAAAAACAAATTCCAATAACCATGGGCTTGTCATCTATTCCATATGTGCAAATTGGGTTTATTTTAATAGCATATGCATAGTAACTATGAAGAGATTGCAAATATGACATGTGATTGATCTCATGCATAGCATATGACAAGTCAAGCGGGCTGTCAAACATGATGTGACCTAAAGAATTGTCACACAAAATCTTATGTAACATGGCATCACAACTAAGAGACTCCACATGGCAATCATCATACTCATCATAAATGGGTAAATCATCGCATGGGGAAATTGCACTAGCATGAAGCATGGTAATAGGTTGATCAACATCATCCAAGCAATCAATGTCAAGAATGTCCACGAGTGGGACTAGAGCATCACCTTCATCTATGTTACCTTTGTCATTCCACTCATGTGGTGTGGGTGAGGTGGGAAAGAACAAATGGTGGTCATCTTCATCTTGATGGAACCATGTGGGGGGTGCATCATATTCCACCATGGCCATCGTCTTGTCCAAATGGAGGACGTAGTCGTCGCGAATCAGCGCGTCATCATATATGGGACCTAGCACCAAATGAGAAGACACAATAGAGGTAGAGGGTAAGTCGTTAGGAATCATAATGGCCTCACTCTCTCTATGTGGTGGTTCACTCACTCCCTCAAGGTAGGTGCACTCAATGTCACATATGGTGGAGTCACTCATCTCACTCAAGTGGTGGGGGTTGTGGCTCTCCTCACATGGGAATTGTGGCAACACATCATATATCGGGCTAGTGGTGAAGTCACTCTCACTCTCAATATGGTGGCTAAAGTCACACAAGTCAACATATGTAGTCGTGGTCGAAGGGAAAATCCCATGCTCAACCATCTCGTTGTCGTCACCGTGGATGAAGGCCGAAGATGGCACATCATCACTCTCGCCTCCTAAGATGGAAGCATCATCCTTTCTCGTCACCATGTCGCTCACCTCCAAACCATGTTCCTTGATTGGCTCCATCAATGCCACAAAGAGGGATGGCGATGAAGTACAACTTGGGAGCATCGTCTTGGAGCTCGTCGGGCTTGCCCATCTTGGTGGTACTATCCTCATGCTCGCGTTCTTGGAGCTTGGTCTTCAAGAAGTGTGCTTGGGGTGGAAAAGCCTTGGCCTTCATGAGTTCTTGTTCCGCCTTGAGATCACGAATGTAGTAGTCGTCGAGGGACTTGTAGTTCTCAAGGAAGAGAGTCTGGAGAGGTCGTTGTGCAATCCCATCATGAAGTGGAACTTCATCGGAATGGGGTCGTCCATGCCGTCTCGTTGCAAGGCTTTCTTCATCTCCTTGAAGTACTCGTCGATGGACTTGGATCCTTGGGTGGTGTTCTCCAATTGGCATTGAAGTTGTTCCGTGTTGGTTGGAGGCACGAACTCTCGCTGCAAAGCTCTCTTCGTCCTGGGCCAACTCATGTTGTAGGTCTCCGAAGGTGTGTGAAGCCACCATGTGGACGCGTATTCGTGGAAGTTCCTTGTGGCGCACATAACTTGATCTTCGGGAGGAACATGATGTAGCTTGAGGTAGTCGTCCATCAAACGCTCCCACTCGAGATACTCCTTGGGTTCTTGAGTCCCATAGAAAGGAATCGCGTGGTCGATGTCGACGTCGTAGTAGCTCGTGGAATTCGCGGACTTGAGCTTGGGGAGCTTCTCTTGAGGTTCTTGTGGGCGAAGATGTCGTATGTTCATAGGTGAAGATGCCTTGAAGTCACTTGGCGAAGATGCCAAGGGAGATGGTGAAGTCGTTGAGCAGTTGTTGGTGTTGAGCTCTTGACATTCACGTTCTTTTTCGTGATGGTGTCGATGCCGATGTGATCTTGCTGGAGATGGTAGCTCGGAGGCATGTGCTCTTGAGCATCTTCTCGAAGATGAGGAAGACCGCTTGTAGGACTTGATGAGGGCTTTGATCTCCTCCATTTTATCTTGCATCTTGCCGTAGTTGGAGTTGTTCATGGCATCGAACTTGTCGTTGTTGTTGTAGACCAAAGATGAAATGCCTTGCCTATTCATCACAAGACTCGAGCAAATGTGAGTGGAGAAAGGATAAGAACTATACCAAATGTACCTTGACCGATGTTGATGATGGATCAATGATCACTCAATGATGTAACAAGGAAATAGCACAATTGGTACCAATTCCTGTTGGTTTCTCACATCTACACAAATAGGGCTTATGGTGGAGCTCGGTGAGGATAGTGGCACAAAAATTTGATGCAAAATGTTAGCAAGAGTCAATAATGTTGAAAGAGATTCACAAATTCGCAAGTGTAACAAGTAGACCAATAGCAATATGTGGCACATAGAAACACACACACGGATAGATAAATGGGGTCGTGCAACCAAGGAATGAGATGAAAATGTGGAATCCATGGAAAATGCTCCTGTTGCACAACTCTCGAGAGACGCTAGCACGATTTCTCAATAGACGGATACGATACTTGTGCACAACCTATAGGAGACAAAAATGCAACGACTTCTATCCCAATTATGCTATGTATATGATGTTCCGGTGGTATGATCCGAGATGATCGGATACGAAAATCTTATATGCAATGTGGTATGATGCTATGGCACTTGCTTACAAGCTTCTTTGCTCTTTCTCTTTTGCTTAAAGCTTATTCTCTCTTTTTTTGTATATGGCCACAATGCGAAATGCACAAACGAAGATAGCAATTGGGTATATATGGGAACAATATTGTGACACAAGGGATGATATGATACCAATATGATATGGTATGTATGCAATGGAAGGTGTAGCTCGATGATCACTAATGTGCACAAGTAACGTTGCCGGCAATACTCAAATGGCTAGTCTCAATAGGCAAGTAACGCAAAATGGGCTAGGGGTTAACAATGCAATGGCAAGGGAATATACAATGGAGGGATACCACGATACCAAGATGATATGGAGGTTACCGTCCTTGGCGATGATGAGTGGCGGTGATCTTGGTGGAGATACCGAGATGATGGAGACTCATCCCTAAGTAGCCGAAACACCTTAGGAAACGGAAAAATGCAAACTCAAAATCTCAAACGTAAAATGCCAAATGGTGGTAGCGGGAAAGCGGTGGTGGTTGCGAAAGCTCAATGGGATTGCAGAAATGCAATGATGGGTTTTGAGACGCAATGTGGAAATGGAGGGTAAGGTGGTGGACTATACATGGTGTCGGAGTTGGAAGCACGGTCCCTAAGTAGCCGAAACACCTTAGGAGACACAACTCACAACACAAACAAAATTGGGTTAAGTTGGGGTGGTGGAAGTGTATGGTGGGCAAGCCTATGTGGGAGTTATGGTGGTGGTGTTTGATGAAGAAGAAATCGTCCCTAAGTAGCCTAAACATCTTAGGAGACTCAAATCACAACTCACACAACCACTAATGCTAAGGGGAACAAAATTGGTTAGGTTGCGGAAGTCGGTGGTGGTTATGCGGAGGTTATGGTGGAAGCCCTAGGCAAAGATGCCAAAGTTCCAAAAATTTGATGGAGTCCAATGGTGATGGTAGTATTTTTATGGGAAGGGGGATGTCAAGAGCTTCTCAACGAGCTAAAGAACACAAAAAACAGACTCCAGATGAATTAGTTATGGTCAAAACGGTGAAACGGGGGTGGCTGAGATGTCAGGGGCCGGACATCCGGGCTCGGGGCCGGAAATCCGGGACCTGATGTCAAGAACCGCGCACGAATGGCGCTCCAGGAGCCGGATGTCCGGCTTGGGGCCCGGATGTCCACCCCGATGGCCCGGATGTCCGGCCCGACGATTCCAGATCGGGATTTGGACTTCGAAACTCGATTTGGGGGCGGAAATAGATTATTGTAGGGCAAAATTGCGGAGATTTCGTGGATGGAAAGTGGGGAAACTTGGGGATATGCTAGATCCACTTGAAACCAAGCAAATCGATGGATCAAATCCAACAAAACTTCATCAAATGAACAAATCACAAAAAAAATCGGGGATATTTTTGGTGGGGATTTTCGAATTTAGGACGAAATCAACAAAATTAAGCTAGAAAACTACGAGGGGAGGCTCCGAAATCGAGATCAACATGGCTCATGATACCAAGATGATGTAGGGTGGAACCCTAGATGGCCGATCTTTCACGAAAGGAGCGGATCCCGCGAAGAACACAAAGAACACGAGGGGAAATACGAGGGGAAATCAAAAAGGGGCACAAAGAGAAACACTCTCAAACCAACAAGATTAACTCACACATGTGCTAGATCCTTGAAACACAAAGAGATACAAGATACGACTCCAACAAAGGATGATACATAGGGTAACCAGTTCTTCTCCGTGAGGAGGTCTTAATGTCTTCTCCATGAGGAGGTCTTAATGTATTCTCCATGAGGAGGTCTTGAATCCAAGGTGGATCTTCTCCGTAGAGGGGCCGCGGTCTCTCTCATGGAGTAGATCCAATATGGATGAGCGAAGCTCTATCTCTCAAATGAGCTATCACAACGCTAACCCTAAAACATAGGTGGATGGTGAGTATATATAGTCTAATGGGCGAAGGGGTACATGGGCCACAGCCCAGATGCGCTGCACGCAGGCAGGGGGCTGAATGTCCGGGCTTCGGGCCGGATGTCCGGGCTGGCAGGGTCCAGCCTTGTTGCTCTCTGGAATGGCGGGGTCCGGATTTCCGGGCTTGAGGCCGGATGTCCGGGGGCTCGGGACGCGCCGGATGTCTGGGCGGGTTCTCCGTCTTCTTCCGTTCTCGCTTCCATGCTTCCCTCGTGGATGGTGTAGTTGTTCCTTGGCGCTTGCACTCCTCCTCGTCGTCCGTAGTGTTCCGATAATACCTATGCATGCACACGAGAGGGGTGTCAAGTAGTATACCATCCATGAAGGGGTCAAGTGAGCACGTGTAAAGGAGATGATTCACCTTTGGGTATGTCAAGTAGATGTCACACGTGTCACTCGCCAAACGGACTCTTGACGTGGTGATGTCCATAGGATGCTCCGCATCATAATCCTCTAGTGATTAAATTAACAGTTCTAAGATTACAGATCATGTCAATAGACTCATCAAGGGTATGGTGCAAGGGGTCAACAAGGCGCGCACAAGGAGTAGTAATGTATTTCTTTAAGTGATATTCATTGAAAATCTCAAGCATCTGAATTTTCCACTCATGAAAGAACTCTCCATCAAGTATAGGTACTCTACGTCTAAGACTCCCCGATGTAGACTCATCCATCTTCCTCCAATGGTGATTAAACCAAAGCAATGGAGACCAAGGCTCTGATACCAATAGTAGGATCGAGAATAGGTGTCTAGAGGGGGGTGATTAGACCCTCAACGAAGAAAAGTAGCAGTTTTTCATTTCTTTAAGTTAAGGTGGAGTTTTAGCACAAGTTTAAACATTCACAATACATTTCAAGTAAGCATGGCAAGAATATATGAGCAGCAAAAGTAAAGCATGCAAGTTGCAAGAAAGTAAAAAGATGGGATTGGAGTGTGCAAACGCAGTTGGAGACACTGAGATTTTTGGCGTGGTTCAGATAGGTTGTGCTATCGTACATCCACATTGATGGAGACTTCAACCCATGAAGGGTAACTTTTGCGTGAGTCCACGGAGGGCTCCACCCATGAAGGGTCTACGAAGAAGCAACCTTGTCTATCCCACCATGGCCATCGCCCATGAAGGACTTGCCTCACTTGGGTAGATCTTCACGAAGTAGGCGATCTCCTTGCCCTTACAAACTCCTTGGTTCAACTCCACAATCTTGACGGAGGCTCCCAAGTGACACCTAACCAATCTAGGAGACACAACTCTCCAAAAGGTAATAGATGGTGTGTTGATGATAAACTCCTTGCTCTTGTGCTTCAAGTGATAGTCTCCCCAACACTCAACTCTCTCTCACATATTTGGATTTTTTGGAGATATGGTTTGAGTGGAAAGCAACTTGGGGAAGGATAGAGATCAATATTCTTTTGGTTGGATTGGAATATCTTAGTCTCAACACATGAGTAGGTGGTTCTCTCTTAGAAAATGGATGGTAGAAGTGTAGGCATGTTTTGATGGCTCTCTCTACGAATGGAGGATGGGTGGAGGGGTATATATAGCCTCCACAAAGAAACTAGCCGTTACACACAATTTACCAAACTCGGTGAGACCGAATACTCAAACTCGGTTAGACCGATTCAGTTCAAAATGTGAACGTTAGGCTTTTCGGTGGGACCGATATGATCAACTCAGTGGGACCGATGTGCTAGGGTTAGGGTAAAATCTCAACTCAGTTTGACCTGTTACACAAACTCAGTGGTACCAATTTTGGTAATAAGCAAAATAGAGAGTTGGTCGAGCAAACTCGGTGGGACCGATTGCATATCCCTGTGAGACCGAAATTATTGCAACAAGTAACAGAGAGTTTGCAAGCCCATCTCGGTGAGACCGAGATCCCATTGATGAGACCGAACTGATTGTGGTTTCTGGCAGTGGCTATGTCAAGTGAACTCGGTGGCGCCGGATAGATCAAATCGGTGGTGCCAATTTTGACTTTCGGTTTAGGACATATATGGAAATGCGAAAGTGTTTGAGGGCTTTGGAACATATCACGAAGCACTTTGAGCAAGCAAGCCATTAAGCAACACCTCATCCCCTTTTAATAGTATTGGCTTTCCTATGGACTCAATGTGAGCTTGGATCACTAATATGAAAATGTAGAGTCTTGAGCTTTTTGAGCTTTTGCCAATCTTCTGTCCTTAGCATCTTGAAGGGTTCCACATCCTCTTGTCCGTGCCATGCCTTTGTTGAACTTTCTGAAATATACTAGATAAAAGTATTAGTCCAACAAGAGATATGTTAACATTAATTACCAAAATCACCCAGGGAGCACTTGTGCTTTCAATGTGTGTCTGTTAACTAATATCAGTATCATATCACAATTCGTATTTGAAGAAGTAAGCTTTGGACGTATGATTTGTGTGTTGTTTATCTTCAAGAGTAGACTGCTGCTAGTGCGACACAAAGCAACTACATAGATCATAGTGTAGATATAACGGCAAAACCATAATCATCACAAGTAAAATCAGGAAAGTGAAACTTGCTAGAAAGTATGGGCTACAATTGCCGGTACGGCTAGAAAGGCTTCGGATACCAGCTCTCCTCAACTAAAGGTGCGGTACTATTAATATCAGTGTAACTCTCAAAGGCGACACAGCTCCCCGCATTTCCTTGCTAATCTTATAGGATTCAAGTGGGCAGGCCACTACAATTCCTATTCCTATGTTTACAAAATCCTACGAATCAAAGAGTTGAAAGTGTCCATCACAACCAACCGAACAGACTTCTACACTGCAAATGTCCCTGCTCCTCTTCACTACAAGGAACATACTATACTACTATCATAATCCCTCCATTCCAAAATAGAAGTCTTTGTAGAGATTTCCACTATGGATCGCATACAGATGTATATAGATACATTTTAGAGTGTAGATTCACTCATTTTGCTCCATATGTAGTCCATGGTGGAATCTATACGAAGACTTGTATTTAGGAACAGAGAGTGTACTTATTAAAGAAGAACAGAAGAGGAACATGCTAAAGAAGAGCAAGAAAATTTTTGACAATAAAATATTCGTTGCGCAGTGCCCACACATGATGACTCAGAGCGCATTAAGGATGTAACTCTCTGCTGTCTCTCTATATGTGGTGCACATGCTTTTCGAATGTAAAGTAGGAACATTAGCTGACTAATTAAACGTTATCTGTTTTAGTAATATCAGCATCATATCAGATTCGTATTTGAGCAACGAGTTTGGAATTATGAGTGGCACGTTGTTTAGCTTGATGGATTGAGGAGTAGTGCTAAGCAGCTATGATGATGGTACTGAATATAAAGGAATGTCCACATGCAAGTTGCATGACTTTCGTCATTTGGGTCAGTCGACCATTTCAGGCGGTTGGATGAAGATCCTACGTCTCCTAACCCTTCTTCTTCCTCATCCCTGATTCTTCCCCTACAGAACACCGCACGGGCTGCCGACCAAACAACCAGCCCCAACCCCCCCCCCCGCCCTACCCTGAACCGCCACCACCACTTGTGTTCCTTCGCCACCCCCACCCGCATCGAGTTTTCTTTGTTCGGCGAGGCCCCACCCCCACCAGGCCCCCGCCCCCCCCCCCCCACAACCACCGTCCCCACCCAAGCCCCTTCCCTCCGGCGAACTCCAGCGAGCTCTAAAAAATCGACTGACCCAATTTTGAAATTTAGTATACTGTCATTTAACTAGCATGGAATATAAAAGTGGAAAACCATAAGCATTGCGAGTATAGTGTTGAGCATGCCATGGTGGATCTGAAGGTGCAAACCGGACAAACGCAACTTCGCAAACAATGTTTGATTTCAACTAACAAGTAAGTGATGGAAAAGAAATCACAGTAAAGCAATGGTAATCTATTTTCTTGTTGCGATAAATAAGTTGAGCACATACGAAAGAGTACCGCCTCTGGTGCGGCACCGTGTATGCATCTGCTGAGAATTTGATGGTGTTGCGGTAGCGATGGTTGTCGGAGGCGTGGAAGCAAATCTAGGAGGGTAGACGGTGGGGGCGAGGGAAATATCCCGGCACGGTGGACGAGACGGTCGTAGGAGCGGCGCCGGCAAGGTGGAAGACAACGGGGATGAAGTGAGATGACGGGATGGAAGGATCCTGTTCCGAAGCCATGGATGAGAGAGGTCGATCTCTTGTAATGGACGACGGCGTCGGGGTATCAGCTCCGGCATGGTGCAGGAGGACGGTGGTGGATGAGGTGGTAGGCGGAGGAGGCTGGGGTGGAGAGGGTGTTTTGGCGCCCATGGAGTACGAATGCGGAAATGGAGGGAGAGAGGAATGGGGAACCATGTCTTCAGGGCGCGCTTGTCTCAAATGTGAGGAAATTCAAAAACTTAGCCCCCGTTTAAAATGTCCTATATCATAGCAATATTAGTCGGTTGGGGATATGACGGTAATCTCGCACACACCAAATATTTGCCGATGGAGATTTCAGCCGACGAGAGTTTGTTTTGGCGCCCACCATGTATGAACCGGGGAGGGAGGCAATTTCGGCCGAGGAGACATTGTCTTTTGGCGCCCACCATGTATGAATCTGGGTGAGAGGCGGTTATGTCATGTTTGAGTGAAATTACAAACCTACCCCTATCGAAACCAATAGAAATCGAGCCGATAGGCTTTGCGTGTCAGGGATAGGCAGTAATTTCCATTTCACGGATTTGGGTTTTGGGCGGTTACTGTGACTTTCCCCGCTTCATTCAAATTTTTGCAGAGAAAGAGTGCATGTTTACCATGCCAACTCAATTCGAATCCAGTTTGTATTCCATTTTTTTTCGGGTAGGATCCATTTTCGATTGGAATAAAATTCCATATACATCATTTTTTATATATACCTTCAAAAGCACAACAAAAAATTCTGCTCCTTTATATATATTTTATGATTTAAAAATACAACGATCTCAAAATCATAAGGTTGAATTCAAAATTTTTAAACCAAATTATGTTATACTAAAATGTATGGATCAGTAATGTCTACATATTAAATAACATAGATGCGCGTGAATTCATATGAGTATGCATGTTTGATAGATCAATTTTGGTTCGAGTATGAATTACATGTATCATCATCTTGAATTCAAATATTTGAATCCCTTTTATGTTGACATTTTCTATACACGCAACTAAATATTTGAATCTCCTTTCACGCCCATCTCTCTCGCATGCTCCTTCATGTAGCTATCACTCTCTTTTCTCCAGCTCACCCGCATGCTCACTTCATGTTTCTCCTCTTTTCGCAAACATGGTCTCTCGACGTCTCCCTGGAGAAGTGTCACACTTTCCCTATCATTATACATTACATGGTTTTCATTATCTCTCATGTATCTATCGTTCTTTGGTATCACTAGGTACCTAAGCTTTCTTTTTCACCGCCACCCACACACTCTCACTCATCTTTCACTTTGTCTTTCTGTCTAGGGTTCTCTCACGCACCCTATATCTCTCTAGATATGACTCCTACCACTAAAATTACTCTCTCCCGCACACACAACATTTGTTGCGGTCTCCTTTTCGTCTTCATCTCAGTTATAAAACTGACATTATTACTTTGTTTACCGATCAGACAAACTCTCCCCCCTTTCTTTCTCTCTCACACACAACTCCTGCTTCCACTCCCCTTCCCGACTACCGTCTCTCTCTCTCACATACAAAACTCTCTCTTTCGCACCCCGACTCGTATTTCTCTCACATACATTGATTGACTAGCCTCTAGATAGGTTTATACACCTGCACACTCTTGCTTCCACTATCTCGTACATGTCTTTCTCGCGCTCCTTGTATCTATGTAGATTTTTCGTCCCTTCTTGAGACACACCCTCTCAATCGTGCACACACACACTATCGCCTCATTTTATGATGATACCTCTCGCACACACACTCTTTGTGTCTTTGTCACACATGCACTCCCTTCTCCTCCTCCTTTCTCCCTCTCTCTCACACACACACACACACACCATACACACACATGGGCTTTTCGCAACAACTAGCAAGATGACCATGCGTTGTAGGAACATCAAGATGCATTTGTATGAGTAGTTTATCTTGTGGGAGAAAAGGATGAATGAGGGAAGGCCTTATTTGCAAATGTGGAGAGGGGTGTGGGTATCTTTTTGCAAAATTGCCATAGTTTCCTTCCTATCCGTCAGATATAAATTGGACGGCCTATATTGCAGGATGCCAGGCAGACCATCATCACCAACTCTCTTTTTAATAAGTGTAGTAGAGATAGAGAGTAGAGATATGCCACTTCTCGAATCTTGAAACCAACCACATTCCTCCCTTATCTCATTAAAACCGCCAAAGGAATATATTTTGAGTCAAACATAACATATTTTTTGTGACATACGTATTTCAAAACTAGACTCCTTTCTATCAAATCGGTGAATATGTATTAATCTACTTTCATCGTGTGGCAATGCATTGGCACATTGCTAGTTATTACTAATGTATAATTTTTTGGACACCAGAAAAACAATGGAGTACATATATGAAGAGAAGGGGTGCATGCACGCAGTCGGTCCCTCGCTATCCAGCATACATGAGAGTTACGTAAAGGCACCGTAAACAAATAAACCCTAAAACCCTAGGTGCATGATTGCTGCATGCGCGGGTACTGGGTATGTGGTGTAGCGCACCTTTGTAGGAATAGTTAGCTTGCGTGATAATTTGATCCGTAAGAGTTGATGGTTGGGACCACTGATCGAGTAGCCACGTTTAAAATATCATTTTTTAGCAGGGTAAGAGTTCCGATTTTCAGTGGCGCGTTATAAGTACTAGTTTTTAGAACGATTTGTGTGGAGCAAAAATAGAATTCATAACTACTACCTCCGTCCTGGTTTACTAGTCCACATCATATTTTGGGTCAAAGTTTGTCCACGAATTTTACTTGTAAAATGTGAATGGAAAACAATATTTTGTTATACCCAAACAAAAAAGGAATGGAGGGAGTGATTGCTCTAACACAGACGCGACCTCTCATAGCGCAGGCATTGAACCGGCGCGCTGGCCAAGAGGGCCCCACTCCCTGCAGGCAAGGCTGAACACACCTCCTTGCCGCATGCAACCGGCTTCAGACTGCCCCGCCTACCTCCATTGTAGGAACTAGAGATTTTTCCAGTTATAAATGTAGGAAATAGAGATTTTTCTTTATTTATAACTCTCCTCAATTTTTTTGGCTTTGAAATGAATCATGGTTATGGACATTATCTATGAATGTGCAGATATGTGTGAACACGAGTTTGATGTGGAAGTTGAACTTGGAATGTTTGGCTTGCGTGTGAATTATACCATGTCCAATGCTTCGTCTGTTATTGTTTGGAAAGTAATTGTTGTTATTACATGACTCGAAAAAAATTTATTTTGTGCCACATCAGTTGATGCACGGACATCACAACAGGCATGCTGACTGGATAAACATTTGAACCTAGCTATTATGAAGGAAAATTTGTATTGACAACAGTTTTAGATAGCAGGAGACGCCTAGCCTACTCTGCCTCTGCTAGCTTCTTTCTGTCTTCTGCCATCTCTTCTTTGGCTTGGGTGAAGAGAGCATCTTATTGCTCTTTTCGCTTCTTCAAGAACTTAGCTACATTCTCAAGGGCTGATGCATGCTTTCTTTAAGCCTTTACTAGAGCCACGAGGACATGAACAGTTGACGACTCCACCTGGCTTGTGTGTAATCCAGCATCATCTGGGAATTTGCACCTTGTGTCTAATCCAGCATCATTAGGAAACGAGCACCTTGTGTGTAATCCAGCCTCATTTTGGAAACATGATCTCGAGGTTGACCGTACTTCCCTCCTCGCAGGAACTGCATCCTGACATGAAGTTACTTCTTTTTTAGATCAATACTCCGAGCAACCCAATTCCATTTAATAGAAGACAGATAAATAGGACTCGTAGAAGTGAATTCAAAAGGAGAAATATAAAAACAGACTCCAAGGTGAGAACACCCACTTCCTACATCAAGCTAAAAATGAAAGCATTAGGACGATTAAGACTCTTCTTATTACACATCGAAGAACACGAGGCTAAGAGAAACAAAAGCTACAAAATATACATATCAAAGAACACGAGGTTAAACGAAAGTAATTAAAAGCGTGTTATTTACCAAATCTTGTTTTACAGGTTCAGTGCAGCTCATGTGTTTGTTCTTCATTGCTCCCCTGCATGTTCACACTCGTGGTTTCAAAATCTCAACACGGCAAGAAAAATATAATACTCATGCATCTTGTGGGCAACATTAAAGAACTCGACTGTCACGTTAGAGCATATCCAATTGAAGCACAACATGCGGTGCATTAAAAAAGTGTTAACAGCACCGGAATAGCCAGTTTTTGTGGGCCGCGAAGTGCTGGCTCCAGCGGCCGCTGCAAAAAAAATGCACGTGCACGTCGTGTAACACCCACGATGCGGCTATATCTCCCACGTGTCGGAGCATGACTTAGAGGCATAACTGCATTGTAGGCATGTCGCAAGAGGGGTAATCTTTACACATCCCGTGTACTGAATAAGAAAGAGATAAAGAGTTGGCTTACAATTGCCACTTCACACAATTCATAAATATAGCATTACATCATCCAGAATACTATCAAGGTCCGACTACGGAACCAAAATAAAGACAACCCCAAATGCATAAGATCCCCGATCGCCCCAACTGGGCTCCACTACTGATCGTCTGGAAAGGAAACATAGTAACGTCCTGAATCGTCGTCAAACTCCCACTTGAGTTCGGTCGCATCCCGTGGACTGGCATCATCGACACCTGCATCTGGTTTTGGAAGTAATCTGTGAGTCACGGGGACTCAGCAATCCCACACCCTCGCGATCAAGACTATTTAAGCTTATGGGTAGGAAAAGGTAGTGAGGTGGAGCTGCAGCAAGCACTAGCATATATGGTGGCTAACTTACGCAAATGAGAGTGAGAAGAGAAGCAAAGCACGGTCGAGAAGCTATAAAGATCAAGAAGTGATCCTGAAACTACTTACGATCAAGCATAACACGAAACCGTGTTCTCTTCCCAGACTCTGCCGAAAAGAGACCATCACGGCTACACACGCGGTTGATTCATTTTAATTAAGTTAAGTGTCAGGTTTTCTACAACCGGATATTAACAAATTCCCATCTGCCCATAACTGTGGGCACGGCTTTCGAAAGTTCAAATCCCTGTAGGGGTGTCCCAAATTAGCCCATCACAAGCTCTCACGGTCAACGAAGGATATTCCTTCTCCCAGGAAGACCCGATCAGACTCGGAATCCTGGTTACAAGACGTTTCGACAATGGTAAAACAAGACCAGCAAAGCCACCCGAATGTGCTGACAAATCCCGATAGGATCTGTACATATCTCATTCTCAGGGCACAACGGATTGTCCAAGATTCCGGTAGGCCAACCCAGAGTTGCCCCTGGTGGCCACCGGCTGCTGACAGGTTGGACCAACACTTAGAGGAGCACTGGCCCGGGGGTTTAAAATAAAGATGACCCTTGAGTCCGCAGAACCCGAGGGAAAAAAGGCTTAGGTGGCAAATGTTAAAACCAAGGTTGGGCCTTGCTGGAGGATTTTGATTCAAGGCGAACTGTCAAGGGGTTCCCATTATAACCCAACCGCGTAAGGAACGCAAAATCAAGGAACATAACACCGGTATGACGGAAACTAGGGCGGAAAGAGTGGAACAAAATATCAGGCATAAGGCCGAGCCTTCCACCCTTTACCAATTATATAGGTGCATTAAAGTAAACAAGATATAATAATGATATCCCAACAATAGTCATGTTCCAACAAGGAACAAACTCCATCTTCACCCGCAACTAGCAACGCTATAAGAGGGACTGAGCAAAGCGGTAACATAGCCAAACAACGGTTTGCTAGGACAAAGTGGGTTAGAGGCTTGACATGGCAATATGGGAGGCATGATATAGCAAGTGGTAGGTATCGCAGCATAGCAATAGAGCGAGCAACTAGCAAGCAAAGATAGAAGTGATTTCAAGGGTATGGTCATTTTGCCTGCAAAGTTCTCCGAGTTGACGTAAGCTTGATCCTCATAAGCGTACTCAATAGGTTCCTCGATCACGAACTCATCTCCTGGCTCTACCCACGGCAAGAACACAGGCAAAGGAAACACAATCAACCACAGTGCAATGCGCAAGCAACATGATGCAAAACATGGCATGATATGCGGGATGTGATATGCAATGCATATGCGTGCTCCGGAAGGAAAAGATTGAACTAGGCCTCAACTTGGAAAACCAAGAGTGCCGCTGGAAAGATAGGTTGATTTCGGTCAAAATCGATATAAAGATCACCGAAATCGGATGCACGGTTTGCAAATGGCAAGCAAAACAAGAAAGGCACGATTCTGCGATTAACAGCACGATGCCATCTAAAATGCAACAAGAAAATAAGCTACTGCACTCTAACATAGCAACCAAGCACATGGCACTGATATACTCAAGATACTTGACGAAAGATGAACACTGAGCTATGGATAAATCACACAATAGCAGGTTCAAACAAGCATGGCAAAAGTGCAAAAGATATCAGCATCACAGACTTAGTGAAAATACTAACATGCCAGGAATTAACATCAGGGAGCAATGTTTAGAGCAAGATAACAACATTCTACAGGAATAGGACATAGCAAAGCAAGGCATGGCATGAATCTACTCAAAGCATATAACAAAAGTCCCTTACTGACCATAAGCCAAAAAGTATCAGAAGATATGATGGCAGCCATGTAAACATTGCAAGTTTCGTTAACAGATTCAGACTTGGCAGAAAACTGGACATGGCATAGACAGAATTTTGAAGGCATGTTTGCAAGCTCGATGCACTCAACACAAGCCATTGCATGAAAAACTAAGCATATACCCATCAAGAATACATGATCAAGAAGCTAAAAATGGTAAGAACAATCTCATAGCTTGCATGGATCAACTACAACAACCTTGGCAAAATTGATTAACATGTAAACAATCTACCAGGAACATTTTATAGCAAAAGTAGAGAAAGATTGGGTCATGCTAGGGCACACCATAAATGCAAACAGAGACATGGATGGATAGAGAATAACCATATTCCCAAATCACCCTTACTGAACATACTCAAAAGTGGCATGGATCTCTCTATAGCAACATGAATACATGGCATAAAAATAACACCAGGGAAATGACTTTGTGAAATTATAAGTCCCTGAAATCAGCAACATCACGAGAGCTACTTTGCATGGTTGTGCTAGCCACCACAATGATCACAAAAATACATGGCATACACCCCTCTAAAGATGACATGGCATAGCCCAAAACGCAAGTAGAGCTCATGCTCATATGTAGCACACAATAAACATGGCAAAAATGACAAATGCTCATAAACTGATAAGAATCAGGAACTAACATTTTATAGCACTCTTGCAATAGACATTTGGGCATCAAGATGGAGTCAAACAAGCATGGTGCAATGGAACAAAATGAAGATGACATCCAGATGAACATTTTGATATATTGCACGTATAAAACGGAGCTACGGATGCGGAGTTATGGCATAATGAAAAGTGCTTCAGGATGTATAAAAAAGACTTAGAGATATTTCAAATTCAACCTAGGGTTTCAGATCCAGATCCGGATCGGGGCACGCAGATCGAGGATCACCGGAGACGTCGCTGGAGTTGACAGGGGGTGGCGGCCAGAGTGGACGGACGGAGCTCGCCGGCGAGTGACTCCGGATCCGGTGACGGCGGAGAGCGGCGAGGGCGCGGTCGCCGGGCACGGTGGCGCACTGGAGAACGGCGGCCGGGTGACGACGTGCGGCGGCGGCGGGCGGGGCGGCGCGGCGAGGGCAGCGGCCGACACAGGGACACGGGAGCGGGAGCGGGCGCACTCTCACGCGGGCGGCGGCGGCGGAGAGGCGGGC
This sequence comes from Triticum urartu, assembly GCF_003073215.2. NCBI lineage: Eukaryota > Viridiplantae > Streptophyta > Magnoliopsida > Poales > Poaceae > Triticum > Triticum urartu. Next base: position 330,220,844 of record NC_053027.1, on the reverse strand, counting down.
CGCGGGGGCCGGCCTTGGGCCCGGGCGGGCCGGCGGCACGGGGGCGGCGCGGGGTCACGTGGCAAGCCCCTATTGGCTGCGGGCGTCGGCGGTGGACGTGTCCGGCGCCGGCGGACACGTGCGGCGGCGGAGAGGGTGAATTTTTAGGGTTTGCACCGTGAAATTCGAAGGGGATGTCTATTTATAGGTAGAGGGAGCTAGGAGAGTCCAAATGGAGTGCGGTTTTCGGCCACGCGATCGTGATCGAACGGCCGAGAGGATGGAGGGGGTTTGGATGGGTTTTGGGCCACTTTGTAGGGGTGTTGGGCTGCAACACACACGAGGCCTTTACGGTTCGCCGGTTAACCGTTGTAGTCTAATGAACTCCAAATGGCACGAAACTTAGCAGGCGGTCTATCGGTGGTGTACCAAGGCCACTTGGCAAATCTCGGTCCATTCCGAGAAAGTTTAACACCCGCACACGAAAAGAGGCAAAAGGGAGTGCCGGAGGACATAGGAGTGTAGGATCACAAAACGGACAACAGGGAAATGCTCGGATGCATGAGACGAACACATATGAAAATGTGATGCACATGATGACATGATATGAAATACATGACATGAACAAAATGCAAAATGAAGACAAAACCCAACCACGAGAGAATGTCGTAACTTAGAGCCAAAAATGACAAGAGTTGGAGTACAAATATGGTAGGTTACATCCGGGGCGTTACACGCCGCTCCAGCAGACATGCTATATTTTTTTATCCTTTCTACTCTGACTCGATACACATTCAACTCGAGTCGATACTGGCATAGATAGATACATAGATAGTTCTTAGCATAGATATATCATAGATAGATAGAAAAATAGATAGTTCAACTACTCCTCCTAGTACGACTCTGCCTCGGTGATCTCCTCCTCCAACATCTCAATGTAGGCGTCAAGATACCGATCGTCGTCGCAGTCCCAGGGCAACGCTGCTCCTAGCTTGATGTTGAATTGAGCAACCGCCTTCCGCGTACGCCTGTCCTCGCGATAGGCGGCTCACCCCGCCTTCCTCATCTCCCTCTCCACCCTCCTTTGCGCGTAGAACTCGCGCTCGTTGATGATGTCCTGCGAGAAGCATTGGCGCCGCAACGCCATGGCTTCGTCGTCCATCTTGGCGATGCCAAGACGGTGCTACCACCTCCAGTTGTCTCAACGATACTCATCGATGATAAGCCGTGGCGAAGGCGCGAGCTCCTACGCCCGCTCCTGGATCGACACGTTAGGGAAGTTCATCCCCCTACAGGTTGCCGGAGGCGCCATGCCGCCGCGTCATACACGCGGGCGGCCTGGTGGGCGGTGTCGAAAGTGCCAAGCCCGAGGCGCTCCTCGCGGAACCGGATCTCGGCAGAGAAGCCGCCGGAGGGGCACGCGCGGATGCCGTGGTAGCCCCAAGTTTCCCAGTGGCGCGACGACATGGTGGTGCGGCGAGGCAAGGAAGAGTGGAGAGAGAGCGGTGGCGAGGCACAGAGTGGTGGGAGGTCGTTGGATTATATAGAGCGCGCCACATGCCCCACGCCAAAACTAGCGCACGCCTGGCCGCTTTTTCCCCCGCACGCGGTATCCTTTCCCAATGTCTCTGCTATCTCTACTGTGTTCTCTACTCTTATATATATTATATATATATATATATGATATATATAACATATTTATTTTATACTTATATTTATCACTACTTCTTATATCTTATACCCGTCCATTTTGCATCATGCTTTTATATCGATATTTTTTGCATTATGGGCTGTTATTACACATTATGTCACAATACTTATGCCTGTTCTCTCTTATTTTACAAGGTTTGCGCAAAGAGGGAGAATGCCGACTGCTAGAATTCTGGGCCGGAAAAGGAGCAAATATTAGAGACCTATTCTGCACAACTCCAAAAGTCCTGAAACTCCACAAGAGTCATTTTTAGAATATAAAAAAATATTGGGCAAAGGAAGCACCAGAGGGGGGCCACCCACCATCCATGTGGATGGGGGCGTGCCCCCTGTCTCATGGGCCCCCTGGCAGGCCTCCGGTGCCATCTTTGGCTATATGAATTCTTTTTCCCTGGAGAAAAAAATAAGCAAGCTCTCAGGATGAAACTCCGCCACCACGAGGCGGAACTTTGGCGGAACCAATCTAGGGCTCTGGCAGAGCTTTTCTGCCGGGGAAACATTCCTCCGGGAGGGGTAAATTATCACCATTGTCATCACCATCGATCCTCTCATCGGGAGGGGGTCAATCTTCATCAACATCTTCACCAGCACCATCTCATCTCAAACCCTAGTTCATCTCTTGTATCCAATCATTGTCTCAAAACCTCAGATTGGTACATGTGGGTTGCTAGTAGTGTTGATTACTCCTTGTAGTTGATGCTAGTTGGTTTACTTGGTGGAAGATCATATGTTTAGATCCTTTATGCATATTAATACCCCTCTGATTATGAACATGAATATGATTTGTGAGTAGTTACGTTTGTTCCTGAGGACATGGGAGAAGTCTTGCTATAAGTAGTCATGTGAATTTGGTATTCGTTCGATATTTTAATGAGATGTATGTTGTCTCTCCTCTAGTGGTGTCAACATAAACTACATGAAACTTCACCATTGTTTGGGCCTAGGGGAAGAAATTGGGAAGTAATAAGTAGATGATGGGTTGCTAGAGTGACAGAAGCTTAAACCCTAGTTTATGTGTTGCTGCGTAAGGGGCTGATTTGGATCCATATGTTTCATGCTATGGCTAGGTTTACCTTAATACTTCTTTTGTAGTTGCAGATGCTTGCAAGAGGGCTAATCATAAGTGGGATGCTTGTCCAAGTAAGGGCAGTACCTAAGCACCGGTCCACCCACATATCAAATTATCAAACTACCGAACGCGAATCATATGAGCGTGATGAAAACTAGCTTGACGATAATTCCCATGTGTCCTCAGGAGCGCTTTCCTTTATATAAGAGTTTGTCCAGGCTTGTCCTTTGCTACAAAAAGGATTGGGCCATCTTGCTGCAGCTTATTTACTTTTATCACTTGTTACCCGTTACACATTACCTTATCACAAAACTATCTGTTACCGATAATTTCAGTGCTTGCAGAGAATACCTTATTGAAAACTGCTTATCATTTCCTTCTGCTTCTTGTTGGGTCCGACACTCTTACTTATCGAAAGGACTATGATAGATCCCCTATACTTGTGGGTCATCAAGACTCTTTTCTGGCGCCGTTGCCGGGGAGTGAAGCGCCTTTGGTAGGTGGAATTTGTTTAGGAAAAATTTATATAGTGTGCTGAAATTTGCTGTCACTTGTTACTATGGAAAGTAATCCTTTGAAGGGCTTGCTCGAGGTATCTTCGCCCCGACTAGTAGAGCAAAGAGTTTCTCCTCAACCTACTGAACCTACTGAAAATGTTTACTTTGAAATTCCTTCGGGTATGATAGAGAAACTTCTAGCTAATTCTTTTACAGGAGATGGAACATTGCATCCCGATTTGCACCTAATCTATGTGGATGAAGTTCATGGATTATTTAAGCTTGCAGGTATGCCCGAGGATGTTATAAAGAAGAAGGTCTTCCCTTTATCTTTGAAGGGAAAGGCATTGACATGGTTTAGGCTATGTGATGATATTGGATCATGGAACTACAACCGATTGAAATTGGAATTTCATCAGAAGTTTTATCCTATGCATCTGGTTCATCGTGATCGTAATTATATATATAATTCCTGTCCTTGCGAAGGAGAAAGCATCGCTCAAGCTTGGGGGAGGCTTAAGTCAAAGTTATATTCATGCCCCAATCATGAGCTCTCAAGAGAAATTATTATTCAAAAATTTTATGCTCGGCTTTCTCTCAATAATCGTTCCATGCTCGATACTTCTTGTACTGGTTCTTTTATGATGAAGACTATTGAATTCAAATGGGATTTATTGGAAAGAATTAAACGCAACTCTGAAGATTGGGAACTCGACGAAGGTAAGGAGTCAGGTATAACACCTAAGTTCGATTGTGTTAAATCTTTTATGGATACTAATGCTTTTCGTGAATTTAGCACTAAATATGGATTTGACTCTGAGATAGTAGCTTCTTTTTTGTGAATCCTTTGCTACTCATGTTGATCTCCCTAAGGAGAAGTGGCTTAAATATCATCGTCCCATTGAATTAAAAGTAGTCGGACCTATTAAAGTTGAAGAAAAGACTATCAGTTATAATGTTGATCCTATTGTTCCTGCCGCTTATATTGAGAAACCACCTTTCCCTACTAGAATAAAGGATCATGCTAAAGCTTCAACTGTGGTTCGTAAGAGTAATACTAAAACACCTACACCCTCTAAGCAAATTAAAGTTGAACCTAGTACTGCTATGGTTAAAGATCTCTCGCCCGATAATATTGATGGGCATGTTATTTACTTTTGTGATGAAGCTGCGAGAATTGCTAGACCCAATACTAAAAATAAACATAGACCTGTTGTAGGCATGCCTGTTATTTCTGTTAAAATAGGATATCATTGCTATCAAGGCTTATGTGATATGGGTGCTACTGCGAGTGCAATACCTCATTCTTTATATGAAGAAATTATGCATGATATTGCACCTGCTGAGATAGAAGGTATTGATGTTACAATTAAGCTTGCCAATAGGGATACTATTTCACCGGTTGGGATTGTTAGAGAAGTTGAAGTCTTGTGTGGGAAAGTTAAATATCCTGCTGATTTTCTTGTTCTTGGTTCCCCACAAGATGACTTTTGTCCCAATATATTTGGTAGACCCTTCTTGAATACTGTTAATGCTAAGATAGACTGCGAAAAGGATATTGTTTCTGTTGGTTTAGGGGATATGTCTCATGATTTTAATTTTGCTAAATTTCATAGACAACCCCATGATAAAGAATTGCCTAGTAAATATGAAATTATTGGTCTTGCTTCTATTGCCGTGCCTCCTAATGATCCTTTAGAACAATATTTGCTAGATCATGAAAATGATATGTTTATGAATGAAAGAAGGGAAATAGATGAAATATTCTTTAAACAGGGACCTATCTTGAAACACAACTTGCCTGTTGAAATTCTAGGGGATCCACCTCCACCCAAGGGTGATCCCGTGTTTGAGCTTAAACCATTGCCCGATACTCTTAAATATGCTTATCTTGATGAAAAGAAGATATATCCTATTATTATTATTGCTAACCTTTCAGAGCAGGAAGAAGAGAAATTATTGAAAAATCTGAAGAAGCACCGTGCTGCTATTGGATATACTCTCGATGATCTTAAGGGCATTAGTCCCACTCTATGCCAGCCCAAAATAAAATTGGAGAAAGACGCTAAACCAGTTGTTGATCACCAACGACAGTTAAATCCTAAGATGAAAGAAGTGGTAAGAAAAGAAATACTAAAGCTTCTTGAGGCAGGTATAATTTATCCCATTGGTGATAGTCAGTGGGTGAGTCATGTCCATTGTGTCCCTAAGAAGGGAGGTATTTCTGTTGTTCCTAATGATAAAGATGAATTGATCCCACAAAGAATTATTACAGTTTATAGGATGGTAATTGACTTCCGCAAATTAAATAAAGCTACTAAAAAGGATCATTACCCTCTGCCTTTCATTGATCAAATGCAAGAAAGATTATCCAAACATACACATTTTTTCTTTCTAGATGGTTATTCTGGTTTCTCTCAAATACCCGTGTCAAAAGAGGATTAGGAAAAGACCACTTTTACTTGCCCTTTCGATACCTTTGCTTATAGACGTATGCCTTTTGGTTTATGTAATGCACCTGCTACCTTTCAAAGATGCATGACTGCTATATTCTCTGACTTTTGTGAAAAGATTGTTGAGGTTTCCATGGATGATTTCTCTATATATGGAACTTCTTTTGATGATTGCTTAAGAAACCTTGATCGAGTTTTGCAGAGATGTGAAGAAACTAATCTTGTCTTGAATTGGGAGAAGTGCCACTTTATGGTTAATGAAGGTATTGTCTTGGGGCATAAATTTCTGAAAGAGATATTGAAGTTGATAAAGCTAAAGTTGATGCTATTGAAAAGATGTCGTGTCCTAAGGACATCAAAGGTATAAGAAGTTTCCTTGGTCATGCCGGTTTTTATAGGAGGTTCATTAAAGACTTCTCAAAAATTTCCAGGCCTCTGACTAATCTCTTACAAAAATATGTTCCTCTTGTCTGTGATGATGATTGTCAGATTTAGGGTTCCAGCAGACCCTTGAGGTTCGAACACTGGGGTGCGCGCGGAGATTTCGCCTTCTACCTACCTGCACCCCTCCGCCTCGCTAAGATCTAAGCTATGGAAAGAACGGCACAAGAGACACAGGGTTTATACTGGTTCAGGCCACCGTTGTGGTGTAATACCCTACTCCAGTGTGTGGTGTGGTGGATTGCCTCTTGGGCTGATGATGATGAGCAATACAAGGAAGAACAGCCTCGCGAGGGTCTGTTCTTGGCTGAGGGGATGAACTGCTAGGAGGAGTTCAGTCACCCTTCTCTCTCTCTCTCTTCTCGATTCTCTCTCCGATTTCGATCCTTGCTAGTTTCTCTCTTGGCTTCTAGATTCTCCCTTATTGATTGCCATCCCGATCCCCCTACCCTGGGGGTGGCTAGTCCTATTTATAGGCAAAGGCCCTGGGCCTCTTCCCAAATATTGAGCGGGAAGGGCGCCAACAATTGGCCATTTTGAAGGGGAACATCTGGTACACTTATCCTGACAAAAGTTGGTCCTCTCCTGCCAAAGGCTCTGGTGGTGACGCTGGCCTGGGCTCCACAATGACTTCTTCCCTGCCGTTGGACTGGTCTTGGTCTCGTTGCACCGAAACGGGTGCCTTTGCTTGATGCTCTCGCCTGCGCTTGCTCCCTTTGCACCAAAGAGGAAAGGAGGACACTGCGCGGGCTGGCGCCCGCCTGGCACCCTTGGTCGTCATGGCTTGCGTCACGGGCACCTCGTGAGGTACCCCGCCTTGATCTCTCCGCCTCCTCGCGAGCTAGCCTGATGAGGCCGTGCCTGAGGAAGCTCCGTGTCGTCCGCCCCGCGAGGCTTGGCCCCTCGCGAGGGTCTTGGGTCTGTGTTGACGAAGACGGGCCATGCTGGGCCCCCCTTTGAGCCACGCCGCAGGCTGCAGGCAGGCAAGTCTGGGGACCCCTGTTCCCAGAACACCGACAATGATTGTGTAGAAGCATTTGAAATACTTAAGAAAGCCTTGATTTCTGCACCTATTGTTTAGCCTCCTGATTGGAATTTACCCGTTGAAATTATGTGTGATGCTAGTGATTATGCTGTAGGTGCTGTTCTAGGACAAAGAAATGATAAGAAGTGAAATGATATTCAATATGCTAGTAAAACTCTAGACGGTGCCCAGAGAAATTATGCTACCACTGAAAGGAATTTTTAGCAGTTGTATTTGCTTGTGATAAGTTGAGACCTTATATTGTTGATTCTAAAGTAACTGTTCACACTGATCATGTTGCTATTAAATATCTTATGGAAAATAAAGATGCTAAACCTAGACTTGTTAGATGGGTTCTTCTACAACAATAATTTGATTTGCATATTATTGATAGAAAAGGAGCTGAGAACCCCGTTGCAGACAACTTATCTAGGTTAGAGAATGTTCTTGATGACCCACTACCTATTGATGATAGCTTTCCTGATGAACAATTAGCTGTCATAAATGCTTCTCGTACTGCTCCATGGTATGCTGATTATGCCAATTACATTGTTGCTAAATTTATACCACCTAGTTTCACATACCAGCAAAGGAAAAAGTTTTTCTATGATTTAAGACATTACTTCTGGGATGACCCACACCTTTATAAAGGAGTAGATGATGTTATTAGACGTTGTGTACCTGAGCATGAACAGGAATAGATCCTACGCAAGTGTCACTCCGAGGCTTATGGAGGACACCATGCTGAAGATAGAAATACACATAAGGTATTGCAATCTAGTTTTTATTGGCCTCCTCTCTTCAAGGATGCCCGTAAGTTTGTCTTGTCTTGTGATGAATGTCAAAGAATTGTTAATATTAGTAGAGTCAAGAAATGCCTATGAATTATTCACTTGTTATTGAATCATTTGATGTTTGGGGCTTTGATTATATGGGACCGTTTCCTTCCTCTAATGGGTATACACATATTTTAGTTGTTGTTGATTACGTTACTAAGTGGGTAGAAGCTATTCCAACTAGTAGTGCTGATCATAACACCTCTATTAAGATGCTTAAAGAAGTTATTTTTCCGAGGTTTGGAGTCCCTAGATACTTAATAACTGATGGTAGTTCACATTTTATTCACGGTGCTTTTCGTAAAATGCTTGCTAAGTATGATGTTAATCATAGAATTGCATCTCCATATCATCCATAGTCTAGTGGTCAAGTAGAACTGAGTAATAGAGAGCTTAAATTAATTTTGCAAAAGACTATTAATAGATCTATAAAGAATTGGTCAAACAAACTTGATGATGCATTATGGTCCTATAGAACTACATATAAAAATCCTATGGGTATGTCTCCATATAAAATGGTTTATGGAAAGGGATTTTTATTTAGGGCCATTTGCATTTCTGTACCTAACTCGAACCACCTAATTAGATATACACCTAATTCGAAAGCCTGCTCAAATTTACCCCTCCGTCGTTAGGTGCCCTTATAGAAATGCCCTTCTGCACCGTTACTATCCGGTCAAACAGCCTTGACCGTCCTGCAAAAAATAGCAAAAAAAATCTAAAAAATCTAAAATTTTGTGAGATCGAAGATACTCATGTGCCCAAGGTGTGTGCAAATTTTCGTGCTATTTGGACATTCCAGGAGCTCGTGGAGAGGAAAAATAGTTAGTCTGCACGTTTGTGAACCATAAATTTGAAATAAAATAGCAAGGAAATTTTAAAAAATATTAAATTTTTTGGCATCAAAGTGGCATGGGTGCACAAGGTGCTTGCAAGTTTTTGTGATCAAATGACATGCGAGGAGCTCTAGCAAGAAAAAACAAAATAGTCATTTTTCCCAAGTTTTTTCCTGAGCCAAATTTTGTTTTTTTTTTCTCCACAAGCCCCTCCAATGTCCAAACACAACAAAAATTTGCACGCAGCTTGCATACCCAAGCGTCTTTGTGCCAAAAAAATTCATTTTTTGAAT